>NC_047084.1:158592225-158904725 GCF_902459505.1 Geotrypetes seraphini | reverse complement strand
GAATACAACTCCATGGAAAACCAAAATGTTTTTATATTAAGACTGATATAAATAGTTTAAAATCAGATATAAAGGGAGGTTTTTCTGCCTGATGATAGCTCAAATTGTGATGTGCAGGTATGAGTTTAATGGATGCCTTGTAATTCTGAGTGCAGTCTTTTCCATCCCTCAGTTAAATAGTATTGGGTGATGAGATAAATACATTGTTCTTGGGTTAATATGTCTTATCCTGATTTTGAGTGTTTTTGTGGGATCACATATACATGCCCATAAATTACATAAATACCCTTTTCTGAGTTAAAAACATGAAGACAAATCTTTATAAAATTAGCTCTTAAATAAGAATATAGATCAAATTAAGAACTTTCAGAAAGGTTAGTTGAGGAGGATAAAATAGCAAGTACACATATGTGTTTGCAAGTTTATTTGTATTTGATATACAGCCCATCAGCATATCTGAGTAGTTCACAATTGTTTCACAATCTAATCAGGAGTGGCCAAGATGGCGGCATCGACCAGATGCTGAGATTGAGTTCTCGTAGCAGTGAGTGTTTGTATGCTGAAGAAAACATGCTGCATAAGAGAAAAGCGAGTGTTAAGGTGCTCGATGCCTGCACCGCTAACCCAGCAGCAGACGATTGAGCAGTTGTTGCCTGGAATCTGTGAAAAATTGGCAGAGCTGGCCCCGCAGTGGGAGAGGGTAAAGAAGGCCTTACCTCACAGGGGCATGAAATCTTATTCTCGGAGGAAGTGACATCATCGCCGCGGATGGGAGCTTGAACTGAGAGCTCCGTTCGGGCCAGCGAAATAACTATCATTTCGGTGTGTAAACGGCGCAAATTTTTTGTCCCCGGGGGCTGGTGAGGTGTGTGCAGTCACAGTGAACACTATGGCAACGCGGAAAAAGTTGCCCGGCGACAAACCCGGCCAGTGCACGATGGAACAAGCGCTGAGCCGGGCTGCACGTGGCAGCATGGGCCCTGAGACGAGCAGCGGGGAGGCGGCGAAATTGAGCGGAGCCCTAGCGGCTGTGGCGGACATGGTTGTGGACCCGGTGCCGGAGAGTGCATCGCTGGACCCGCTTACTAAAGCGGACATGCAGCGCTGGATTGCAGAGGTAAAATCTGAAATCTCTGCGGTGGCTGTGCAGGTTCGGGAGGCGGTGCAGGAGTTGCGCACTGACCTGGTGGAGGTGGGCACGAGGGTCGAGGTGGTGGAGATGCGCTTGGATAGCTGTGAGGACAGTGTAACTGGAATGCAGAGATCACTGGAGACGGCGTCTGCGGATTACCAACTTCTTCTGGATAAGGTCGAGGACCTGGAGAACCGCACCCGGCGTAATAATTTGAGGGTGCGGGGCCTACCAGACCTGCCTGAGTTTAAAGATGTTCGTGCTACTACAATCAAGCTGATCAGGTGGCTCCTGCAGGATGACACACTGGAGCCGGGACTGGAGCGGGCTCATCGCGCTCTGGGACCCCGGACACTGGATCAACCTAAAGATATAGTGTTGTGCCTCCAGAGCTTTGTGCTTAAAGAGCGGATCTTCCGCAGAGCCCGGGAGATGGGCACGGTCACCTGGGAGGGTCACCGGCTGGAGTTTTATCAGGATCTAGCTGCTGGCACGCTCCAGAAACGTCGGGCGTTCAGAGAAGTGACCAAGGCTTTGCAGCGCAGCAATTTGCGCTATCGCTGGACTTACCCATTTGGGGTTGTTATTACCATCAATGGAGTCCACACCAGAGTTGCCACTGTCCGAGAGGCTCGTGGGCTGTTGCAACAAGCGGGTATTGAGATTCCTGAGGAGGCTGTTCCAGTAGGGAGTGTGGTGCCTAACCAAGTGGGGCGTCCTGCCTCCTCCCGCTGGCAACGAGTGGAGAATGGATCCCGGAGCGGGAGGGGTGGCCGAGGGGGCGGACCCCCTCTTCGGGCCACCGCTTCTTCCTCGAGTGCTCCCCCCTGAGAGCTGACTGACTGTACTTGTTCTTTTCCTGTTTCCACTGTCATTTTTATGTCTCGGTGGGGGGTCTTTGGACTCCCCTCCTTGGGAATGGACTGTTGGGTCTTGCTCCTTGGGAGGGTGTTTTGTGGGGGTAACACACTGACAGGTTTGGGATGAGGTGGGAGGGGGAAGTTGAAGGTTTTGTGTTTGTGTTAAATGGGGGGTATTGCAGCATGGGGGAGGGGGGAGTGTGAATTGTGGTATGGGAGTGTGGGGGGTTGGCGGGTTGGGTAAGTGGGATTTTTGTAAACACTGTTTTTGATAGTTGATGTTTGATTGTGGGATATGTGTAAGGGGCCATGGGGATGGTTCACTTCTTTGTATGTTGGTGGAAGATCTGAGGACTCTCACTTTGGGGGAGGTGGGGTGGAGGGGAGGGATGGGGGGGAGAGGGGGGATGTGGGGACATGTCTGCTGGGGTTGGGTCTATATGGTCATTCTTCTATTTGGAATATGGGGGCGTTTAGATTGGTCTCTTATAATATCAGGGGTCTCAATTCCCCCAATAAGAGAAGGGCTTTCTATAGGGAATTGCTCCGTTTGAGGGCTGATGTCTGCTTTGTCCAGGAAACACATCTACTACAGTCCCATGAATCCTTGGTCGGGGATCATAGGTTCCCGCAGGCCTTTTGGGCTTCCTGGGTGGGCACTTCTAAGAGGGGTGGGGTGGGAATTCTTATCCGTAAGGGGATTTGTTGTGAGGTACGTAGGGTGGTGCGGGATCCTCAGGGCAGATACATTATGTTGGAGGCTCTGATTGAGGGGGTCTTGTACTCCCTGGTAAATGTATATGCCCCTAATGAGGGTCAGGGGACCTTCTTCCGTGAGTTGGTCCCCCGGATCCTCAAGTTTAAGGGGGGGGCCCTGGTTTTTGGTGGGGATTTCAATCTTACAGTGACCCCTCATTTGGATAACTCAGGGAGGGCGGATCTTTATGAGAGAAGGGATCGTAAACTGCTGCGTGAGGCATTGGCTACTCTGAATGTGGTGGATTGCTGGAGGTGGCTACATCCTTCGGTTAAGGACTATACTTACTTTTCGGGAATACATTCCTCATATTCTAGAATTGATTATGTTTTTGTGGAGCGGGGACTACTCCGGAGGGTGGAGTCCGCGCGGATTGAGTCCCTCACGTGATCGGACCATGCCCCGGTGTGGTTGCGGCTCCAGGGGGTGGGTGGAGGCTCGGGACAGAAATTTTGGCGTTTCAATGATAGTCTTCTAGATGACCCGGAGGTGGGAGCACAGATTGAAGGGTGGATACAAGAATATCTGCATGTGAATGTGGAGTGTGGAGCTTCGTTGGAAGCGGTTTGGGAGGGGTTAAAGGCTACCCTTAGGGGCAGATTGATTGCCCTGTCGTCGGCCCGGCAGCGTAAACGATGGGAGGATGCGGCGGTCCTGATGGGTGTGATTGGTAGGTTGGAGAGTTTGCATAAGCGTTGTCCTTGGGATGTGGAGTTGCGGGAGCGCTTGTTTCAGGCACGTCGGGATCTCCAGGCTTTAGACTTGGACAGATTGCACCATAACTTACGGCTTCTCCAACAGAGATATTTTGAGTTTTCTAACAAAGCTAGTCGACTGGTTGCCCATCGTCTTAAGGTGCGACAGACACGCAACCAGATTTTTTCGCTTCGGGCGGCCTCTGGGGAATTGTTGCAGACTGAGGATGCTATCCGTGCCCGTTTTGTGGAATTTTATTCCCAACTCTATACTCCGGAAGCACCGGGGCCCTCACAGGACCAGGACGCTTATCTAGCTTCAGCAGCGTTGCCCCGGATTGCACAGGCTGATGTGGCGCGGTTGGATCGCCCTCTTACGTTGATTGAGGCTCGTGGAGCGCTGCGTTCTATGAAGCTTGGTAGGTCGCCTGGGTTGGACGGTTTTACCGTTCGGTACTACAAACGTTTTCAGGATCTGTTGCTGCCTCCTCTGTTGCGTTTTCTTAACTCTTTACAAGGGAATAGTGCCCTTCCCTACTTCATGCGCTTGGCGGGTGTGACAGTGCTGGCTAAGGAGGGGAAGGATCCCCTTCAATGTGCTTCCTACAGGCCGATATCCTTGTTGGGGGTTGATACTAAGATCTTCACGCGGATTTTGGCGGACAGATTGATGAGCTGGATTCCCCGGCTGATCCATCCAGATCAGTCGGGTTTTGTGGTGGGCAGACAGGTGGGTGATAATACTCGTCGGGTCTATGATTTGTATGATCGAGCCAGGGGGGGGTGCGGGAAACGGTGTTTTTATCTATCGATGCTGAGAAGGCGTTTGATAGGGTATCTTGGCCTTTTTTATTTCGGGTCCTGGAGTCTGTGGGTTTGGGTCCACGAATGCGGAATTGGATTCGGGTCCTATATACTGGACCTCTTAGTTGTATCAAGGTGAATGGGGGTTATTCGGAGACTTTCTCTCTGGCAAGGGGAACATGTCAGGGGTGTCCTCTTTCCCCGCTCCTTTTCGCTTTGACGGTGGAACCCCTGGCGCAGCGAGTACGGATGAATCAGGATATTAAGGGGGTTACGGTGCCGGGAGGGGATTATAAGTTGGCTTTGTTTGCGGATGATATTTTGTTTACGGTGGAAGACCCTGCCACTTCCCTACCGGCTATATTACGGGAGCTGGATATTTATGGTGAGGTGTCGGGATTCCGGGTCAATGTTGGTAAATCAGAGCTCCTCAATATTAACTTGCCTGCTGACCGGGTATCCTATCTCCGAGACCGGTATTCGTTTCGGTGGGTCCAACGCTCTCTGCGCTATCTCGGGGTTTATTTTGGACCGCCGGGAGTGGATTTATATGACCTTAATTTTCCTCCGCTCTTTCGTCGTGTTCACCAGGATTTGCTCAATTGGAAAGATCTGTATTTTTCTTGGTTGGGTCGGGTGGCCGTCGTGAAGATGATGATTTTGCCTCGTCTGTTGTTTTTATTCCAAGTATTGCCTCTTTGGGTGGGTAGAAGAACGTTGGAGGGGGTTCAAAGGCATATCTTTAATTTTATTTGGGCTGGTCGGCGGCCCAGAGTGAGTAGGAAGGTCTTATGTATGGGGAGAGGGGATGGGGGGTTGGGGGGTCCCTGATGTGGTAAAATATTATCAGGCTGCTCAGCTGCGCGCCCTTTTAGAGTGGCAGACGCAGACGCCGAAACCGTGGGTGGAAATTGAGCACAGCCTAAGTGATGGGGCGCCTTTGTTACATCGGCCGTGGGTGCCTGGTAGGGTGCGACTGGTGGGGGAGGTATCCTCGGTTGTGACTTATTTGAGGGTTTGGAATCAGACCCGAGCTAGTTTGTTGTGGCGTAGGCGACATTCCTGGTACACACCGTTGAGACATAATCCTGATTTTCCACCGGGAAGGGATGGGGGAGTGTTTGCAGACTGGGAGTCTCGGGGCTTAGTTTGTGTGGGACAGTTGTGGGATCCGGTTCTGGGCGGTATTAGACCCTTTGCAGAACTCGGGCAAGTTTGAGTTTGGGGTATGGGATTTGTTTCCCTACCTACAAGTTCTCCATTATATCAGGACCTCGGGTATTCTGGGGGACTTGAGGGGTGGTAGGACGCCCTTTGAGCTGTTATTGGGTCCAGTGCTTCGGAAGGGAGCTCTCTCTGCAGTATATAGGTGTCTTAATTGTAGAGGGGCTCCCCTTCCCTACATGAGGGCCTGGGAGGGTGATTGTGGTTCTGCTATTTCCTGGGACACTTGGGGTGACATCTGGTCGGAGATTTCCTCGGCGGGTATAGCTGCTTTGCTGATAGAGAATGGATACAAGGTCCTCTTTCGTTGGTACTATACCCCTCAGGTTGTGGCTCGTTGGCAGGGAGGAGCGAGTGTTCTGTGTTGGAGGGGCTGTGGGGAGGTGGGTACCTACTTTCATATGTGGTGGCAGTGTAGGCAGGTATGTGGATTCTGGACTGAGGTTTTTGTTCGGGTGTCCCGGATCCTGGATGTCCAGATACCGGTCGATTGGTGACACGCCTTGTTGTTTTGGCATCAATTGGATCTGGCTTGGGGTGACTCTTTATTTTGTAAGTTGGCATTCACTGCTGCTCAATTAGCCATTGCCTCTCTGTGGAATCAGGCGCTCCCTCCTACGTGGGCCCTGGTGGAGCAACGCTTGATAAATTGGCAGAATCTTTATCACTTAACGGCTTTGCGACATGGTAAACTACATGGCTATGCTCGTATTTGGCGTAGTTTTCGGGCTTCTGTGGGGGTTTGTGGCAGGGGTGGCTAGGGGCTTTGCGTTGGCCTTGGAGTTGGAATGGATGGGCGATGCTTGGGGGGATCCCATAACCATATTCCTTTTCAATCTTTGGTTTCTGTTTGAAATTGACTGTTTCTCAACCTTCTTGAGAGCTGTAGGTATTGTGTTTTGTCCCTGGGGGTTGGGTGGGGGGGTATTGGCTGTGTTTTGGTGGGTATTCTAGATTGTTCTTATTAGTTTGTAGGACTTGCACATGTCTATGTTGTTGATTTTATTTTGTGTGTTATTTTGGAGTGTGGTATTTTGCTCCATGTATTTTTGTTCTTGCATTTCCTGTGAAATTGTTATGTTTGGAGTGTATTTCAATAAAAGCTTTCATTGAAAAAAAAAAAAAAGAAATCTTGTTCTCGCCTCTGTACTTTGATCCACCTCCCTGTTCAGCAGACACCACTGCCTTGGAAGTGGGAACAGTGTTGTTGAAGTTGCGCCGGGAATTCTGTGGAGGAAGCGTCCAGGGCAGATGAACTTCTGCTGATGGAGATTAACACTGGGGAGATAATCCCCTCCAGCGAGGTGACTTTATCAGCAATTTGGGGTACGCTCCAGAAATGAGACAAGGCTGTCTCAAAGACATTGGAAGAGGTAAAAGTCTTGGCTGGTAAGATTGATGACATCTCTAAAGCTTTGGAACACTCTAATATTGAAGTGAAAACTACAATTAAAGAAGTGCAGTCAGAAGTAAAGTCTTTACAGGACTTTAAAGCAGCTGCGATTAAGGACACCACATTCCTTCATCAAAAAATTGAAAACAGAGAGAACTTTAATCGCAGACTCAAAGTTAGAATATTGAACTTCCCCAAAGCACCTGGGATTTCTGCATATGAGATGTTTAAGAAATATTTGGTGGAAGCATTAAAGTACTGTTCAGATCTTATTCCCTCGTTAAATAAAATATACTATCTTCCACGCTCCACTAAAACCCGGGAAACATTGGAGGAAGTTAAACCGCAAACTCCGCAATTGGATATTAATAATATATCAGCTGTCTTGGAGGAGTCTATTTCAGACTCTTCAATGAGAACGACACTTCTGGCTTCTTTCATTTTTCAGCAGGATTTGGACTCCTTTATGAAACTTTATTTTCGTTTTCAAAGGAATTGTTTTATGGAAAAAAAGATACAGTTAAACCTCGGTTTGCGAGTAACGTGGTTTGCGAGTGTTTTGTAAGACAAGCAAAACACTCTTGTAAATCTTGCCTTGCAAAACGAGCTCTCACCTCCCGAATTCAGCTGGCCGCCGTCCCATGTAAGCCAGCGCACAAGTTCTCAGATCTTGAATTCAGCTATTCGCCGTCCCGATAACATGTGTGCCACGTGTAAGCATTGTGCGTACTTACACGTGACGCGTGCATTATTGGGCTGGTGGTCAGCTGAATTTAGGACCTGAGATCTCATGTGTGGGCTTACATGGGATGGCAGCCAGCTGAATTCGGGAGGTGAGAGGCACTGGCGGAGGGCACAGAGGCATCATTTGAAGCAGGAGGGCAGCTGTTCGGGGACCTGGCCACCTCAAGGAAGTCACCCTGCTGAAGGGGCTGCAGCACCCGGGCATCATCCAGGCAGGTACCCACCCCTGGGTCACCATAGTTTTGGAACGAATCGTCTTAGTTTCCATTATTCCCTATGGGGAAATTTGCCTTGCTATACAAGTGCTTTGGATTATGAGCATGCTTCTGGAACAAATTATGCTCGTAAACCAAGGTACCATTGTATGGGTTTTCCTAGATGTAACTAAGGTTACCTAGGAAAAAAGAAAACACTTTATCCCAGGACAAGCAGGCAGCATATTCTCTACATGTGAATGATGTCACCGACGGAGCCCCCTAGCGGATGTTTTCGCAAGCTTGCAATTAGCCCACGCATACGTGCGAGCCCCTCCCGCCTGGTATAGGGCATGTGTCTCCTCAGCGTGTCCTCAGTTCTCTTGTTTTCCGCGGAGCCAGAAGCACTGCTCCCTTGCTTCGCGCAATATCATTGTCCCTCTTGCACCGCAGCTTGTTTGGTTAATTTCTTTTGAGTCGTTGTGCTCGCGTCTGTGTTTTTTCTTCTTTTTATTTGGTTTTTGGTTCGTACTTTTTTGACCGGATTCCCGGTCTTACTCTGGCCACCTGGCCTCGCGAGGCCTGCGGCCGTCCTTTTTCTTATGTCCCGGCCTCGTTCCGGGTTTAAACACTGTAACATAGTAACATAGTAGATGACGGCAGATAAAGACCCGAATGGTCCATCCAGTCTGCCCAACCTGATTCAATTTAAATTTTTAAATTTTTTCTTCTTAGCTATTTCTGGGCAAGAATCCAAAGTTTTACCCGGTACTGTGCTTGGGTTCCAACTGCTGAAATCTTTGTTAAGACTTACTCCAGCCCATCTATACCCTCCCAGCCAATCCTCCACCAAACAGCCATATACAGACACAGACCGTGCAAGTCTTCCCAGTACTGGCCTTAGTTCAATATTTAATATTATTTTCTGATTCTAAATCCTCTGTGTTCATCCCACGCTTCTTGAACTCAGTCACAGTTTTACTCTCCACCACCTCTCTCGGGAGCGCATTCCAGGCATCCACTACCCTCTCCGTAAAGTAGAATTTCCTAACATTGCCCCTGAATCTACCACCCCTCAACCTCAAATTATGTCCTCTGGTTTTACCATTTTCCTTTCTCTGGAAAAGATTTTGTTCTATGTTAATACCCTTCAAGTATTTGAACGTTTGAATCATATCTCCCCTGTCTCTCCTTTCCTCTAGGGCAGGGATCTCAAAGTCCCTCCTTGAGGGCCGCAATCCAGTCGGGTTTTCAGGATTTCCCCAATGAATATGCGTTGAATGCAGTGCATGCACATAGATCTCATGCATATTCATTGGGGAAATACTGAAAACCCGACTGGATTGCGGCCCTCAAGGAGGGACTTTGAGACACCTGCTCTAGGGTATACATATTCAGGGCTTCCAGTCTCTCCTCATACGTCTTCTGGCGCAAGCCTCCTATCATTTTTGTCGCCCTCCTCTGGACCGCCTCAAGTCTTCTTACATCCTTCGCCAGATACGGTCTCCAAAACTGAACACAATATTCCAAGTGGGGCCTTACCAATGACCTGTACAGGGACATCATCTCCTTCTTCCTTTTACTGACTATGTCTCTCTTTATACAGCCCAGCATCCTTCTGGCAGCAGCCACTGTCTTGTCACACTGTTTTTTCGCCTTTAGATCTTCGGACACTATCACCCCAAGGTCCCTCTCCCCGTTCGTGCATATCAGCTTCTCTCCTCCCAGCATATACGGTTCCTTCCTATTATTAATTCCCAAATGCATTACTCTGCATTTCTTTGCATTGAATTTTAGTTGCCAGGCATTAGACCATTCCTCTAACTTTTGCAGATCCTTTTTCATATTTTCCACTCCCTCTTCAGTGTCTACTCTGTTACAAATCTTGGTATTATCTGCAAAAATGCACACTTTTCCTTCTAACCCTTCAGCAATGTCACTCATAAACATATTGAACAAGATTGGCCCCAGCACCGAACCCTGAGGGACTCCACTACTCACCTTTCCTTCCTTCGAGCGACTTCCATTAACCACCACCCTCTAGCATCTGTCCGACAACCAGTTTCTGACCCAGTTCACCACTTTGGGTCCTAACTTCAGCCCTTCAAGTTTGTTCAACAGTCTCCTATGAGGAACTGTATCAAAGGCTCCATCACCGACCATCATCGTTGGTGTGTGGAGTGCCTGGGTGCAGAGAACCATGCTGAGTCATGCCCCTGTTGTGTGACTTTGCAACCACGGGCTCTTCGGAGGGTGGCCAAGATTCTCCAACTCTTTGGCTCCATGGATTCTGCGGGACTGGCCTCGAGCTCAGCCTTGGCGCCCTTGTTGGGCGCTTTGGCCTCAAAGTCCTCGGCCTCGAAATCCCCGTCGGCCTCGAAGTCTCCAGCCTCGGCCCCTCCTGCTATTCTGGCCTTGGGTAAGTCTCCTCTTTCCTCCTCAGGTGTGTAGGCAAAGAAGCCTACCTCCGAGTCTCATGCCAGTGCCGCCTCGTCGACATCTTCGAGACATCACTCTAAGTGTGCCTCCTCACATAGGGAATTCTCTTCCTCGAGGTCGCCCCCCCAAGGAGCGCACGCCTGCACTTAAGACCCAACCACCTTTGATCTCAGTGCCTATTTGCGAGGACATGCTTAAGGCTGTTCTTACCACGCAGCTTTCCTCGTTGGTGAGCCAACTGGTCCCGACTTCGACCCCTCTGACCTCGGTCTCGACCCAGTCTTGGTCTGACCAGCCTGAGCGTCCCCTCGTTTCTCGAGGCCCTGCCCGCAATACTTGCCGGGTTCCCTCGAGTGATTCTTCATCCCCCGAGTCACCTGTAACTTTTCGGTGTTCCAGACCAGGGGGTCGTTTTTCCCCCGCTACTTTGTCAAGGTTTGCCGCTCCTAAGAAGCCCCGGGCTTCTCCCCGCCCCTTAGGGGCAGGTCTCCACCCGTGAAACCTTCTAGACACATGCTTGTCCTCGAGTTGGACTCAGGGTTGTTTTCCCCATTGAGGCAGTTACCAGCCTCTAAGGGGCCTTCTTCGAAACCGGTGGAGAACTTCTCCTTTAGCCAGTCTTCTCCGAGGAGTTGCCAGTTACTTCCGCAGACCCCGGGGTCTTCCCTGTCCCACCTAGCACGGGGTCATTCCTCGACTCCCCCAGACACTTTAGTAGGGCCCCATTCGCGGGACTCCGAGGCCCCGGCTTACTATTCGAGGGAAATTTCTCCCTCTTTTTCGGCTGCTTCCAGATCTCGCTCGGGGTCTCCTCAGGAGGATGAGTCTTCTCGACACTCCTCCTTTACTCGTTTCATCTCTGACATGGGTAGGGCCTTGAAACTGGACCTCCAGTCTGAGTCCCATTATACCCAGGAATATCTGGAGGAGATGGGTGTTATGCTTGCCTTGGCACCAGGTTCTCTGGCAAACCTTTCTCCGGAACCTGGAGACCCTCTATGGGGTCATGGCCATTCCCTCCAAGTTGGAGTCCCGTTACCGGACGATTCCGGTTAAGGGGCTTGAGAGTTCTCAGCTTTCTCATCAGTCCTTGGGGTTGAGTCTTCCTTGAAGAAGTCCAACCCCTCTAAGGTTTATGCTGCTGTCCCTCCGGGCCAAGAGGGCCGTACGATGGACAAGTTTGGTCGCCGTCGTTACCAAAACTCAATGATGGTGAATAGTGTCCTCAAGTATAACTTTCTCTTCACGTCCTACTTCCGGTTCTATGTGGATACCCTCGTTCCGGGAGGACGTTCCGGAATCTCGGCGTCGAGAGTTTTGCCTCCTCGAGGAGACCCTCTCCCAGCTCCACCTCTATATGTTCCAGGTGGCCTACGACGCCTTCGAGTTGTCCTTGAGGGTCACGGCCTTTGTGGTCGCCATGCATCACCTCACTTGGCTCCGTCTTGTGGATATGGATCTGAATCTACAGGATCGTCTTGCCAATCTCCCGTGTGTGGGTCATGAGCTCTTCAATGAATCTATCGAGGCGGCCACAAAGCGCCTCTCGGACCACGAACGGTCCTTTGCCTCTCTGGTGAAACTTAAACCCAAGGCCACCCCGGCTCGGCATTACAATATTCCTCTCCGGAAGTATTCACAGAAATCTACTCCTGCGTTTTCCTGGCCTCCACCGAAGCGGCCTCAACAACATCAGCAACGTCAAACTAAGGCCCGGCTGCCGGCTCCAGCGAAGACTGGGCCGTCTTTTTGCCAATTCCAGTCCAAACCTTCAGGCTCCCTTCCTCATGGAGCCTTCCCCCTTCCCCATCGGCGGTTGTCTCCATCATTTCTATGCCCAGTGGGAAGGTCTTACCACCGACAGTTGGGTGCTTTCCATCATCCGGGAGGGGTACTCCCTTCACTTCAGTCACGTAGCCCCGGACCTGCCTCCAAGAGAGTTTCCTTCTGCTCGGTCTCAGCTGCCTCTCCTTTTGCAGGAAGCTCAGGCCCTTCTTTGCCTTCGAGCGGTCGAGGAGGTTCCCCGGACCAATGGAACACCGGATTTTATTCCCGGTACTTTCTGGTACCCAAGAAGACGGGGGATCTGTGTCCAATCTTGGACATTCGTGCTCTGAACAATTTTCTGGTCAGGGAACTGTTCAGAATGCTCACACTTCCTACTTTGTACCCCCTCTTGGATGAAGGGGACTGGCTGTGCTCACTGGACCTCAAGGAGGCGTACACGCTCATTCCGATACACCCAGCCTCTCACCGGTATCTGAGATTCCGGGTGGGGAATCTCACATCTCCAGTATCGTGTTCTTCCCTTCGGCCTGGTGGCCTCTCTGAGGGTCTTCACGAAATGTCTAGTAGTGGTGGCTGCGGCCCTGCGTGTCCGCGGCCTGCAAGTGTTTCCCTACCTCAATGTCTGGTTGATCAAAGCATCCTCTCGCCATGAAGTTCTGCAAGCGACGAATCAAACCATCTTGCTCCTTCAGAGCCTCAGCTTCGAGGTGAACTTCCCTAAGTCTCAGCTCTGTCCGTCCCAGTCTCTGGAATTCATCGGAGCGATCCTGGACATGGCTCGTCTCTGCTCCTTCTTGCTTCGACAGGAGGCCCTTGTTCGCTTATGTCGGAGGATAGCCCATCTGTCTTCGGCCCCGGCTTGGCTCATGATGATCCTCCTAGGTCACATGGCCTCCACGATTCACGTGACTCCTTTTGCCAGACTTCACCTCCGTATTCCTCAATGGACTCTAGCGTCCCAGTGGAACCAGGATTGGGACCCTGTTTCTCGTCTCATTCTCATGACTCCTTTGTTGAGGTAGTCTCTCCGTTTGTGGATGCTCTCTTTCAATTTTTCAAGAGGTTTTCTCTTTCATGCTCCTCCGCAGAAGGTCCTGACTACGGACTTGTCGGCCTACACTTGGGGGGCTCATCTGGACGGTCTTCACACTCGGGGTCTTTGGTCCAGTGCCGACCGCCTTTGTCACATCAATCTGCTGGAGCTTCAAGCAATCTTCCTCGCCCTGAAGGTTTTTGTCACCTGCTTTGCGACCGAGTGGTACTGGTCCGCACAGACAACCAGATCGCCATGTATTATATCAACAAATAGGAGGGAACGGGGTCCCAGTCCCTGTGCCAGGAGGCAATGCAGCTCTGGGATTGGGCCATTCGCCGCAACATATTCCTTCAAGCTGTCTACATTCAGGGCCAACACAATTGTCTGGGGGACAAGTTGAGTTGTCTTCTGCAGCCTCACGAATGGTCCATCCATTCCTTGACCCTGCGCCAGATATTTGCTCGTTGGGGGAATCCGAACGTTGATCTGTTCGCGTCCCCCCACAATCACAAGTTGCCCCGCTTCTGCTCCAGGGTCTACACCCCACTCAGATTCGAGGCGGATGCTTTCCTGCTGGATTGGACAAACCTGTTTCTGTATGCGTTCCCTCCATTCCCTCTGATTCTGAAGACTCTCGTCAGGCTGAAATCCACGAGTGCCACCATGATCCTGATAGCTCCTCGGTGGCCCCGACAACCGTGGTTCTCCCTTCTGTTGCAACTCAGTTCCAGGGAGCCTCTTCTTCTGCCTGTTTTTCCTTTTCTGCTTACGCAGAGTCGAGGTTCTCTGCTTCATCCCAACCTTCAGTCTCTGCATTTAACGGCTTGGTTCCTCAAAACTTAATGCCCTCATTCCAGTTCTCACAGCCTGTACTGGAAGTCCTGGAGGTGTCTCGGAAGGAGTCCACTCGCCAATGTTACCATCAGAAGTGGACCCGTTTCTCTTCCTGGTGTGCTA
This sequence comes from Geotrypetes seraphini, assembly GCF_902459505.1. Classification (NCBI taxonomy): domain Eukaryota; kingdom Metazoa; phylum Chordata; class Amphibia; order Gymnophiona; family Dermophiidae; genus Geotrypetes; species Geotrypetes seraphini. The sequence continues at coordinate 158,890,702 of NC_047084.1, read as the reverse complement.
CTCGACAGCAGGAGCCATTGTCTGCCTCCTTATCTGCTGTCCTTGACTATCTGTTACACTTGTCTGACGCTGGACTCAAGTCCTCCTCGGTTCGAGTCCACCTTAGTGCCATTGCTGCTTTTCATCAGCCACTTGACGGGAAGCCTATCTGTGTTCATCCTGTGGTTTCCATATTTATGAAGGCCTCTTCCACGTTCATCCGCCCCTTAAATCTCCTCCTGTGGTTTGGGATCTTAACGTGGTCCTTGCTCGCTTAATGAAACCCCCGTTCGAGCCGCTAGCTAGTATCTTACTTGGAAGGTGGTGTTTCTTATTGCTCTCACTTCTGCCCATCGTATCAGTGAGCTTCAAGCCTTGGTAACGAGCCCTCCTTTCACTGTCTTCCATCATGATAAGGTGGTGCTCTGTACCCATCCTAAGTTCTTGCCTAAGGTTGTTTCTGAGTTTCACATCAATCAATCCGTTGTTCTCCCTGTGTTTTTTCCGAAGCCCCATTCTCACCCTGGTGAGGTGGCTCTGCATTCTCTTGATTGTAAGCGTGCGCTGGCCTTCTACTTGAGGCGCACCGCTCCTCATCGTACTGCTCCCTAGCTGTTCATTTCTTTTAATCCTAATCACTTGGGTCGTTCTGTTTCTGAGCAGACCATTTCTAACTGGTTGGCTGCTTGTATCTCTTTTTGTTACACTCATGCTGGTCTCCCCCTCCCAGGTCGAGTCACTGGGCACAAGGTCAGAGCGATGGCCGCGTCTGTTGCTTTCCTCTGCTCGACTTCACTTGAGGAAATCTGTAAAACTGCCACTTGGTCCTCGGTTCATACGTTTACCTCACACTACTGTCTGGATACTTTCTCCAGGCGTGATGGCCATTTTGGCCAGTCCGTTTTGCAAACTCTGTTCTCCTAAATTGCCAACTCTCCCTCCATCCCATTCTGGTTAGCTTGGAGGTCTCCCACATGTAGAGAATATGCTGCCTGCTTGTCCTGTTACTTACTGTAACGGGTGTTATCCAGGGACATCAGGCAGATATTCTCGCAACCCACACACCTCCCCATGGTTGGCTTCTTTGCTAGCTATCTGAACTAAGGACACGCTGAGGAGACGCATGCCCTAGACCGGGCGGGAGGGGCTGGGCCAATCGCAAGCTTGAAGGTCTTCAAGCAAGTCTGCTTGCAAAAACTTCCGCTAGGGGGCTCCGTCGTTGACGTCACCCACATGTAGAGAAAATCTGCCTGCTGTCCCTGGATAACATCTGTTACGGTAAGTAACTGTGCTTTTTGTCTATGAGGCAGGAGACTAAGGCTCTGGGGGTGCTCAAGTTAAGTGTGTCTTTTTTTTTAGCCGGAGCAGCTAAGATCTTTTCTGGAGCTAAAGAAAATTGCTGCTGTTTAACAGATTTAAAATAGTAATGCAGATTATGCTACAGCCTTTCATTGTTTTTTCTTTTTCTTTCTTGATTTACTTCTTTTTGTTACCTGCTTTACTCCCCCATACTTTTGTGGTCTAAGGAAGCGTGGATATTTGTGTATTATGTTTTTTTGAAATGTGAAGTTTAACCTTAATGCCAGCTGTATTTTCCTTAGCAAGAATGTAATTTTCTTGTAAAGTATTGAAAATTAAAAAAAAAATAAACAATCTAATCAGGTGCTCTTCAAGTATTTCCCTATCCGACCCAGCGGAATCAGTCTTAACTATGGTACCTGGGGCAATGGAGGGTTACATGACTTGCCCAAAGTCACAAGAAGTGGCATTGGGCTTGAACCCACAACCTCAGGATGCAGAGGTAGCAGCTCTAACCACTAAGCCACAACACATAGCACCATGTTTTACTACATTTATTTACAAATGTTTGATGTATTTTTATTTATTCAGTTTTCTGTACCGTTCTCCCGGGGGAGCTCAGAACGGTTTACATGAATTTATTCAGGTCCTCAAGCATTTTTCCCTGTCTGTCCTGGTGGGCTCACAATCGATCTAATGTACCTGGGACAATGGGGGAATTAAGTGACTTGCCCAGGGTCACAAGGAGTAGCATGGGTTTGAACCCACAACCTCAGGGTGCTGAGGGTGGCAGCTTTAACCACTGCGCCACGCTCTCCTTCCAATTCTTGCCAATTTCTTTCCCTGTTTTAAGCCTCATATTTATTGTTTAGCTATAAATTGCACTATAAATTGGTGGATCATTGGAACAGACTCCCACTGCAGGTGATTGAGGCCAGCAGCGTGACGGATTTTAAGAGAAAATGGGATACTCACGTGGGATCTTTAAGGGAGTGAATTCAGGGGGGGGGGATACTTGGAATGGGCAGACTTGGTGGGCTATAGCCCTTTTCTGCCGCTTTTTTCTATGTTTCTATGTTTCTACAATATATATATTATTATTTTCATATTTATAACCTACCTACAACTAAGCAGCATACAATATGAATATACTTAGTAAAAGAAAAAAAAAAATAACAGCACAAATTCATTTTACAGCTTAACATATCTTTTGCATAGATTCTTTCAGTCTTGAGACACTTAACCTGCCACTAAGGAAGGCTTTTATGTACATATATGTTTTTAACAGCTTTTTAATGTGCAGAAAGTAAGTGCAACAGTGTAGCATTCCACAGATTATACCTCTCTATAGAAACATGATGGCAGATATTACGAAAAAACAACTGTGATTAGTCGCATGTTGTATGCACTGCAAATCAGGCATAGCTGCTTGGTTTTTCTCACTAATCTGTAAGTCTTTCCTTGCAGTGTAAAATTGGATCACAGACCTAACAGGGAAAATGGTACAGTACAAGCTTTGAAAACCGAAACATACCTTATACAGTATACAAAATTTGTATACTTAATTGCACCTGTATTAAAGCCAATGTAAATGCTTTACTACAAGTATCACACACTCAAAACATTTACGTGTATTTTCAGAGACATTTAAACAATGCTCAGAGGTTTTAAATCTCAGACCAAACTACAGGAGAAACCCGAGTATTTGAATGTCTGTATCTGGATTCTCAATCATCGCACATGTTCATAATGCAAAAAAAATGTCCATTTCTTTTAAACTGGTAAACAAAACCACTTATCTGATGAGTGTAAAAAAACATAAATTTTTCTTCTTTGGGTTCTGACGCTTTTCGTGGCTGCTGCCTCTGAAAACCTGTAAACGAGTGTCTCTGACCCAACTTTCAAACTTGTAAATGGTCTGTAAACAAAATCTGCTAAATGTAAAGTTTTAATGACTCAAAAAAGGAACGTAAAAATAGTTATGGAGACTCCAGGAGGTACCTAACTATCAAACTGGAAATAACATCACTCACTCAGGGCGAAACTTTTGAAAAACATTCACTTGCTCGAACCAAGCCTTCATCCTTATTGATAGTGTAAAAAAGCCCACCAATCTATTTTCTTGTTTAGCCCCAATGGGGTAACTGTCTCCTACTTATAAATTCACTGCTGCTCCTTTTTCCACAGCACTTCCATTAGATTTCCTCCTCGTGCAAAGGCTAGCACTTACAAAACAGTACATTTAAGGTCACCCACGGTGTGTCCTTTTTCCTGCCAGTGCACAGTCGGAGGAGGGGGATGGGGGCTGTGATGTCACTTCTACAGATTTTACTGATATGCTCCTCCACCTGGGTTTTTATATTCCTCACTGTGTGTCCTATGCAAAATAAGCCTCATGGCCATTTAATCAAATACACAACCCCAGCAGTATTACAATCAGTTGCCACTCTAGGTTGATAAATATACTGCAGTCGTGGATGCTTTATAACCACCTCATCCATAAAATGAGGGCACATAGTGCACTGCCCACATCTGCTGTGTCCTACTCCTGGAGTGGCTTGGGCACTCATGGACCGGGAGGATATGTCAGTGTTTTAGAATGACTTTTTAAATTTGGAATGCTCTGTATCAATACGGCAGAACATACACTATCCCCATGGGTCGTTCATGAGTTGATCTGGCTAGCAGTCATTCCCTCTGCATATTGAGAGCTCTCTTATATGTCTTCTTGATGGTAGCAGGCGGGTAATCTTTGTCTTTAAACCTCTGCCACATGTCTTGGGCATATGCCTTATATTCATCCACTGAGATTCACAACCTCAACAACCATAAAAATTGAACAATAGGTAAATTATCTCTAAGATGATGTGGATGATAACTGTCATATTGGACTAAATTATTGCGGTTGTTACCTTCCGATAAATGGTTGTGAAAAAATGATGTCGTCTGTACGGTGATAGTACTATCTAAAACTAAAACTGAGACACTGTTCATAACGGGTGAATTTTAAGTTGGGATCACAGCCTTTCAGCCATTGAACAAAAATTAAAAATTATTCTGCAGATTATAACCAGACCACAAATATATCATCAATAAATCGTTTCTATAAATACACGATTTGGAAATGATTTGAACAATATGAGAATTTTTCTTCAAAGGCTGTAATGTAAAGGCAGACAATGGTCAGACCAATGGTCCATCAAGCCCAGTAGCCGTTTCTTACAGTGGCCCATCCAGGTCACTAGTACCTGGCCAAAACCCAAGGAGTAGCAATATTTTGTACTACCAATCCAGGGCAAGCAGTGACTTGCCCCCTTTTTTTTGTCAATACAGACTATTGACTTTTCCTCCAGGAACTTGTCCAAACCTTTCTTAAAACCAGCTACACTATCTGCTCTTACCACAAACTCTGGTTTTAAAAGTATTTCCCTGTAACTTCATCGAGTGTCCCCCTAGTCTTTCTAAGTTTTGAAGGAGTGAAAAATTGATCCACTTGAACCCGTTCTACTCCACTCAGGATTTTGTAGACTTCAATCATATCTCTCCTCAGCCATCTCTTTTCCAAGCTGAAGAGCCCTAACCGTTTTAATCTTTCCTCATACCTTCCATCCCCTTTTTCATACATCCTCTTTATCATCATTCCATCCTCTTTATCATCATTCCATCCCCTTTATCATATCTTCCATCCCCTTTACCACCTTGGTTGCTCTTCTTTGAACCTTTACTAGGGCCACTATATCTTTCTTGAGATAAGAGACCAGAATTGAACGCAATATTTCAGAATAGGTCGCACAATGGAGCGATACAGGGGCATTATAACATTCTTAGTGTTGTTAACCATCCCTTTTTTAATGATTCCTAGCATCTGGTTTGCTTTTTTGGCTGCCGCCACACACTGGGTAGAAGGTTTCATCATATTGTCTACGATGATACCCAGATTCTTTACTTGGGCGCTAACCCCCAAGGTGGACCCTAGCATCCAGTAACTGTGATTCAGGTTATTCTTCCTAATGTGCATCACTTTGCATTTGTCCACATTAAATTTCATCTGCCATTTGGACGTCCAATCTTCCAATTTCCTAAGGTCCGCCTGCAATTTTTCATAATCCTCATGCATTTTAACAACTTTGAACAGTTTAGTGTCATCTGCAAATTTAATCACCTTACTCGTCGTTCCAATTTCTAGATCATTTATAAATAAGCTAAATATCACCGGTCCCAGTACAGAACCCTGCGGCACTCCACTGTTTACTCTTCTCAATTGAGAAAAATGACTGTTTAACCCTACCCTCTATGTTTTCTATCCAATAACCAATTCCTAATCCACAACTGAACTTTGCCACCTATCCCATGATAGTTTAATTTTCTCAGGAGCCTCTCATGAGGAACTTTATCAAAAGCTTACTGAAAATCTAGTACACTACATCAACCAGCTCATCATTATCCCTATGTTTATTCACACCTTCAAGGAAGTCAAACAGATTGGTGAGGCAAGATCTCCCTCAGCTGAACCCATGCTGACTCCGTCTCATTAAATCATGTTTGTCTACATGTTCCACAATTTTAATTTTTATAATTATTTCTACTATTTTGCCCGGCACTGAAATGAGGCTTACCGGTCTGTAATTTCCTGCATCTCCCCTGTAGCCCTTTTTAAATTTTAGCGTAACATTGGCTACCCTCCAATCTTCAGGTACTACAGAAGATTTTAGCAACAGGTCACTAACAGCAGATCAGCAATTTCATGTTTGAGTTCTTTTTAGTACTCTGGGATGTATACCATCTGGTGCAGGTGATTTATCACTTTTGAACTTGTTGATTTGGCTTAGTACATCTTCCAGATTCACCGAGATTTCTTTCAGTTCCTCTGCATCATCACCCTTGAAAACCATTTCCGGTTCAGGTAGATCTCTTACGTCTTCTTCCGTAAAGACCGAAGCAAAGAATTCATTCTGTCTTTCCGCTATGGCCTTATCCTCCCTGAGCACCCCTTTCGCTCCTTGATCATCCAACAGTCCCACAGATTCCCTTACAGCCTAAAAAAATTATAAGTTTTTGCCTCTTCATATTCCTTCTTAGCTGTCTTTATCAATGCTTTGCATCTAACTTGCCAATGCTTATGTTTCTTCTTATTTTCTTCATTCAGATCCTTTTTCCATTCTTTAAAGGATGTTTTTTGGCTCTAATAGCCGCTTTCATATCACCTTTTAACCACACCGGCTCTCGTTTCCTCTTCTTTCCACCTTTGCTGATACATGGAATACATCTGGTCTGGGCTTCCATGATGGTATTTTTAAATAACATCCACGCCTGATTACAGTCCTAATCTTTGCAACTGATCCTTTTAGTTTCTTTTTAACCATTTTCCTCATTTTATCATAGTCGCCCTTTCGAAAATTAAACGCCTCTACAGGAAAAATGACTTGGCATTCAACTACAAGAATATGCTTTCAAAGATAGTTCTAAAGTACAATGTTATTAGTGATAGTCATGTCAATCCATCTACAGGGAAAGCTGATCAATGCCACTTTGATCCAAGTATATGCTCCAATGACAGATGCGGAAGATGAGGATTTAGAGTTGTTCTTAAAAATGAAACAGAACTTCAAAATGAAACAGAATAGATAAGATCTATTGATCATTATGGGGGACTTCAATGCAAAAGTAGGAAGTACACCTGAAGATGCAGTGGCTCGAAAGCACGGCATAGGAGAAAGAAATGAAGCTGGTGATTACTTAGTACAGTTTTGCCAAATGAACCAACTGTTAATTATGAATATGTATTTCCAATATCACAAACATTGCCAGTACACATGGACCTCTCCAAATGGCATGAATCAAAATCTAATTAACTACATCTGCATAGGACAAAGATGGAAATTTGCAGTTTTAACTGCAAGCACTAAACCAGCAGCTGATTGTGGAAATGACCACGAGCTTCTGACATTACATTACATTAGTGATTTCTATCCCGCCGTTACCTTGCAGTTCAAGGCGGATTACATAAGGATATATCTGGCCATTTCCAGAGGAATTTGAGAATAGTGAGGTTGGTTCAAAGAGATGAGGAGGTTCTTGTGGCGTTAGATTGTTTTTTAGAATAGTGATGGTGTTAGGTTGATTTCAAGGAATTGTTGGGTAGTATGGTTTTTTTGAATAGTATGGTTTTTATTTCTTTTCTGAATGTTCTATAGTCTGGGGTCGTTATCAGCAAGGTGGAGAGTTGGTGGTCCAATCTCGCTGCTTGGGTAGTCAGGAGGCCATCATACAGTTTTTTCCATTTGACTTCTCTGATTGGTATATATGTGAATGGAGAGTGGGTTCTTCTTTGTCTGATTGAGGTGGTTTGGATTAGGCGGTTGTTCAGGTATGTTGGGCTGTCGCCATTCATGCAAGATCAAAGTAAAGCTTCACAAGAAGATGATCATTAGAGACCTCCCAAAATATAATATTGAAAATATTCCATCAGACTATTGGATAAAACTAGACAACAGATTTGCTTGTCTTGATACAGGTGAAAGAGAGCCCGAAGAGTTATGGAATGACATCAAAACCGTAATTAGTGATGAAGCAAAAAAAAAAAAAAACCAAAACACTCCAGAAGAGAAAGAAAGATGAATTAATCAAAGACTCAGAAGGTGCTATCACAGCCCTCACTTGATTATGTCAATAGATTTGGAATAAGAAAGCATGGCCAATTAATTGGAGAAGATCATTGTTCATACCTATACTGAAGAAAGGTGATGCCAAGGATTGCAACAATTACAGAATGATTGCATTAATTCCACATGCCAGTAAAATATTGCTGAACCTAATACAACAAAGGCTACAATCATACGTTGCGCAAGAACTACCTGATGTGCAGACTGATTTCATAAAAGGTCAAGGAACAAGAGACATTATTGCCAATGTTAGATGGATATTGAAGAACAGCAAACATACCAAAAGCCCCTATACTTTTGCATCATCAACTACAGCAAAGCTTTTGACTGTGTGGGTCATGATAAACTATGGAGAACTCTAGCACAAATGGGAATACCCAAACACACAACTTAGCTGATAAAGATCCTTTGCAAAAATCAAGAAGAGGCAGTGAGAACAGAATATGGCAACACTGATTGGTTTTCAATAAAACATGACATCAGGCAAGGATGCATCTTGTCACCTTACCTGTTCAACCTTTACAGCGAACCCATCTTCAAAAAATGCAAATTTGGAAGAGAGCTTCGGATTCAAGGTGGTGGCCAAAATATAAATAACCTGCACTATATGCAAATGAAATAACGCTCATCACCAGCAGCAAAGAAGACATGCTGTATCTACAGAGGGCAGTCAGTGCCAAAAATTGTAACATGGGATTAGAACTGAACATCAGTAAGACAAAGATCATTAACATGAACTGTTATGTTCTTATGTTCTTAACATGGAAAATGATTAAGATTTTGAGCTTGAATGCGATAGAATAGAAGTTGTAAAGGATTTCAATCTTCTGGGCTCTTTTGTAAACAAAGAAGCAACTAGCAGGGAAGAAATACTCCATAGAACAGCATTTGGTCACTCTTCAATGAAGGCTCTTGACACAGTATTCAAAAGCAAGGAAATAACACACCAAATGAAGATCAGACTTGTCTACACAATCATTTTCTCAGTGATTACCATATTTTTCGCTCCATAAGACTCACTTTTTTTCCACCTAAATGTGGGTGGAAGTCTCAGTGCGTCTTATGAAGCAAAGATACAAAATTTTTTCCCCCCCCCCCCCCCCCCCGCAGCTGCATCCCCTTTTTAAACACTGCCCAGTGCCGGATCACCTTTTTAAAACAAACACCCCGCCTGCTGCTGCCATACCTTTTTCAAACAGCCTGGTGGTCCAGTGTATATCCCTCCCTTGACAGCTCTTACTATTTCCCAGCCAGCAGCGCCCCTTGGGCCCGCACTGCTTTCTGAATGGCTGGCGGCAGTTCTTGTGGGACTTGTGCAGATGAGGACAGAGCTTGCAGGAATGGAGCAGGGACAGGAAAATAATTTGTGGGGAAGGGATAAAATTTGTCCCCGTGTCATTCTCTACTTTAGATCTGTAATTCATCAAGTTGCTAGGTCTCGAGCACGAGTTGATGGCGCCCAACTAACTAATGGCAGAGAAAGCCATTCCTTGAACTACTCCTTTTCACTAGTACAAAGTCAGTTAAGGAAAGAAGAACCCATACACTTAAGTATATATCCTGATGATATACCTCTCTATCCAGGACACTTTCACAAAGAGAGCTAAAAAAAGGTCAAGATAAAAACCTATTCCTCTCATAATAATTGTTTAGCGATAACTGAATTGCTTGACTCTTTATACACATTGTGGTCCTTTCTTCTTAGACTAAGGCTGTCAACTGGATCCTGATTCACAGAACAATGTTGATCCAGTCGTGGGTTTACCTCGGTGCATGCTGGAACTTGTAGTCTTGCTGTTCTTAGGAAAAGCAATGCGGGTCAGAACAAACAGCCCCAGCATGCAATGGGATAAATCTAATACTGGATCAAATTGTCCTGAGAATCTGGATCCAGTTGGCAGCCTTAACTTAGATTTCAACTGATGAGACACTACAACTCAAAAATGTATCCCTAACAATCTAGAAGACTTCTTATACTTATTTTTTTATTATTATTTTTATTTATTTGTTACAGAATAACAAATTACAAACATTTGATTTTTGGCTAAACAGAAGAATTCTTAAACTTCTAATTGTGATGTTTAAGACCATGATGCTACTCAAATCTATTGTTTTGACTATAATATATTATCTCCTTAAGTCTATAAACTTATGTACTTGAATTTCCAACTAGCACATAAATTTGCACATGAAGGTTATAGAATAAGATCAGTTTCACGTGTAATAACTCAAATTAAAAGCCAATTGATGAACAGCCAATTATTTGATATAATTGGCCTTAATTGGCATCAATTAGCAGCTACATGTGTAACTGCCCTTAGTTGCTATAAGTGGTGCACTCTATTTCCAGAATGCACAGCTTCAAGGGGCCATGGACCTGGAAGGTGCATGGAGAGGTCAGAGGCATGCCGGACAGGTACACATGCAGGTTTGCCTTCATGAACTACAAGAAAACACAATAGGAAGAACACAGAAAAGAATACTAGATGAGACTGAAAAAAGCAGAGTGAGAGAGATATGTCTGGCAAAAGCAGAAGAATAAGCGACTAGAAATGTAAGGAGCAGAGACAATAATTTTTTCAGGTATATTTATTTATTTATTCATTCATTTTTCTATACCATTCTCCCAGGGGAGCTCAGAACGGTTCACATGAATTTATTCAGGTACTCATGCATTTTTCCCTGTCTGTCCTGGCAGGATCACAATCTCTTTTATGTACCTGGGGCAGTGGGAGGATTAAGTGATTTACCCAGGGTCACAAGGAACAACATGAGTTTGAACCCACATCAGTGTGCTGAGGCTGTAACTTTTAACCACTGCACCACATGAACAAAATTTGTCCCCATCCCTGCATTTAACCGCATGAAACCATCCCTGCATCATTCTTTAAGGAGAGAGGGCAGAATCACAGTATGAATGGGCACAGCCACTGACCCTCAAGCCTTGCATTGAAGAACATAAGAAAATCCTTACTGGGTCAGACCAATGGTCCATTAAGCCCAGTAGCCCATTCTCACGGTGGCCAATCCAGGTCTCTAGTACCTGGCCGAAACCTAAAGAGTTGCAATAATCCATTCTTCCTATCCAGGGCAAGCAGTGGTTTCCTCAATGTTGGTGTAGATCAGTGGTCTCAAACTCAAACCCTTTAAGGGGCCACATTTTGGATTTGTAGGTACTTGGAGGGCCACAGAAAAAATAGTTAATGTCTTATTAAAGAAATGACAATTTTGCATGAGGTAAAACTCTTTATAGTTTATAAAACTTTCCTTTAACAGTTAAAAGGAAAGATATATAAACTATAAAAAGTTTTACCTTATGCAAAATTGTCATTTCTCTAATAAGACATTAACTATTTTTTTCTGTGGCCCTCCAAGTACTCTATTTTTTTCTGCAGTCCTCACATTTAAAATTTAATATCTTTTCTTTCTCAAAACTGACACATTTCAAGCACTATATTGCAAATAAAATCATTTTCCCTACCTTTGTTGGCTGGTGACTTTAGTTTTCTGTGCTTTTAACTATGTTTCCAGGGCCTTCTTGTCCTTTGACTGTTTTTCTCTCCGTCTTCACTTTCTGCTTTGCATCCATCTTTGGCATTAACTTAATATTCAATTTTTCTGCTTTCTTTTCAAAATCTACGTTTCCATGTCTTACCTTTCCTTCCTATCTCTCTCTTCTTCTGTCCTATTTCCATAGTCTGATATCTCTTTCCTTCCTTTCTCTCCCTTCCTCCTTCCTTCCTTCCTTTCCCATGGTCTGGCATCTGTCTCCTTCCCTCCCCCCATGTCCTGGCATCTCTCCCTCCCCCTCCATGGTCTGGTATATCCTTTCCTTCCCTCCCTCCCATGAACTTGGCACCTCTTGTTCCTCTTCTCTCCCTTGTCTTCCTTCTCCTTCCTTCCCTCTCTTTCCCCAATTGGGTGCAACAGCAACAGAAGCAGCATTTCCCTTCCCCCTTTCCTGTGCAGCAGAGGCATTTTTCTTCCCCCTTCCCTCCCTCTCCCTGTACAGCAGCAGCAGCAGCAGCAGCATTTCTCTTCCCCCTTCCCTCCCTCTCTCTTTCCCTGTACAGCAGCAGCAGCAGCATTTCCCTTCCCCTTTCCTGTGCAGCAGAGGCGTTTCTCTTCCCCCTCTCTCCCTTTCCCTGTACAGCAGCAGCAGCATTTCCCTTCCCCCTTTCCTGTGCAGCAGAGGCGTTTCTCTTCCCCCTTCCCTCCCTCTCTCTTTCCCTGTACAGCAGCAGCATTTCCCTAGAGTCCCCCTTTCCTATGCAGGAGAATTTCTCTTCCCCCTTCCCTTCCTTGTGGAGCAGCAGCGTGTCTGGCTAGCTCAGTTGATCGTTCCGTTCAAAGCCGCGGATGGCGGCTCCTCACGCAATCCGCGCCTGCGTCTGAAGCCTCTCTGATGTTGTGATGTCAGAGAGGCTTCCGATGCAAGAGTGGATAGTGCAAGGAGCCGCCACCTGCGGTTTTGAACTGAACGATCGACTGAGCCGGCCAGACACGCTGCTGCTCCACAAAGAAGGGAAGGGGGAAGAGAAATGCTGATGTGGATGGTGCCAGGAGCTGCCACCGGCCACAGCTTTGACCGGAAAAATCAACTGCAGCAAGGGAGCAGTTGATTATCACGTCCAGACTGCGGGCCGCAAAATAGCACCTGGAGAGCCACATGTGGCCCGCGGGCCGCGTGTTCGAGAGCGCTGGTGTAGATGGACTGAGGTTGAGTTAGACACTAAAGAATGACAGGATGGTTTCCTGCAGTTATCCAAGGAGACAGGGACAAATTCTGTCCCCGTCTCATTCTCTACTGTGGCCTGCTCTGTGGAGAGTGATGAGGAAAAACCAAATATGCTATACAAATTACTTCTGTTAAGTGTTCATGGAAGAAAATTCTGGAGGAGGATCGTAACTGGTTAGCAAAGGTACATAACAGAATGGAATGGATATCACACCAGTCACAGAATATAATATAACATAACAAATCATTTGTATACTGCAACTACCTTGCAGTTCTGTGTGGTTTACAATTCTAAGATACTGCACATTCACAGTGAATTAAATTCAAAACATTAAACGGAACGGCACCCACCCACCTAAACAACCGTCTAAACAGGAACCTCTCAACCAGACAGAGGAGAATCCAATCCCCTTTCTCCTACCCCCCTTTTAAAGGAACTAAACGCAAAAAGATGTATGACAACTTACTAGCAACACATGCAGCTAAACTGGATCCCACTATCACCAACCTACTGACAGCTTCAACTGACCTCAAGGCTTTCCGCAAAGAAATCAAGACCCTACTATTCAAGAAATTCACCCAAACGTCCTAATCCCTCCCGTTTCCCCTCTCACCCCCTCTTAGAATCATCTCATCAAAATTGCTTTAGACCTTACGCCTTCAATTGTATTCCTTTACTGGAAAAGTCCAGCTATCTTTTTTGTTGTACTAGGACCAACTTCTTTAATTGTATTTCTCTTCCTGGAAATGTCCAGCTATCTTTCTGATGTAATCCGCTTAGAACTGCAAGGTACAGGCGGAATATAAGCATGTAATGTAATGTAATGTAATTACAATTCAGCTATTTAAGGGATTTTTTTTAATAGATAAGTTTTTATCTATTGCCTAAAGCTTATATAAGTATCAGATCTTAGAATCAGAGTGCCAAAATTCTTATCCCTTAGAGCCGCCTGATAAGCTAGAATTCGATTAAAAAATCTTTTATATAGGCTTTTTTTTGCTGAAGGGAATGCAAATAATCTAGAACTTGATCAGTTGTCATGAGACCAGACAGACTCATCCCAAGTCCTCTTAAAGACTTTGTTTTTTTAAAAAAACCTTGGAGACAAGAGAGGTTCTGTGGTATCAGAAAACAGTGGATGTGGTGCTTCTTCTGAAAGTGGTTACAGAAGCAGGAAATTACAGGCTGTTAGAATTCACTTCCGTTATTGGAGACGTAATGGAAGCATTGCTTAAGGAAAGGATAGTAAATTTCATGGAATCCAGTGAGTTACAAGATCTGAGATAGGTAACATGGTTTTACCAAAAGTAAATTGTGTCAAACTAATCTGATTGAATTGTTTGACTGGATGGAAGAGAATTGTATCATGAACATGTAGTAAATATAATATACAGGTACTTGGATTTCAGCAAAGCCTTTGACACAGTTCCTTATAGGAGGTTCTTGAATAAACTTGACAGGTCGGTGTTACGCCCCAAAGTGGTTAAATGGATTAGAAACTGGTTGACAGAAGCCAGAGGGTGGTAGTGAATGGAATTCATTGAAAGGAAGGAAAGTTTGAGTAGTAGAGTGCCTCAAGGATTGCTGTTGGGATCAATTCTGTTCAATATACTTGTGAGCAACATTGCCAAAGGGATAAAAGGTAAGGTTTGCCTTTTTTGCGGATGATACTAAGATTAGTAAGAGTGGACATCTTGGAGAGAGTGGAAAACATGAAAAAGGATCTGCAAAAGCTAGACGGAATGTTTGGCAATTAAAAATTTAATAGAAAGAAGTGAGTGATGCATTTGGGGAGCCTAAATCCTAGGGACCTATATGTGCTAAAATGTGATAGGAAGGTGACAAAACAGTATGACAAGGTGGTGGCTGTAGGCAGAAGGCTGCATAGAAAGAGCCATAAACAGCAGAAGAAAGGATACCTATGTTGATGCCCCAGTACAAGTCATTGGCAAGGCCCCGCTTGGAATATTGTGTTCAGTTTTGGAGGCAGTCCAAAGGAAGGTGATAAAAACGGTATAGGGCTTATACCAAAAGATGTATGAGAAGAGACTAGGAAACCTGAATATGTAATACCCTAGAAGAAAAGAGGGACAGGAGAGATAAATGCAGACATTTAAGTACTTAAAAAGTATTAATATAGAAACAAATATTTTCCAGAGAAGGGAAAACGGTAAAATTAGAGGACATGAATTGAGCTTGTAAGGTGGTAGACTTAGGAGTAATGTCAGGAAATTCCTTTTCATGGAGATGGCAGACAATGCCTCTTGAGGAAAACGGTAGAGAGAAAAATGGTGACTGAATTCAGAAAGGCCTGGGATTAACACGGAGAATCTCTATTTATTTATTTCTAAAATTTCTAGACTGTCTATCCCTAAGTGGTTAACAGTAAAATATTCACAGTAGTTGAAGACAATTATAAAATGGATGGAATTTTTTAAAAAAACCCAAAACAAAACTTAAATGGCTACATGTATGTTGATGTATTGAGTGGCACTTAGATGGTGACTTTGAATATAAAGAGCTAAGACCAGTGCAGTGCAGACTTGAACAGTCTGTGTCCTGTATATGTCAATCTGGTTTAGGATGGGTGGAGAGAACTTCAGCATCAAGTCCAATAATTAGAACATGAGGATAGGGCCGGGCAATCTTTTACAGTCTATGTCCTGCAAATGACAAGATGGATTCTGAGAGACTGGAGTGGGCTTCAACAGCAACTCCAGTAGTTAGAATGGAAGGATTGTGCTGGGTGGAGTTCTATGGTTTATGTTCCAGAAATGCCAAAGAAAGACCATGATCAAGTATTTTATCACATTCATTGTTGGTTTCATCTTAACTTGATAACTGCAGGTGGTTCAGAATGATTGATAACTGGAACATCAAGATATGAGCATATTACCTCATATCTCTGACAACTGCATTGGCTGCCAGTTGTATTTAGAATTCAATACAAAGCAATTATGTTATGCCATCAATTTCTATATGGTACGATTCCTGAATTTTTTAAGATGTCTGGGTATCAACCATTAAGATCATTGCGTTCTGAGAGTTCGGCATTGCTGAAAACGAAAGCTAATCCTAAATATGTGAAAACGAATGCCATAACCTTAACATGTGCAGGAGTTAAGTTGCGGAATAGCCTTGTTGGCCAAATTCGAAAATGTAGAGACAAGAACTCATTCAGGAAAATGTTAAAAACACAACTATTTGTAGATGCATTTCTTTGAGCAATTGATCTTATATAAAGATTGAATTTGTCTATTTTGTTCTTACCTTGTTCTGACTCTTTAATATTTTATATAAGTAACTTTTTGTAAACCGTTTTGGAAGAAAAAGGTATAGAAAATTTTAAAATAAATAAATAATGTTAGGCAGCATTATCTGCAGTCATTTATCATGTTACCATGGGACAGAATCAACATGGATTCAGCCAAGGCAAATCTTGCAACAAGCTACCACTTTTTATTTTGAAGGAATGAAAAACATGTGGATTCAGATGAGCCAGTTGATGTAGTATATCAAGTTCAATTTTCAAGTTTAATAAAATTTTGATTAAAACACATTATCATAAATTCAATGCGATGTGCAAAATTTAAAACAGGGAATGACAGTATTTGGGGAATAAAAGACTGAAACATATACAAGTACACGATGACAGGAACAAAAGGAAAGAGGGAAGAACTGCAATGCATAAGTAAAAGAGAACATAAAAGGGAATAACAGTAGGTTAAAACACTTGTAATTTGGTGACCTTGTAGCTTTTACCGTTCAAATGCATTTTTAAAAAGAAAGCATTTAAGATTTCCTTTAAATCTATCTAGATTAGATTCTTCTCTCAAGTGAGCGGGGTAGTGAGTTCCATAAACGAGGAGCTGTCACAGAAATGATCGTATCCCATCAAGTGTTGATAGTTTTTAAAGAAGGAACTGAAAAAAAAAAAATAATAATAATAATAATTTAAATTGAATCAGGTTGGGCAGACTGGATGGACCATTCGGGTCTTTATCTGCCGTCATCTACTATGTTACTATCCTTGAATCTTAATGATCTGGAGTATGAGGAGTGAGTGTTCATTCCAGAAATGAGGGTGCTTTTGTCATTTGAACTTTGAAGATTATTAGGGCTATTTTGTATGATATTCTATGGCAGCCAGTGAGCATTCTTTAAAAGTGGTATGACATATCTAGATTCTGATGTCAGTTTTTGACAAAGTTCCTCTTGAGAAACTCCTAGAAAACTTTTTTTTTATTTTTAAATCTTTATTCATTTTTAAACTTATAAGTGTGATAACATATCCATACAAATAACCATAAATATATCACTTAATAATCAACAATGATACATATAATATTCTCTTATCTCCCCCCTCCCCACCCTTATCTATCATATAATCAATACTTATACAACATGTAACAATTCTATTATGGATTGGGAGCTGGTTAAAAAAATTGAAAACAGAGTAGGGCTAAATTATTAATTCTCTCAACAGAGGAAGGTGAATAGTGGAGTGCTGCACGAATCTATAATGGGACTGGGGCATTTTCACATATTTGTAAATGCTCTGGAGATGGGAATGAGGAGGTGATAATTTGCAGATGACACAAAACTAATCCAAGTTGCTAAATCGCATGCAGACTATGAAAAACTGCAGGGCCACCTTAGGGGAATTGGAAAACTGGGCATCAAAATGCAGATGAAATTTAATTCAGACAACTGCAAAGTGATATATGAATATATTTGGAAGGATAATCCAAACCATAGCAACATAGTACTAGGTTCCACATTATGAGTCATCACCCAAGAAAAACATTTAGGTCTCATTGTTGTCATCACCACAAAATTATCTACTCAGTGTGCAGTGGTGATCAAAAATACAAACAGAATGTAACAAATTATTAGTAAAGTAACATTAAATAAAGATAATCCCTCTATATTGCTCATAGTGTGACATCACCTCGAGTGTTTCTGTAATATTGTTCACCATTATAGTGACATGATAATGGGGAAAATTTTTTAAAAATTATTGAATTACCAGGACTTCAAAGTTGTGGTCTGCTTGTACCATGATCCCCTGATTCTCTATTATGATTTTATTTATTTAAATCCACCCCAAAGATAGATTCAAACCTCAGAATCTAGCTCACTAGAATGCTATATTGATCCTCAGATGCACCACTCCACGTTCAAACTTTATCACAACATTAAGCTTGATGTGCAGAATCTTCCCTGGATCAATCTTAATTATATTTTTAAATATTTTTCTCCTTAATTTTTATACCATTTTTTATTTGTTATATGTTAAATATTTTAAATAGTTTATTTAAAAGCATTTATAGCCTGCTTATCACA
This sequence comes from Geotrypetes seraphini, assembly GCF_902459505.1. Classification (NCBI taxonomy): domain Eukaryota; kingdom Metazoa; phylum Chordata; class Amphibia; order Gymnophiona; family Dermophiidae; genus Geotrypetes; species Geotrypetes seraphini. The sequence goes on along the minus strand of NC_047084.1, from coordinate 158,872,677 downwards.
TCTAAGCAGATAAGCAAAATAAACATAAATCATAAACATGTACTTAACAGTAAGGGGTCCTTTTATCAAGCTGCGGTAGGGGTTTAACACGCGTAATACCACCTGCCGCGCTAGCTGCTAATGCCTGCATTGAGCAGGTGTTAGTTTTTTAGCCGGCTGCAGGGGTTAGCGCGTAATGAAATGTCTGACGCACTAACCCCGCTAGCGCGGCTTGATAAAAGGACCCCTAAATGTTTATGATTTATGTTTATTTTGGATGCTTTCTGTTTAGATGTGATACACACAATAAATTAAAACAAAACATACTGTATATTCAAAAATAAAACAGTGATAGGTTTGAAAGCCAGGGTAGACTGGGTGCAGGTCTTAGATAGATATCAGTACGGCAGAGCAGTTAAACTATAAACAACATTCTCTATAATTAACATAGAAAGGAAGTTTAGAGACCAGCGAAAAACATACAAGTAATTTGTAACCTAAAACCTTCTTGCAAAGAACGATTACCACTATGTTTATCCATTGCTGGGAAACAATGCCCTGTTGTAAAGACACAATTACTATGTATAACATGGGGCACTACGAGTATAACTACTTTATATAATTTTCATGCAATATACTCAAGTAGTTCTAAACGAGTGAACTATTTTCTCAATCTCCAAAGCAGTAGTAGGTCTATGAAGTAACTGCTTCAGCCAAAATGACCACCCCTCCCCCATGTTGAAATTCAGCAGTTTGAATTTTATTGATCAAGTCTGTTAAGTCATTAATCTTTTCCTCAAAAACAGTGTCTCTCAAACTTTTTTAGCTCTGACACTCTAAATGGAGCAAACGTTGTTTCATGGCACATTACAATTGAAATTATAAAATTTCAAAACCAACAAAAAAGTAAAATGTGAGTTATTTATTTAAAGCTTTTTAAGCCATGTATGGGTAATTGTAACAGCGGTGAAACTAAAATGTAGAGAATAGAATTGCTAATCTTTGCAATGGATGTGCTTGTTTTTGAGTGTAAATTAACTCAAAATGCAGCTCAATAGTCGACAAGCAAACACTCATTTCATCATCTACCATCTGCAATTCTCTTTTTTTCAATTTAATTTCTGTCAGAGCTGAAAATCCAAGTTTGCAAAGATAAGAAGATTCAAACAGTAACAAAGCCTTGATTGCTTTGTTGCTCAAGTTAGAATAACTACTGCATAAAAATTAAATTACTTGCTGTTAGTTTTCAAGGACTAATCACGTCAAAGAATGATGCTTGTTTGGGCGACTATATCCTTACACACACAGATGCTCATAAAATTAACAAACTCTTGCGTACACAACATACATGTCATCTATTCTAGTGTATGCTTATGAAGAGAATTTATAAAAATTATGGAATCTCTCATGGCACACCCAGAATCTCTTTGGGGCACACTACTGTGTCATGGCACATAGTTTGAGAGACACTGCTCAAAAAGAGCACCGAGTCACTGCTAGAGATATTCTCTTAAACCTCCTTCTTAGCACCATTTTGGACTAGAAAGATAATTCTTTTCAGAATCTATGCTTGGGTGTGTAACCTTAGAAATATAGAAACATGACGGCAGATAAAGGCCAAATGGCCCATCTCTTGAGAGATCCCACGTGCCTATCCCAGGCCCTCTTGATTTCAGACACAGTCTTTGTTTCCACCACATCTTCTGATAGACTGTTCCACGCATCTACCACCCTTTCCATAAAAAAGTATTTCCTCAGATTACTCCGAAGCATATCACCTCTTAACTTCATTCTATGCCCTCTCATTGCAGTTTACTTTCAAATGAAAGTGACTTGACTCATAATTTATATTATGTAGGTATTTAAACATCTCTATCATATATCCCCTCTCCCGCCTTTCCTCCAAAGTATACAGATTGAGATCTTTGTCTGTCCCCATACGCTTTATCACGAAGACCACACACCATTTTAATAGCCTTCCTCTGGACCAACTCCATCCTTTTTATATCTGTTTGAAGGTGCGGCCTCTAGAATTGTACACACTATTCTAAATGGGGTCTCACCAGAGTCTTATACAGAGGCATCAATACCGCCTTTTCCTACTGGCCATACCTCTCCCTATGCAATCTAGCATCCTTCTAACTTTTGCCATCACCTTTTCAACCTGTTTGGCCACCTTAAGATCAGCACATATAATCACACCCAAGTCCAATTATCTTGACAGAAAAAAGGAACCAATGAAATCCATGAAGTCAGTTCAAAATGGAAGTTTCTTTAGAAAAAGTAGATTAAATGAAATGGATGATGATTGAAATGTGGGGAGATTGGCTCCTCTGTTCATCACTGGAAGCTTAAGATACAGAAGGAAAAAACACACTGTAGGGATCATGGTAATGGTGTCCCTTCATAACTTCTGTAAATGCAGTGCATTCCCCCAGTATCTCTGAACTTTCTGACAGGATCATCACACGAGTACAAATGCAGTCAGCAAGTAATGGAACATAGCATAATGGCAGCAAGATGAGAAATAGCAAAGTCATGGAAAAGCAAGGCACTTCTGGGTAGGCCATGTCTGCTAATTAGACTAGAAAACGTGCATGTACTGTAACAGAATTACAGCAGTACAGAGGGAGAAGCACAATTCAAAAATGGACGACATGTGCAAATGCTAGGGGCAAGGGAGAGTAAAACACCTGAACTGGTTATGGATTCAGAAGATGAGTAAAGCACCCATGCTGTGGGACACAGTTTCAGCAATGATCAAGGAATATTTAAATCAAAAAAAGTAGGGATTTGGCGAGGGACAAGGGAATAGGGAAGTTTTACAAAGTTTAGGTGGCAAGTGCTAATATGTCTGAAATGTTTAATTCTTGCTGCTTTATATTTACATGTACCAACATAGTATAGCTGTAAAGGATGGGTGACCACACTGCAGGGTGGGGGGAGAGGAATAAACATACAAAAGTGTTAACAAGCAACATCAGATGATTTGCGTATTCATAGTTGGATGTTTCTACATGAACTTAATGTTTAGCTTTAATAAAAAATTAAATAAAAAAGGTACCATAGTTTAAGTAAAATTTGATTTTATTTGAGCCATGAAAGATTTTCATCTTAATAGAGAAATTCTGAGTTTGGCATTGATTGTAGTCTTATTTAAAGACTTCTCTGGTTGGTAGGTTTATGTAGGGAGAATAATTTTAGAAAAAAATATCATCAAATGTTATATGAACTCCCAGGGACTGGCTGATTTTCTTGCTGCATATAATCTGAAATGAACTTGTAAGGCATGTTGCAGAATATAAGAAACTTGGTAATGTAATGTAGTCATGCAACCAGTTAAACAGATGGTCTTCAGAAAAACACAATTTTCTAGAGGACTTTCAAGTGTAATTGATAAACATGTTGCCTCTTAAATCTGCTGTAAGCAGGCCACGTTTGAATTATAAATGCTTATAAATAAATTGTGGACCTAGAATTCATCTATTGCCCAGATTATCACTATTATTATTATCAGCTCAATATCTGCTCTTTATGGGAATACCTCAAGGTTTGGCATTATATGCATTGCTATTTAACCTACAGGTTTATTTAGAACCATTAAGCAGAGTATTCATGCAGTTAAAAGTGAGCTACCGGATGTACATAGCCAATATCCTATTCTTCTCCCCTGTAATTGCAGAAGATATATCTTCTTGAGTAACTCAATAGATGGAATATAAAAGAAAATGGACGTCTGACAACACATTTTTACTAAATACTGACACATACAAAATTTTGCTATTTAGTAAATATATGGGAGTTCAACCTAGCCATAAGTTGGCAACCATTGCCCCCATTGCTGTGCCTTTCATTTTGCATGTAAAATCTATCTGCTGACATGAAATAATTTTTGCCCTATGCTATCTGGGCAATAGATATCAAAAATTCAACTCGGCCTGCGAGCAACTCTAAACCACCAAGATGTTCACAAATTACTTCAATTGCTTGATGTATATAGAGTATATAGAGCTGTGATGTCCAAGGATGCTAACGTGACCCCCAAAGGAACATTCTTGCACATTCGTAATAATGTTTAACATGCAGGTGGAATCTTTAATATATGACCGTGCGTGTGGCACTTTGGACTTCAAATGGTGATCAATGAAATCAGACAAAGGTTCCAAAATCGAGCCAATGCCAGATATTATCAGCCATCCAGGTGGATCTCTCAGGTCTTAGGTATTTTGGGAACAAAATAAATGACAGGTATGGTGGGATGATACGTGTAACATTGGCCACCGTCCAATCTCAGGTACTACAGATGATTTTAGCGACAGGTTACAGATTACTAACAGCAGGTCAGCTATTTCATTTTTCAGTTCTTTTAGTACTCTGGCATGTATACTGTCCGGTCCAGGTGATTTATAACTTTTTAACTTGTGGATTTGGTTTAGTAATAGTCATTGTCATCCCTAGTGGTCCTTATGGATTCTTAAGCCATCCCCCCACTCCCCACACACTTAAAAAAGTATCCATGGCATCTAATTATCACATGAAGGCCCCCACCCCAGATAAGCAAGGGGGTATTCCAGGACTGAGTTGAGAAACACTGACCTTCCCCCTATCCCCCCACACACTTACAAAAGTATCCATTGCATATAAATTTCACATGACCTAGTTGAGAAACACTGGTCTAGGGCATCTCTGGTGTGGACATCCAACTCCATAAATATTGTAAACCTTGAGAATATAACTGATCTTTACAAATCTTATAAGACACTTGTACTTGAAGTAAGCATCTAGGCCCGGATTCTGAATAGGATGCCCGGGTCAGGCGTCCATATCAGAATAGGGCCTAGACCAGGGGTGTCCAATGTCGGTCCTCGAGGGCCGCAGTCCAGTCGGGTTTTCAGGATTTCCCCAATGAATATGCATTGAAAGTAGTGCATGCAAATAGATCTCATGCATATTCATTGGGGAAATCCTGAAAACCCGACTGGACTGCGGCCCTCGAGGACCGACATTGGACACCCCTGGCCTAGACCCACCTAAAATAAACCTGATTCTGTAACTGACGTCCATGTTATAGACACCGGTTACAGAACAGGGTTACTGTAGACAAGGCCACTATACTTATTGCGGCAAGGGATCTCCTTGCCGCAATAAGTATAGCGGCCACCAGTCCCCCATGAATGATCACAGCAGGAAGGTGCTCAAACCATCCTGCCCGAAGATACCACCCCCCAATGTTTGCCGGCAGGAGGGTTACCAACCCCTCCTGCCGGAAGGTCCCCGGACCCTCCCTCACTAATCCCCCCCAGATCCCCCATTAACCTTACTAGTTGGCTGGCTAGGTCTTCCTACCGTCTGGCTGGCAGGCCCGCCTCTGTCGAAATGAGGCAAGCCCACCCCTCTCCGGCCCATCCTATACTATCCTAAGGCCTGATTGGCCCAGGCACCTAAGGCCCCTGTTATGGGTAGGGCCTTAGGTACATGGGGTGGGGGGTTATCATCTTCGTCGAAGAGGGGTGGGGGTGGGTCGTCTTCGGGCAGGAGGGGTTGGGCTCCCTCCTGTCTCTGCGATCATCAGGAGGTGAGTCATCTTTGGGCAGGAGGGGTTGAGCACCCTCCTGCCGCAATTGTTTGGGGGGAGGGGACTGGTGACCGCTATACTACAATGTAGGCCAGCATCTTGCTGGCCTATATTGTAAGCATCTCCTGTTCTACTAGGGAGACGTGTAGGGCCGCTTAGGTTTGCCTAAGGCTACCGCCTAGCCTTAGGCGAGCGTAGGTGGGTTTGCGGGCCTCCCTAGGCTCCCAGAGGCACCTTCAGTATAGGCGGCCTGCCTGGGGAGCATTTTTTTTTTTTTTAGATTTAAAGTGTCCTGATTGGCTGTAAGACGTCTACTGCTGCCTATAATTGGGACGCAGTTTATAAAATTCGGGCCCTAGTGTATACACTCTAAATATTTCCCCCCCCCAAAAAAAAATTTTGTGTCTCACTGATTTCTACTGTGCTGCTGTCTATACTGTTTTTGCTGCAACGAGAAGAAATAGACAACAATTGGTTCAATAATTGTAGTTAGCCAGACTATGTAGAAAAAAAAGTGAAGACATTGGCTAACCAAGGCAGATGTTGAAATTAGATATAAATCTGTAAATTCTTAAGGTCTCCTCTTGTTTAATCTACCATTTAAGTTTCTCACATTTCTTTCTCCTTTGTGGTACTGAATGTTTCTTATGTAGTATATTCTGCAGACAATCTTTTGTCTTATGTGCATTACTGCTTCATGTATTTATCTTTATCTTCCTGAAAAGAAGTGATTGGCTAATTTATTTTTAATCTGATTCTATAAATTATAGCAACAGTAATGTGATGATTTCCCCTCCTTTAAGATATAACGTTTGTTAGACCTACAGTGACTTGGCCTGAAAGTCTTTACTCAGACGTATAATTTACTATACAATTTCTAAACAAAGGTTAACAGTCTCACAAAATTGCATTAAGTCCTTAATCCTGTACACTGAACAGAGAGACAGTGATGCAGTGTTCTCAGAGAAAATTAATGTGTTTTGTGCAAGACAGGAGTTAGAAGAATTCTGTTAGAAAATCATTTATGATAACATTTACCTTTAGAAATATAAACAGTTGATGAGACTGCAAAGAATACCAACAAAATGTCAGGCATAGCAACAGTTGGAAATATAAAACTGGTAAAGGTTTCCATATGGTGGCTTTACTATTTCCTTGTGTAATGCATCTCTGTTTAAATTTGGGGTTTTATTTGTGAACTATTTCTTCCATTGTACAGAGTCTTGCAAAAAAGCCTTAACACCTCCGTGCTTGTTTTCATTCTACTGTCTAAAAATGCAGTTTAATGTAGGAGTTTTTCACTGACCTGCGCACGTTTAATTTTTTTTTAAAAACTACAGAAATATTCAAAATATAATTAAGGAAAGGAAAAGTCTTGATTACATAAGTTTTCACAAACCCCAAATTCTCACTTTCCAAAAATTCCCCTAAGGCGTATAAGTAAAGTAGGGCCCACCTGTGTTCAGTCATCATAACTCAGATGATTTAGAACAGTGGAATGAAAAACTAATGAAATAAAATTTAAACAATCCCATGCACTGCTATTTAAAGGAAGAAACCCATTACTTCAGTTATCATTTGCTACTGTTCCATCTTCAGATAAATTTACTCCTCCTCCTATTTAACATTTGTGTAGCGCTACTAGTTAAATGCAGTTATTTTCTCTGTCCTTAGTGGGCTCACAATCACGTTTTTCTTCCTGAGGCAGTGGAGGGTTAAGTGACTTGCCCAGTGTCACTAGGAGCTGCAGTGGGGATTTGAATCCATTTCTCCAGGATTTCAGTCCACTGCACTATTAAGCTTCTCCTTCACTTAACTGACAAACAGAACTCATCGTTCACCATGTCCAACCCTAATGGTAAAAGTCCAAGTGTTGAATTAAATAGATAATCCAAGAAAATCCCTCAATTATTAAAAATATATTTTCTTAAGAGCTTTTAGGATAAATACTCCCTCCATTTGATATACTTATTTAACACCATTCGTGCTATGAACAACTGAAATATCCATTGCTGTTTTTTCTTACTTAAAACAGTTTTGAGATGTCACCTCTGTTCCAACTTTCTTTAACTGGACTTAATAGTCCATTTCAGTTGGTAGAGTAACCTAATGATTGGCTGAGAACCCAATTCAAATCCCATTGTGACTCCATCCTTCAGCGAATCACATCACCCTCATGTACTTCAGGAGCAAACATTGGGGCCAGTACTCGGAATTAACACCGGTGTTAGAGCTGATTAGCGCTGGACTAGCATTAGCATCAATCTGCACAGAATGCTTAAAGGGCTTTTGTGTGGGAAACATCCACACTTGAGGTGGCTGCAAATTGTATTTGTAGTCAAATGGATGTTAATCAGGTCATTTGCAGTGCACTCTTAATGCTTAGAGGATAGTGCAAAAATAAACCCTGCTCTTACCACTGGAAAAATCTGTCATTAGGGGGTTTAAAAAGAAGATTTTTTGTGATTTTCTCTTTAAAATTTGCTGGGGGGGGGGGGTTGTTTTAAAAGTAGAAGAATATGCAAGCCTAAAAGTGCTGGTACTGAAAAACAAATGTGCAAATCCGAAAAAAATCAAAAGTGGAAGCGCACATTGTTGCTTGATTTTTGTGTTTAAATATACCGTAAGCCTTTCAAGTGGGGGAAAATTGAAAAGTTTATATTTAAAGGTGCAGAAGAACTGCACCAATGTATGTTTCACTTCAGGGTTTGCCTGGCTCATGCACATAAGAGCTGTGCTTGTGGGGTGGGGAGCAGAAATAAACTCCTAGTGCTAATGGACCAACATTTAAGCTGAGTCCTTAGTACTTTCTGCTCCTGGGATTTCCCCATAAGTTGCTCCCCTTTCCTTTTCAACCAAAATCCCCTTGGGTCTTTTCCACTTCTTATAAATTAAGTAAAAACATTAGCTCTGATTTTTTAACATGGGAGCTAAAATAACTTACTATGGTGTGTAATTTACTAATGTTGTGCAAATGAGGCCCACATTTAATAGCTATCCAAGGTAATTGATTAGATAAGATTTTTGCTATACAGTACTTGTTTCCCCTTAGCCCTAAAAAATTTTAGTAGCCTGTGAGATATAGAAAAGAATCTATCCAGGGAGAAAATGGGTTATTCAAGGTGAAGAGCAGCAAATAGTCATTGTCATCTCTGGTGGTCCTTGTGGACTCCTAAGTCTTCCCCCCCCCACCACACTTAAAGTATCCATGGCATCTAAATTTCACATGAAGGCTCCCACCCCAGATATAGTCACTTGTGTACGTTCTCTCTTTTCCTCCACCTCACCTCACCCCCAAATCACACTAAGTCAGGAAACATGAATGATTAGTTCTCTCCTATCTCCCATCTTAGGGTTTATTAGCAATGGGGTATATGGGTTTCAAGGCCCACATCTACACTAAGGGAGTATATCTTTTTACTGGATTTATGTGACAGAAGGGGCAGGCTAAGACAGATGGGACAGGCCTTGCCCATTAGGATGGAAACAGAGGAGAAGCCTTGTCCTGAACTTTTTGATCTTGATTTTGAAACACTACCAAATGACTGCATTAAAGAACCCTTACACAAAATCATGAAATTACTTTGCTTAAGAACTGGGAAACTCCCCTATTAGTCCAAGAGCTCCTAGAAAAATAGACACAATATACAGAATTCAAACACATGGCAGAAGAAAGGCCCTGCCAGAGCTGGCCGGAAGCAGCCTGTTTACGGCACTTCTTCTGTTCACCGGCTACTGCTACTACCTCAGTAAAGAGTGGGGGGGGGGGGGGGGTAGTTGTCAGGATTGGCTTCTGCTGCTGCCTCGGGCCTGGAGGGAAGGGAGGTTGTCAGGATGGCTGCCACTGCTGCTTCAGGGGCTAGAGGGAGGGGGGTTTGAAGGTTGTTTGAGGAGCGCGGGAGACTTTTTTTTGTGGCTGGCAATTTTTTTGCCAGTTGGTTAAGAGTGCCGGTTAGTTGAATGCTGGTTAGATAAGATTCTACTGTATAGAAGATACTCCCATCCCACAAAGACAGGAGGAAATATGCTTGCCAAATCTGTTTACTAATAGTTGAGCTGGTCTAGGAATACTTCATTAGGATTTTATATACCACCTATCAAGGTTATCTAAGCGGTTTTTACAATCAGGTACTCAAGCATTTTTCCCTCTCTGTCCCGGTGGGCTCACAATCTATCTAACGTACCTGGGGCTATGGAGGATTAAGTGACTTGCCCAGGGTCACAAGGAGCAGCACGGGGTTTGAACCCACAACCCCAGGGTGCTGAGGCTGTAGATCCAACCACTGCGCCACACACTCCACACACTATACTATACTTCAGTGTAGGAGCCAATCCTTGTTGTAAACCAAGAAGCCATATCAATCTAAGGGCTTCTACCTTGCTTTTGAAATATGCTAAGTATTTAAGGCCCTTGTGGATAGGCATCATGAGTTGTGCTCTGCTCTGTAACAAAGCCAAGAATAAAGCAAGGCTGTCTTGCTAAAATGAGCCCTAGTTTCTACATCACTCACCCATAATGGAAGTACAACTCTCTAAAAATGGCTCTAGTGCGGTCAGTAGGTTAGGCTTTGAGACAGGATATAATGCTTTGATGGCCCTGAATCTCTTCCTATAAATTTTATGGACATTTGAAGTTATTTCCTGGAGGAAAAAGTTCACTTGTATTATTGTAATATAGGCCTTTAATGTACTACTTTGCCAACATTTTTTACTAGAAGCATGTATTGTGATAATCACTTTACCATGATGTGACTGAGGCTACCTGAGAGATGTGATTTGACACTTTTAGCACTATATTACTTCATATGGTTTTAGTAAATTCTGCAATATTCATACATTATTTTTCTCACCACTTTATTTATTAACTACCCTACCATTTCATGAAATGATTCACCCAAAGCAGCTTAACTCATTGACTAGTAATCAGTTACTCTTAAGTATTTTCCCTATCTGTCTTGGCAGGCTCACAATCTAACTGTGGTATCTAGTACGATGGGGGGATTTAAAAATGACTTGTCCAGAGTCACAAGGAGCAAACTGGTATCGAACTCACAACTTCAGGGTGCTGAGATAGCAGTTTTAGCCACTAAGTCACTCCCTCCCCAAAACAGCTTATCTGTCTTGCAATTTCTATTTAAACATAAATATAGCACATTTTTGCATAAGATATCTTCCTAGTTGTTTATAGGAATCCCTTTCAGATTGACCTGTCGCTACTTCAAATCTTTCTTGAGAATGTTGCAAAACGGTTAAAGGACAATTGCTTGGTCTTATACACTTCCAAGACAACGTTTTTATTTGACCTCTGATCATGTATCAATCCCCCTTTTCTTATCTACTCTCCTGGGAATACAACATGTTCTAGTATCTTCCTTTTGTTACTTAGACGTAACAATTGATTCTAAATTGAATTTTTCTGAGCACATTTCTTCAGTTCTTCACACAATTTCCTAGTCTACGTCTTTATCTATCCGTAAAGTATTGTACTGAACAAAGAGGCTCTCCATACATTAAATCATGCTTATGTTACCTCTTGTATTGACTACTGTAATATTATTTACTAGTTTTTTAGCCCATTACATTAACGGGTGCTAGAATAGATGTATAGACTTAGCCATTTCTTTCTTTCGGTATGTCTGTCTTTCTTTTTCTCTCCCTTTCCCCTTTCTTTCTTTCTGTCTCTCTCCCTGGCCCCCTGTCTGTCATTCTTTCTTTCTGTCTCTCTTCCTGGCCCCCTGTCTGTCTTTCTTTCTGTCTCTCTCCCTCCCCGCTGTCTGTCTATCTTTCTTTCTGTCTCTCCCCCCTGTCCAGCGGTACCCCTTCCCTGCTCCCCCTGTCCAGCAGTAGCCCTTCTCCCTTCCCTTCCTTTTACCGCCTCCCTGTCCAGAGGCACCCCTTCCCTGCTCCCCCTATCCAGCAGTAGCCCTTCTCCCTTCCCTTCCTTTTACCTCCCCCCTGTCCAGCAGCACCCCTTCCCTGCTCCCCCTGTCCAGCAGTAGCCTTTCTCCCTTCCTTTTACCGCCACAGGCTCATTCTTCCAATGTTGAAACCGGTCAACGCAAACCGCTGCAGGCTCCTTATTTCGATGAGGAAACCACAAACTGCCCTAGGCTCATCATTCCGATGGGGAAAATTGCCACACACAAGTCGCCACAGGCTCCTAATGTGCATGTGTGGCATGGCACCATGGAGGCACGGAGCACGGTGATTGAAGTGTGCATGCGCGCTACGGGTTTTATTATAGAGGATGCTGGTTTACCTAATTACAGTTTGAAAAGATTACAATCCCTATGGAATAACACCACCTGCTTTCTGTGTAGAGCTAGAAATTATGATTCCGTCAGTCCTATATTTAAACAGTTAAATTGACTTCTTCCTTTTTGGTCTCATATTGAATTTAAAATCCTTATGTTAACCTTTAGGACATTTTAAGAGGGCGCTCCAGATTACCTTTCCCACCACACTGTTTTCTATACATTATGTTATACAGATTTTTCTATTTCGTCTTTACCTAATTTGCTCAAGGACAGATAACAATAATAAGGAACTGGACCAACTTGTCCAGGAATTACAAAATTGGCATAAAGACTTAGGGCCTGTTTTACAAAGCCACGCTAGCGGCTGCAGCGCGGTAATGGCCCCGAAGCCCATAGAGATTTAAAGGGCTTCGGGGCTGTTGCCGCGCAGCAGCTGCTAGCGTGGCTTTGTAAAACAGGCCCTTACTGTATGTTGCAATAATTAAACTTAGTAAAAATCAACCATGATGAAAATAAAAAGGATTTTAAAAGTTTCCTATAGTCCATCACAGTCCCTCTGGACTTTAAATGATCACAGGTTGGTCCTTCCTTTCCCTACTCAGGCACACTGGGAAAGTACAAGATTCTCAGCCTTCTATTTTATTCCAGCTCATCTTTGAGTAGAAACATCTATGAAACAGTTTAAGGCCAATTTGGAAACCCACCTATTCACTCAGGCCTTTATGCTCTTATGTTCTTATCTCACATTAATGTTCCCCTTCTTAATAAGGAACCCTCTTGGGTTAGTTAATCAGGCTGCTTTTTCGTATGTATGAGTGACTAGTTTAGTTATGCTTGTGATCTTACTTTCATTTATGGTGTTCCATTTTTAACCACTGTTATAGATTAGTCTGTTAATGATTAGAAGAACAGGGGAGGAATGAATTGCTCTGTACAACCATCAAATATTTCTTTTGTAATAAATGTGTTTTAATAGGTTGCCTTGTTTTCTTGGAAGTTTGATACAAAAGAAAATAAAAATTATCTGATATAACTTTTCTGAGTCGCTAAGGGATTTATACTATTAAAGGTTAGATTCTATTAAAGTTGTTCTGGAGGTCAAAATGGGTTTTGAAGTGAAGGTGGAGGAAAAGAAAGAACTATTTTTAAACCTAAAAAAAAAATTAATTGTTGTTGAGAGTACAATATCTGTGGCATATCGATTGTCAGGGTCCAGTAGTTAGTCAAAGGCTATCTCCTTTGACTAACCCTTTAGCACGGTGTCATCCTCCCTCATGTGATAGATTGTTACAATCTCAGCCAGTGTAATTACACAGTAGCCAAGCCAGTCATTTATTTCTGCACCTTCACCATTTACTAAAAATCTCCTTTATCTTTGAAAGCCAGCTCTTCCTTTTGCTGTAAAAGCAGAAATAATGGTACATAAAACATTATAGCCTGGAACCAGGACTTCACAAAGAACTATGGAACAGTGTGAGCAAACTGCGCAAATAAAAGTAAAAATTCAAACTTGGTTGCTTTGCTTAAAAGCACTTTGAAATGCATGAACAATAGTTGTATACTGTTCCTTTTTACATGTGGCAAACACTATAAGTATAAGTTATGAAACTTAAGTGTTTCATTCTGCTTGAAGAGGCTCATTGTGAACTTTTTACATTTACATTTTACATTTGTTTACTTGTTTTACATTTTCTGAGTGCTGTTGGGAAAAGTAGTAAGAGGAAAGACTTTGGCAGGAGTTCGTTCATTAGGTGATCATTCTATGCTTGCAAACCACTTGCAAAAGGGTGTCAATCACATCTTTCAGCTCCTCCACCAGTGGAGTATAGCTTCCTCTTTAGTTTTCCCTTCTGCAAGTGAACCAAGAAGAGATGTTCTTATCTGCTCTGTTTGGTTTTGATTATTTTAGGTCTTTTTACTCTATTTCTGGGAAACATTGGTACCAGACGACCCCCATATTTGTGGCTACTCTGCCTGGGAGAGAATGCAGACACTGCAGCCTGTGTTGTGTTTCTTCGAGGTTCAGGGTCCATTCCCCTGGGAACATGCTCACCTTTTGATTTATTAGAGGCTCGAGTATAGGCTGTGGGGCTGTGTGAATCTTGTTGGGTTTCAGGAGGGCTGGATGCATTTTATTCTCCCCCTATCGTACTACGAGGATTTGTGGGGTTGAGTCTAGACAATTCCACAAGAATTCAAGGCAGAGAGTTCTCTCCACTTCAGTCAGGCCGAAGCAATGCTGACATAGGCAGGAAGCAGCACAGCCCATTATTCCCTATGGGGAAAATCAGTGGGGGGGGGGGGGGGGAGTTGAAAAATTTAGATTCAAGAATTTTTGATGCCAGAGATAGGATTCCCTGCTCCAAAACCTCTTTCCCCAAGTGTTTGGTTTTTGTTTTTTTAACATTTAGGGGAGACCTCACAGGCTGTTGTTGGTAAAATTTTCTGGTGGCAGCCATCTTAGATTTTAAAGTATCTTTTTTTCTAAAGTCTCCATTTGCTTCAAAACGCCTCGATTTGGCTCAGAATTGACTGGCATGGACTCCTATGACTGGTCTACCCCTATATTATGCCAGCTTTGTGCTGGATGGTCAGCCAAGGATCATCTGTGTGCCAAGGCACATGTGAGGGAGGATGGGAGCCTTGGGCTTAGCCTCCTCTGAATCCTCTAGGGCTGAGGAACCGCAGGGAGGCCGAGTGATAGGGAGAAAATCCCTCCCAGAGTCCTTGGATACTGTAGGCCTGAAAAACAAGTACATGAACACTGCAGAGCCCGTCTGAGGTCCTGCTGGTCTCCTTGGGGTCTCCTGTCCAAGGATTTGGTCCAGAATTTGTGAATCTTCTGTGGGAAGCTTATTTGATGAGCCCAGGATGCACTACACTGCCTGGGGGTTTGCCGGTATCGGACTGGAGAGAGATGCCTCTTCAGGAGGTCTATCCATCACGCAAGAGGCTGACTCCCAGCCTGTGTGACTAACTAGAGCAGGACTGGGAGGATTGGAGATTAGACTCCATGCTTTTATTGTCCCAGGGCTCAGCTTCCTTCCTGGAGAATTCTGGTTCCCTGTCAGAAACTCGGAGTCAAGAGGTGATCATTGCCCCAACCAGAGAGATGATCCATCAGTGCGGCGACTGTTCAAATCGTCTAGTATCCTACATATTATGAATGTTCTCTGGGAGTTGAAGTTGGAGCCTCAGCAGCCATTCACCTCACAGTGCACATTCATGAGCGACACAAATGCTTAGACCACTTTTTATACCCTTGCATCCAAACACCATTTTGCTGATCACTGAACAATAGGAGACTCCGGAAGGCTCCCTAAAGGTGGCCAAAACTATATCCAAACTTTACCCTATGGCTCCAGAATTTCAGCAGCTGTTTAGTCAGCCGAAGGTGAATTCCATGGTGGCTCAAGTACCGTATTTTCGCGGATATAACGCGCACCTGTGTAAAACGCGCACAGGGGTATAGCGCGCAGAAATCACGATGATATGTACCAAAACTTTTCTATACCGCGCTCAGGCATATAACGCGCATGATGCCCGACGCTCCTTTCGCCCGCCCTGACTTTCCGTGCGCTGTCCCGACTCTCCGTTCACCCCCCTGACTTCCGTGCACTGCCCTGACTTTCCGTGCGCTGTCCCGACTCTCCGTTCACCCCCCCTGACTTTCCGTGCACTGTCCCCCCTTGAAGTCCTGTCCCCCTTGAAGGTCTGTCCCCATTCTGAAAGCCTGATGCCCCCCCCCCCGCCGTCCGATACATCCCCCCCCCGGCAGGACCACTCGCACCCTCACCCCGAAGGACCGCCGACTCCCCAACCATATCGGGCCAGGAGGGAGCCCAAACCCTCCTGGCCACGGCGACCCCCTAACCCCACCCCGCACTACATTACGGGCAGGAGGGATCCCAGGCCCTCCTGCCCTCGACGCAACCCCCCCCCCCCCAACGACCGCCCCCCCCCCAAGAACCTCCGCCCGTCCCCCAGCCGACCCGCGACCCCCCTGGCCGACCCCCACGACCCCCCCCACCCCCCTTCCGCGTACCTTTGGAAGTTGGCCGGACAGACGGGAGCCAAACCCGCCTGTCCGGCAGGCAGCCAACGAAGAAATGAGGCCGGATTGGCCCATCCGTCCTAAAGCTCCGCCTACTGGTGGGGCCTAAGGCGCGTGGGCCAATCAGAATAGGCCCTGGAGCCTTAGGTCCCACCTGGGGGCGCGGCCTGAGGCACATGGGCCAAACCTGACCATGTGTCTCAGGCCGCGCCCCCAGGTGGGACCTAAGGCTCCAGGGCCTATTCTGATTGGCCCACGCGCCTTAGGCCCCACCAGTAGGCGGAGCTTTAGGACGGATGGGCCAATCCGGCCTCATTTCTTCGTTGGCTGCCTGCCGGACAGGCGGGTTTGGCTCCCGTCTGTCCGGCCAACTTCCAAAGGTACGGGGAAGGGGGGTGGGGGGGTCGTGGGGGTCGGCCAGGGGGGTCGCGGGTCGGCTGGGGGGGCGGTCGGAGGTTCTTGGGGGCGGGCGGTCGTTGGAGGGAGGGGGGTTTGCGTCGAGGGCAGGAGGGCCTGGGATCCCTCCTGCCCGTAATGTAGTGCGGGGTGGGGTTAGGGGGTCGTCGTGGCCAGGAGGGTTTGGGCTCCCTCCTGGCCCGATATTGTCGGGAAGTCGGCGGTCCTTCGGGGTGGGGGTGCGAGTGGTCCTGCCGGGGGGGGGGGGATGTATCGGACGTCGGGGAGGCGGCCGGGCAAGAGGGCTTGGGCTCCCTCTTGCTCCGATCGTGGATGCGGGTGCGGGTGGGAGCGCGTGCGAGCGGTCGTTCGGGGTGGGGGTGCGAGCGGTCCTGCTGGGGGGGTGAATCGGGCGTCGGGCGGGGTGGGAACTATGTTTAAAAACTTTTCTATACCGCGCTCAGGCATATAACGCGCGAGGGGTATGCGCGGTACGTAAAATCACGTATAACGCGCGCGTTATATCCGCGAAAATACGGTAACTTAAATGTATCTCCCTCCCTAGTGAGAGAGATGTTAAAGCAGGGGTGCCCACACTTTTTGGGCTTGCGAGCTACTTTTAAAATGACCAAGTCAAAATGATCTACCAACAATAAAATTAAAAGAAAACCCACAAAGCATAATGTACACTGAGAAAATGTTAATTATCATTCCTATTCCGGGGTTTTTTCAAAGAGGTCAAGGCAGATGACTCTATGCACTTCACCTCAGTAACAACCATACAAAAATAGACAAATATACCCCTTCCCTTTTTACTAAACCACAATAGCAGTTTTTAGCGCAGGGAGCTGTGCTGAATGCCCAGTGCTGCTCTCGACGCTCATAGGCCCCCTGCGCTAAAAACCGCTATTGTGGTTTAGTGAAAGGGGGGGCCATAGTGCAAAATATAGACAGCAGATATAAATTCAGACACATTTTGATCACTAAATTGAAAATAAAATCATTTTTCCTACCTTTGTTGTCTGGTGATTTCATGAGTCTCTAGTTGCACTTCCTTCTTCTGACTGTGCATCCAATCTTTCTTCCCTTCTTTCAGCCTGTATGCTTTCTCTCCTCCAGACCTCATTCCCTCCCCCAACTTTTTCTTCCTCTCTCCCTGCCCTTTCTTTTTCCCTGCTTCCCTTTCTTTTTTTTCTGTTTTCCTTCTTTCCATCTGTCTCCTTGCGTGCCCCCTTTCTTTCTTTCTCCCTGCCTTCCACCAAGCCACTGCTACCACCATCGGGGAACAGGCCCCCAAGCCGCCGCTGCAATCGGGTAACAGGCCCCAAAGCCGCTGCCGCCCCAAGCTCTCCCTGCTTCCCTGTGTCGGGCCGACCAGCATTCCTCTCCCCGACGTCAATTCTGCCATCGGAGAGGAAGTTCTGGCCCAGCCAGGCAGCGATTGGCTTGCTCTAACTTCCTCTCCGACGGCAGAATTGATGTCGGGGAGAGGAAGGCTGATCGGCCTGGTAGATCGCCAAGGCAAAGTGAGTCTATCACGGAGCCGGGATGGGCTCCGCGATCGACTCACTTTGCCTTGGCGATCTACCGGTTGATCACGATCGACCTATTGGGCACCCCTGTGTTAAAGGATGTGCAACATTGCAAGGTGGACGTGGTTCTTAAGAGGCAATTTGAAGTGGCAGCCTCGTTTATGACACATGCTTGCAACATCAGATTAGAGCAAAGTCCGGCTGAGGAGGATGTATGCTTCCAGTTGGTGTTGGAGGTGGGGGATTATGGCAGATGCTCTATTAGATATGATTAGAGTCATGGGAAAGATGTTGGTGTATGCCTTGACCTTATGGCCAGCATGACAGATATCTGCCCTGACATGACAAATTTCTGCCTGATAGCGGGCATCGCCGACCCGCTGGAGGAAGCAGAGGCAATTTTCATCTCTCAATGTTTCCACCAGTTCTATGCAGGTTCCTTTACTCAGAGATCTTATCAGGGGGCCAGACAGCAGTTTGACAACTTTAGATGCCAGCAATCCTCAGGGTCTCGCATTGACACAACCTCAAAGCACATTGGTGGGAAATTGTCAGCATTCTGGAGGAAGTGAGAGTGAATTTCCTCAGACCGTTGGGTTCTAGATCTTATTCAGGAGGGTCACAAGATCAAGTTTTATTGCCCTTTGTCAGATCTGTCTATTGACTCTCCAGCCGAATGGCTGGAATAGGAGGCCAGGGTTTGAGCGATGGTGCAAAGGCTATTGAACATTCAAGCTATGCAACCAGTTCCCAAAGAATTATTGGGCTCTGGCAGATACTCCATATACTTCATAGTGCCCAAGAAAGGCACCGAAGATTGGAGACTGTTCCTGGACCTAAAGTCTGTAAATGGGACACTGAGAATACCATATTGCCACATGGAGATGTTCGGTCCATCATTGTGGTGGCAGCTCCAGGGGAATTCCTACCCTCCCTAGATCTGATGGAGGCATACCTCCATATTCCCATTTTCTTGGACCATAAGAAATACTCAATATTTCATGTCCTTCAACATTTTTTAGTTTGCAGCCCTGCCATTTAATCTAGCAATGGCCTCATGCTCCTTCACCAAGGTGATGGTGGTGGTCGCAGCTCACCTCCGCTGGATGGGTATATGGGTGCATCTATACTTGGATGATTGGCTGATCAGAGTGGTTATTAAGACCAGAGGGTGAGCAGGCAGTGCGACAAGTTGTGGATCTCCTAAAAGCTCTGTGCTGGATTGTCAATTTCAAGAAGAGTCATCTAGAGCTGACCCAATGCCTTGCATATCTGGGGGTCTGCTTTGACATGGTAAAAAGCCACAACGTTCTTCTGAACCACACAAATAGAGGCTCCAGAAGCAGATTTTGTATCTCGTAATGATGCTGAATTCCATATCCTGCCATTATCTTCAGGTGCTGAGCTTGATGATAGCCACCCTGGAGATAGCTCACTAGGCATGGGCACATATGTGCCCTTTCCAAGATGCTCTGCTCTCCAGGTGATCCTTGCAGCTTCCCTAGACAGTTTGTGTTGGTGGCTACAAGGGGACAGACACCTTATCCCTCCAAATTTCCTCATGGATTACCCTAACGATCAACACCAGCCTGTTTGCCTAGGGAGCCCATTGTGGCAGTAATTTGGTACAAGGTCAATGGACAGAGGAAGTGGTCTACAAATCGCCTGGAACTCTGAGCCATTTGCTTAGCACTGAGGCTGTGTGAACAATATCTAGAATGAAAGGTAGTTCAAGTGTTCTCTGATAGTGCCACTGCGGTAGCTTATGTGAACAGACAGGGGGTCACCAGAAGTGCTCTCTTATGTCTGAAGGCTCAGATATTTTTCCAGTGGGTGGAAGCTCATCTTCAGGCATTCTCAACAGTTCTATATTCGGGGGAGTAGTCCCTGTCCCAAAGAGCATTCAGCCTCATTGTGCAATGCTGGGGAAAGTCAAAGATGGACCTGATGGCATCAACCAAGAATGCAAAGGTGAAATGTTTTTATAGCTAAATAGGTTAACGGGGAAGCACAGGATGGATGTATTGATTGAACACTGGTCAGAAAAGAGGCTTTTATATGTGTTTCCCCTGTGATCCATGATGGACTGGGTCATCTGCAGAATTTTTTCTCCCCATGAACATTTGATATTGGTTGCTCCAGACTGGCCTCACCGGCCTTGGCAGATCTTGTGAGTCTCCAATGAGAAAGATTCCTTAAGCTACCGGTGCATGCAGGGTCTTGGTCAGGGTCCATTTCACATGGAGAACCCAGATTGCTTTGGTCTTACGGCATGGCTATTGAGCACATGGCCTCTAACCGCAAGAGCTATTCTGAGGTAGTCATTGCTACTCTCCTTCAAGCAAAGAAGCAATCAACGTTTGCGGACTACGGTAATGCCTGGAAGGCTTTCCAGCTCTGGTGCTCCAAAGAGTGGGTTGAGCCTTTCACAGCTTTCACACCAATTCCTGTGATTCTGGCATTCCTTTAAACTGGATTAGAAAAGGGCCTAACAGTGGCATTTCTAGAGGTCCAGGTGGTAGGCCTCTTGTGCTTCCTCTAGACTTCATGGTGAAAGACAATATTCCTGGTTGCAATAGTCTCAATGAGACTGATATTGGAATTATAGGCTCTTAATGGCAGAGAGCTGTTCCTAAGGCTCTTGGAGGTTGGGATTTCTCTGCACACAGTACCTTCTTTCCTACCAAAGGTTAGAAACATAGAAATAGATGGCAGATAAGGGCCATGGCCCATCCAGTCTGCCCACCCTAATGACCCTCCCCTACCTTTGCCTTGTGAATAGACCCCATGTGTCGATCCCATTTGGCCTTAAAATCAGGCACGCTGCTGGCCTCAATCACCTCCAGTGGAAGACTATTCCAGCGATCAACCACCCTTTCAGTGAAAAAGAATTTCCTGGTGTCACCTCGTAGTTTCCCGCCCCTGATTTTCCACGGATGCCCTCTTGTTGCCGCGGTTTCCTTGAAAAAGAAGATATCCTCCTCCGCCTCGATGCGGCCCGTGAGATACTTGAATGTCTCAATCATGTCCCCCCTCTCTCTGCGCTCCTCGAGCAAATATAGCTGTAATTTGTCTAACCGTTCTTCGTACGGGAGATCCTTGAGTCCCGAGACCATCCGGGTGGCCATTCTCTGAACCGACTCCAGTCTCAGCACATCCTTGCAATAATGCGGCCTCCAGAATTGCACACAGTATTCCAGGTGGGGCCTCACCATGGATCTATAAAATGGCATAATGACTTCCGGCTTATGGCTGACAAAACCCCTGCGTATGCAACCTATGATCTGTCTTGCCTTGGATGAAGCCTGCTCACCTGACTGGCAGTCTTCATGTCCTCACTGTGCAATGCTAGAGAAAGTCAAAGATGGACCTGATGGCATCAACCAAGAATGCAAAGTTTTTCATGTCATCCAGGAGGTTCTTGTACCCTTTGTGTATGGGCTCAAATAAGCAAGATGAGATATTGCAGAGGCTAGATATGCAAAGAGCTCTACTCTACTATCTGGAAAGGACAAATGTCTTGCCTTTCCAACCATCTTTTTGTGCTAACTAATCAGTCCAGACTAGGCAGATCAGCTTCCAAGGTTTCTATTGCCAGATGGATTCACATGGTAATTTCATCAGCATACATTGGCTATGGCAAATAGCTGCCTATTTCTGTCAAAGCTCATTTGACCAGAAGTGTGGCATCTTCATGAGTGGAGTCCTGGGCAGTTCTGTCCGAAGAGATCTGTAGATCAGCTACTTGGTCTACTCTCCATACTTTTACAAAGTACTACAGAGTGGACATGGCGACTTGAGAAGACACCACTTTTCGGTCCTTAGTCTTGTAGGCAGGCTCATCTGTCCCTCCTTAGATGTGTGGCACTGCTTTGGTACATTACCTAATCTACAGACTCCTGTGTATATGTCTACAACCAAAAAATGTAAAACCAATTCCTGAACTTCCAAGAGTTTAAAAATGGTGTAATTTATTAAAAACAATTAAAGATATAAAATCCACAGTATATGAAAACCAGACACCTTTCAAAGAAATAAAGTCACTTGCTGTAGGGTCTGGTCATCAAACTACAGCAAGTGACTTTATTTCTTGCTGTAGGGTCTGGTCATCAGAATACAGCAAGTGACTATTTCTTTGAAATGTGTCTGGTTTTCAAATGCATTGTGGATTTTATATCTGTAATTGTGGAGTGTGTGGCGCAGTGGTTGGATCCACAGCCTCAGCACCCTGGGGTTGTGGGTTCAAACCCCGCGCTGCTCCTTGTGACCCTGGGCAAGTCACTCAGTCCTCCATAGCCCCAGGTATGTTAGCTAGATTGTGAGCCCACCGGGACAGATAGGGAAAATGCTTGAGTACCTGATTGTAAAACCGCTTAGATAACCTTGATAGGCGGTATATAAAATCCTAATAAACTTGAAACTTGAAACTTTAATAAATTATACCATTTTTAAACTCTTGGAAATTCAGTAATTGGTTCCACTTTTTTGGTTGTAGACAGTTTTGTTTCTGTGGTACCAAGGTCCATTGCTGTAGGAGCTGGGACCGTGTCTGTGCGTCGACCACCCCACAGCATCGTTTGTTTTCAAGAGATTTCCTGTGTATATGTAACAGAATGAAAGATTAGGTTCTTACCTGAATAATCTTGTTTCTGTTAATATACACAGGAGTCTGTACAGCCTGCCCTGTGCTTTCTGAAAGTTGTCTGCTTTCTGCTTCAGACAGTTCTATGGTCTGGAACTGGATTTATTCTCCTGTTTGGATTTATATGTATAATTAACTTACTAATAAAGTACTGAATTATTGAGCTTTGCAGTTCCTTATGTGTTATTGCTAGTTGTACACAGCAGGTTGGTTTCCTGATATAACTAAGTTGCAAGTTCATGCTAATAACATTATATATAATAAAATTATAATATATATAATTATATATAATAACATTATATATAATAAAATTATAAACGTTAATTGGGCGATATATCATGCGTTTATAGGATAAATGTATAAGGAGGGTTAATGACAGTTGTCTTTTTTATGCTACAGACAGTGATTAATATCAGTCTTTATCATGCCAAGACATTGTACTAAACATCCAGATAGTTTCTGTTACGTCTGTGGTTCATTCACAACGAAAGCACGTCACCCAATTACCGTAGATCTGAAGAAGGTATACAAATTGTACTTTGGCTGTCCACTGGATGACCATAATAAGTCTTGGGCTCCACATATCATCTGTACCAGTTGTTCCAATGGATTTCGTGACTGGCTTAATCAACGAAGGGCAGCGATGTCATTTGCAATCCCAATAATATGGAGGAAACTGTAAGACCATATTAAAGATTGCTACTTTTGCCTTGTGAACACAAATGGATTCTAAGCTAAAACTATGCACAAAATTATATATCCTACTCTGGATTCTGCTATTAGGCCTGTTCCTCATGATGTCCCTGTACCTCCACAAGATGGACTTGCTTCTGTGGAACATGATGAGGAATGTGATGATGATGCAGCAGCTAGCACAATCCAGAATAATCTGATCCTGATGATGTCAATGATGAAGATTCAGAACCAGAAACCTTTATACAAGCTGAGCTCAATGATCTTATTCATGATCTAAATCTTTCAAAAGAAAAAGCAGAACCTCTTGCTTCAAGGCTTAAACAAAAGCACTTGCTTGCAAAAGATGCTAATATAACTCATTATAGAAAAAGGAATCATAACTTAATATTCTTCACTGTAAATGGCTCGTGCTTTTGTTGTGACATCAACGGACTCTTCAACAGTTTGTCAAAAGTGCATTTGGCGTCTCTTCATTGATTCTTCGCAGAGAAGCTTGAAGGCAATGTTACTGCACAACAGAAATTCCAAACCAAGTATAACAATTGCCCATTCTGCTCATCTAAAGGAGTCTTATGAGAATATGAAGAATTTACTAGAAGCAATCAGTTATAAAACACACCAGTGAAACATCTGTGGTGATCTGAAGGTCATTAGCATGCTAATGGGAATGCAAGGAGGATTCACTAAATACTACTGTTTCCTGTGCTTGTGGGATAGCAGATCTACAGCTGAACATTATGTCAAGTGTGACTGGCGATACCTATAACCCAGGGACAAGCAGTGTGAAATTTATGGCATTGGTGGATCCTCATAAAATATTGCTTCCACCTCCTCATATCAAGCTAGGGTTGATATGCCTGGTAAAGACCATGGATAAAGCAAACTTGCCAGGATTTCAATATCTTGTTTAGAAATTTCCGAAAATCAGCACTGCAAAACTGAAGGAAGGGATATTTATAGGCCCACAGATCAAGTCCATTATGCAGGATGAAGATTTTAAGCAATCACTCTCAGAAGCTGAACTTGAAGCTTCTAAGCATTCAAGTGGTTAGTGGAAAACTTTCTGGGCAACCATAAGTCTCCTCATACAAAGAAGTAGTTCAGAATCTCCTTGACTCATATCAGAAACTTGATTGTCGCTTGTCATTAAAAATACACTTTTTGCTCTCACATCTTGACTTTTTTCCGGAAAATCTTGGGCTGGTGAGTGATGATAAGCAGAACGTTTTCACCTGTACATTAAGTTAATGTAGCGTTGCTACCAAGGTTTCTGGAATGAGAGTATGATGGCCGACTACTGCTGGATGTTGTGCTGTGACAATCCAGACACAACTTACAAAAAGAAATCATACTCTAAGCATTTTTGAAGAAATATTGGTTGTTAAGGACACAGTCCAGTATAATTTTGCTATGCTGTGTGCTTATTTGACTTTGGACTGAAGATACTGCAATATTAAATTGATGCTGCAAGGCCTTCTGGTTCTCGCTGTCTCTGAGATTCTCGAGGGGGGGGAACGAATCAAGCGAGTTTCCATTCATTCCTATGGGGAAACTCGCTTTGATATACGAGCAATTTGGTTTACGAGCATGCTTCTGGAACGAATTATGCTCGTAAACCAAGGTTCCACTGTATTTAAATAACTGTATCTTTCTTCCTTTTTCATACTTAGATCTTCTGTTTTTATAGTGTAGCCCAGCCAGCCATTTTATAAACTTTCTTCAACCAGTGCAAAAGGAAAGAGGAGATGGCTACTATTACAGTGTAGACTTTACTGGCCAATATATGGTTCAAAGGGTATAACACAGAGAATTAACCCCTCTAGCCATGGTGCCATCAAATGTATGGTGACTGTATAGCTTTGTGGCAAGGGGGACAGGCTAAGCCTGTCCAAATAAAATTGTACATTGAATCATTGCATACCTACAGATGAAATGGTGTGGTGGCTGTGTTAGTCCACTTTCCAAGGTAATATAAAGACATAAAACAAAAAACAAAGGAAATAAGGTA
This sequence comes from Geotrypetes seraphini, assembly GCF_902459505.1. Taxonomy (NCBI): domain Eukaryota; kingdom Metazoa; phylum Chordata; class Amphibia; order Gymnophiona; family Dermophiidae; genus Geotrypetes; species Geotrypetes seraphini. Next base: position 158,847,538 of record NC_047084.1, on the reverse strand, counting down.
ATTCCTTTTTTTTATTGAATTAACTCAATGTATTTTATAAGGAGCTTCTTCAGATCAGAAATAAGCAAATGTTGACAAATATCAGTATATAGAAGGAAAACATGAAAGCATTTCAGGGATAAGAAGAGGGAGGGGTGGGTAGGCAGGAGACAGAGATGTGGCAGAGCAGTTTTAAATGTCTTTGTAGTGGGAAAGAAAGCCCAGATCTCTTTGAAGACCTGTCTGGTAGGTGTCAAAATATTTTATCCTTTTGATTTCAAAGGTTTTATCCTTTTGATTTCAAAGGTTTTATATTCTTGGATTGTCTTAAAGTTCCCTTTTAGTATTCTTACCATTATATCATTGATGCAGTGTGTCAGTTTTAACAAAGTGTTGTCCAACAGAGGTAACATCCTGGTTGATATTACAATTTTTAATATGATATCTATGTAGGTTGATTCTGGTCTTTAGCATTTGGCTTGTTTCACCGATGTAACATGCCCCTTTGCACTTTTTGCATATTAGAGGATCCCTTTATGTCAAATGTTTTTCCCATATGAGTGACCGTGGGATCCTTTGAGATGTGCTTGCACAGTTTGTTTTTTGTTTTATTTCTTTATAATACCTAGAGATAAAATTATGACTTCCTAACTGATTTATCAAAGCAAAGGAAGATGATTCCTCCATGTGTGAAGGCTTAGACATTTTGCTGTGTAATCACCACCTAGACTGTTCATCTGAGAAAAATAGGAATGATGGAGACTGCTGAGAAGGTCAAAGGACAAAGAAAAATACATTGTTGAAACAAAAATGGATTATAACTATTACACTAAGGGATATAACTAAGGGTTAGAGCTGTGGCATTCTATCCTGAGTTCTACTTTAGATGAGGTAGCTCCTGAGAAAGAAATATATGTTGCACCAAACCATGGCTCTCTGAATTGGAGGGATGAGGTATTGCGGAAATCAGAGAGAGCTTGGAGAAAATCTGGGAATCATGAGGATTATGAGTCTTATTGTATTAAACTGATTGAGTACAAGTCGTTATGTGAGACTATACGAAATAGTTTTTTACAGAGCCATGTAAAGATGGCAATGGATAGACTGAGAGTTATTCCAGACACTATGGGCTCCTTTACTAAGCTGTGATAGCAGTTTTAGCGCGCGCTAGACGCTAACGCCAGCATTGAGCTGGCATTAGTTCTGAAAGGTCACTTTGGGCAGCCAAAACACCTAGAGACTTGAAGAAGGCACAGATAGTTTATTAGCATACGTATGCGACTCCCGAGCTCCAAGCTGGCTTCAGAAGTGCCGAAAACAGGATGTTACAGAGATATTTATACATTCTTCTGGCTATACAACTGAATTCTAGAAAAAACTTTTCACGTGTTACTTTTCTTAACAATCATTGGTCCTCAGCTCATACTAGCAGGTCACTAGCAAGTCACTTATCTAGGCCCTGCAGTCTTTCTGTTGCATGTCATTTATGCTGAGATAGCCATAAGAAGTTAGAATGTCCAAGCTAACACCCAGTATAGGCAGGCTAGAACATGAGATAAGTTAGGTCTGCAGCTAAACATAATTCAGCATTTTATTAAAGAGAAAACTCAGTTCAACACTTGGAAAAACAGTCCCAGACTCCTTCAGTACTTGGAAAACCAGTCCCAGACTTCTTCAGTTCTGTGTAGCGCGGGTTTAGCGCGCACAGCAATTCTGCACACGCTAAAAACACTATCGTAGCTTAGTAAAAGGAGCCCCATGTTATTTGATTGAGGGTGATAATAGCTTTGAAAATGAGGTTAGAGTGCCAGTGGATGAGTATGCTAGCTATATGATTGAAAAGATAGATTGTGGTGATTCAATTGTAGATATTACTCTTGCTGATTCAATTTTTGATCACTCAGAAATTTAAAATGGGAGTATTTTCAGTCCTTGAATGTAGAGGAGGTTGGTAAGGTAATCTAAAAAATTACCCCAACTAGATCACTGCAGGATCCTTGTAATACCAAGATTATGTGTACCATAACTGATCAGATTGCCCCTTTTGTTACAAAGGTAGTTAATGAGTCCCTATCAACAGGACATTTTCTGGAAAGTTGTAAACAGTAAGGCAGGGGTGGGCAACTCCGGTCCTCGAGGGCGGGAATCAAGTTGGGTTTTCAGGATTTCCCCAATGAATATGCATGAGATCTATTTGCTTGCACTGATTTCAATGCATATTCATTGGGGAAATCCTGAAAACCTGACTGGATTCTGCCCTCGAGGATCAGAGTTGCCCACCCCGGTCTAAGGGGAGAGTGTGGCGCATTGGTTAAAAGCTACAGCCTCAGCACCCTGGGGTTGTGAGTTCAAACCCACGCTACTCCTTATGTCCCTGGGCAAGTCACTTAATCCCCCCATTGCCCTAGGTACATTAGATAGATTGTGAGCCCACTGGGATAGACAGTGAAAAATGCTTGAGTACCTGAATAAATTCATGTAAACCGTTTTGAGCTTTCCTGGGAGAACAGTATAGCCAAATGAACAAATAAATAAATACTGTAAAGCCAATCTTGAAAAAGAAAGGTTTGGATCTTTCTTTGCCTGCTAGTTATTGACCAATCTCGATTGTACCCTTTTTTGGTAAAGTGTTGGAGAAAATTGTTATGAAGCAACAAGATGTTTTTGTTCAGGAAGTAAGATGCTTGGATTCCACGTAGTTTGGTTTCAGAATGGCCCAAAGTGTGAAATTATTACTAACTTCAGTTGCTGAGACCTTGAGAATGGGTCTCTGTGTTTCTCTGGATGTGTCAAGGGCTTTTGACACAGTAAATGTAGATTTGCTATTGTTGAAACTACTCAATCTTAGTTTGAGAGGGGAGGTTTATTCATGGTTTGCTTCTTATTTACATGGGCGTTCTTTCATTGTTCTGCATGATCAGGACTTGTCCACAGAGAAGATAATGAAGAAAGGGGTGCCTCAGGGTTCTGCGCTGTCTTCATTGTTGTTTAACATGTATATGATTATTTTGGGAAAATTATTTCATTCCTTAGGAGTAGAGTACCGCCTATCTGCAGATGACATCTTGTTCTTTTTCCCCATTGAGAATTTGCAAGAAACAGAGATAAATTTGAATAGCTATATACATGAAATAATGGTGTGGATGGGGCAGCATGGCCTATAGTTAAACATGAAAAAACCTGAGGTTTTGATTGTGGGGGACATTGGCATTGTGGGTAGCCCTACAATACTTACTGTTACGGGCACACAATTATTGGTAAAGCCTGAGATATTGGTCCTTGGGGTATGGTTAGATTCTCAGCTCTTAATGAAACCACACATAGCTAAAGTGGTACAAGGAGGATATGCACAACTTCATATCTTATTTAGATTAAAACTGATGCTCTTGCCTGTGGATTTTTGCGCTGTCGTTCAAGCTTTATTGCTATCTTGAATTGATTACTGCAATCTTTTGTATTTCGGATTGTCAAAGAAAATATGTAAACCTGTTCAACTTCTAATGAATTCAGCGGCTAGATTGATAATGGGCATTCCTAGGGTTTCCCATATTACTCCAATAAAAAAGCTCTCCACTGGTTACCTGTTCAACAAAGAATTTACTATAAAGCTTTGTCTGTCGTTCATCAAATATTATACTCCTCTTCTACTTGCTTTCAAAAGTTGTGGGAAATTTATCAACCCGCAAGATGTTTGAGATCTGAGGGAGGGATGTTGCTCATCAGTGTAAAAGAAAATGGGATTCATTATGTTAAATCTAGAATATCTATTTTCTCACTTGCCGGTAATCAAGAAGGGTATTACAACCAGAACGAAAGAAGTTATCCTGCTGTTATATCGGGCGATGGTGCGCTCGCATCTGAAGTACTGCGTCCAATATTGGTCGCCATACCTAAAGAAGGAAATGGCGATACTCGAGAGGGTTCAGAAGAGAGCGACACATTTGGGAAACCTTTCATACGCTGAAAGATTGGAGAAACTGGGGCTCTTTTCCCTGGAGAAGCGGAGACTTAGAGGGGACTTAGAGACTTACAAGATCTTGAAGGGCATAGAGAAAGTGGAGAGGGACAGATTCTTCAAACTTTCGAAAACTACAAGAACAAGAGGACTTTCAGAAAAATTAAAAGGGGACAGATTCAGAACCAATGCCAGGACGTTCTTCTTCACCCAACGGGTGGTGGACACCTGGAATGCGCTTTCAGAGGGCGTGATAGGACAGGGTACGGTATTGGAGTTCAAGAAGGGATTGGACAATTTTCTGAAGGAAAAGGGGATAGAAGGGTATAGATAGAGGGTTACTATACAGGTCCTGGACCTGATGGGCTGCCGCGTGAGCGGACTGCTGGGCGTGATGGACCTCTGGTCTGACCCAGCAGAGGCACTGCTTATGTTCTTATGTTAAGAATCTCTGGAATTCAATTCCAGGTATAATGAGATTATGCAAAGATCATATGTCTTAAGAAAATGTTAAAAACACAATTATTTGTGGATGCATTTATTTAACCCTGTGGTTATTATTTGTTTAGGATTTAAATAATTCTGTATTAAGGAGATTGTGGGAAAGATTGACTTGTTTAGTGCATTTTATGATGTTTGTGCTTGAAATTGTGGATGTAAATGTTTTGTACATTCTCATAGATTTAAGCGATTCATAAATTTTTAAAGTAAATAACCTAGAAGTCGCTGAATAGTCAGCCCATGCAATTTTGCATACAGTATAAGAAGCTATGTTTAGGTTTTTAAACTTGTGCTGAATGGCTCCGCTTTACTTTGTCAGTGATACAATTTTACACTGACTTACAGATATTGAGAGACTTACAGATATTGAGGAAAACCGAGTAGCTATGCCTGATTTGCTACAATTTTTTTGTAATGGGGCCTAAGCTGTGGAATGCTCTTCCAACACCTCTGCTCTGCTGCCCTTCCTTTTTGCACTTTAAAAAGCTGTTAAAAAACATTTATGCATATTTCCTATTGGCAGATTAAGAGTGAAAGAATCTATGCAAAAAAATATGTTAAGCTGCAAAATGAATTTGTGTTTTTCTTGTTTTTCTTTTACTGTGTATGTTCATATTGTGTGCTGCTTAGTTGTAGGCGGGTTATAAATGTAAAAAATAAATAAAAGATAGGAAGAGGTTATACTACAAGCCATACCACCTTTTTCTGTGGGAATATGAGTTTGAAGGGTACAGATTATGCCAAAAACAAGCTGTCTTCTCTAATGATTCCCCTGCCAAAATGTATGCTTTCCCTGAAATTTTTGATTTACCCTATTTGATGTACCCTAGGTATCATAGTGATTCACTTATTTCTCTTACAATAAATTATCATTGCAATGCATTGGATCATTCATGAAAAATGGTAATATCTCATATTTTCTGTTTTTTCCCCCTCTCTATGTACTTGATGTTAGTGTTCTTAATATTCCTGTTCTGTCTTGGTATGATATGCTACCTTATTTTAATGACAAGAACTGACTGAATTCATTTCTACAAGAACTTAAGAATTGCCATTCTGAGGCAAACCGAAGGTCCATCAAGCCCATTATCATGTTTCCAACAGTGGCCAACCCAGGTCCCAAGTCATAAATTAAATTCTTGCTAATAGCTGATAAGTCTGATGGGCTTGATTTTCAGGGAAACCTCCCCCAGACACCAATCTTGGCTCAGAGTGATAATAGATTGATCGGTGTTCCAACTCCCATTCTATAGGACATTTCTGGCTGAAATCCTACTCCTATAGTTACTTTAGATTTGAAATTAATGTTCTACTCTTTTCAATCTTATATCACAATCACAAAGCAAGATTATTAGGTTCATCTGACAAAACACGCTTGTTTCCACTACCTCCTTCAAAATGCTATGCCTCCCATCCCTGATCACTCTCAGCCCAAACTTTTACTGGCTTCTTCTATAACATGATTTACAAGATTAATTGTGAATTCTTCACCAGTCAACCACCTCTTCTTCCACTTCACCTCTCCTTCTGGCTCTGGCTATACTTTATTCCTTTCCTAAAATCACAGAGGAAATTGTCCAGTTCTAATCCTTTCTAAACTCACTCCTTCCTAATCTAATCTAAGACTTGGATTTATATACTATATCATCACCTGAAAGGAGTTCAACCTGGTTAACAGGCAGAGCTCTGAAGTCTCAACGCATGGTTGAGATGATGGTTCAAGGAGGAGGAGTTTAGATTTGTTAAGAACTGGGCAAACCTTCTGGGACAGGGGGAGCTTGTTCCAAAAGGATGGACTCCACCTTAACCGGGATGGAACCAGGCTGCTGGCACTAAAGTTTAAAAGGGAGATAGTGCAGCTTTTAAACTGAGATGTGGGGGAAAGCTGACAGTCACCCAGAAGTTCAGTGTGAGGTATCCTTGAAGGATACTATTGAAACAGGATATTTAGGGAGTCCCAGTAGAGAGGTTTCAATAATGGTGTGTGAGAAGATGGCAGTGAATCACAGCGCTATCCATGACGCTGATGAAATAAGATGACAAATCTGAGCCTAGATATTCACATCATCTTACTCCTCTTATATCAAAATGTGACTGTGAACTTAATTAAAGCAATGTGAAATCAAACCTATAGATTCTGTGTATTTCTCCCCCCCAAACCCTCTTACATAAAGTCTATGATTATATACTTATAAGGCCCAAAAGTACGTGTAGTATTTATCTTAAAAGTTCTCTTCCTGCGGGATCAATGATGCATCTGACGAGACCCTCGTTTCAAAACGCTTTTTCTTCAGAGATTCATTGCATCATTTTGAAACGAGGGTCTCGTTGGATGTGTCATTGATCCCTGAAGAAAAAACATTTTGAAAAATGTTACCTCAGTTTATATTCAGATCAGTTTATTTTCAAGTATACATTATTCATATTATAAAAAACAATTTAATCATGTACATATTTAACAAATAATTCAGTTTTTAATAACTTTCTAAAGTGCATATAACACTTTCTAAAGTGCATATAAACAGGACCAAACGCAGGCCAACCAAAAGGAACACAAGGAAAGCCAGAAGGAGTGCCACCGAGTGGTTAGGAGAGCAAAGAGGGAATATGAAGAGAGACTAGCGGGAGAGGCAAAAAATTTCAAATCATTCTTCAGGTACGTAAAGGGAAAGCAACCAGCGAGGGAAGAAGTGGGGCCCTTGGATGATGGGGATAGAAAGGGAGTAGTGAGGGAGGAAAAAGAAATAGCTGACAAGTTAAATGACTTCTTTATGTCGGTCTTCACGAGGGAGGACACATCCAACATTCCGGAACCAGAAGAAATAGAAAATGGAGATCAAGATAGCAAGCTGGTCCAACTAGAGGTGAGCCAGGAGGATGTCCTCAGGCAGATAGACAAGCTAAAGAGCGACAAGTCGCCAGGTCCAGACGGCATTCACCCAAGGGTGCTCAAGGAATTAAGGAATGAAATAGCAGAGACACTTCAGCAAATATGCAACCTATCCCTAAAAACTGGAGAGATCCCGGAGGACTGGAAAATAGCTAATGTCACGCCCATCTTCAAGAAGGGTTCAAGGGGTGACCCGGGAAACTATAGGCCGGTGAGCCTCACATCGGTCCCAGGAAAGATGATGGAGGAGCTGATTAAAGACAGCATCTGTGATCATATCGAAAAAAATGGACAGCTAAGGTCGAGCCAGCATGGGTTCTGCAAGGGTAGGTCGTATCTCACAAACTTGTTGTACTTCTTTGAGGGGGTAAATAGCCAGGTGGACAAAGGTGAACCCATAGACATAATTTACCTAGACTTCCAGAAAGCCTTCGATAAGGTACCACATGAGCGGTTGCTCAGGAAGCTATGGAATCACGGGGTGCGAGGGGAGGTCCACCGATGGATCAAAAACTGGCTGGCAGACAGGAAGCAGAGGGTTGGTGTAAAGGGCCACTACTCGGACTGGCAAGGGGTCACGAGCGGGGTTCCTCAAGGGTCAGTGCTGGGACCGCTCCTGTTTAACATATTCATTGACGACCTGGAGGCGGGAACAAAATGTGAGGTCATCAGATTCGCAGATGACACCAAACTATTCAGCAAGGTTGAAACCACGGTAGATTGCGAGGATCTCCAAAGGGATCTTACGACACTGGAAGAATGGGCGAAAAAGTGGCAAATGAGCTTCAACGTAGGGAAATGCAAGGTCATGCATATAGGGAGAAGGAACCCGATGTTCACTTACAAAATGGGGGGATCAATGCTAGGGGTCAGTAAGCTGGAAAGAGACCTGGGAGTGATGGTAGACATGACATTGAAGGTGTCGGCACAGTGCACCACAGCTTCGAGGAAAGCAAACCAAATGTTAGGTATCATTAAGAAGGGTATCTCGACCACAACGAAGGAAGTCATCCTGCCACTGTACCGGGCTATGGTGCGCCCGCATCTGGAATACTGTGTACAGTACTGGTCACCGTACCTCAAAAAGGACATGGCAATGCTTGAGGGAGTCCAGAGAAGAGCAACTAAACTGATTAAGGGTATGGAAAACCTTACATACACTGACAGACTGAAGAAGCTGGGGCTGTTCTCCCTGGAAAAGCGGAGACTCAGAGGAGATATGATAGAGACCTTCAAGATCCTGAGGGGCATCGAAAAGGTTGACAAGGACAGATTTTTCAATTTGAAAGAAACCACAAGAACAAGGGGTCACTCGATGAAATTGAAGGGGGACAGGTTTAGAACAAACGCAAGGAAATTCTTTTTCACACAGAGGGTGGTGGACACATGGAACACCCTTCCGGAGGCCGTGATAGGAAATAGCACAGTACAGGGTTTCAAGGAAGACCTGGATAGGTTCCTGGAGGACAAAGGGATTGAGGGGTACAGATAAGAGCAGTGGAAGGTTTAGAGATAAGTGTAGAGGTAGGTATAAAATTAGTCAGGGACCGCTGCTCAGGCAATATGCCTGATGGGCCGCCGCGTGAGCGGACCGCTGGGCAGGATGGACCTCTGGTCTGCCCCGGCGGAGGCGACTACTTATGTACTTATGTACTTAGAATTAACAAGCAGGAGGCAAAATTCAGGGTCTTAAAGAGCTGCTTGGTAAGCAATTTGCCTGCTAATATCTGTTGTGCAAACAACCTTTCACCAAAGGAAAACCAAAGAAAGAAGAACTTCGTGATCGTAATACAAAAATTAATCGACTAAATATTTTGGCAATAAACCATTTAAAGCTATATAAAAAAAAAAAAAATACAGCCAAATTTAAAAAGTACTTGTCCCACCAAATTATATAAGAGAAATTACATCCCTTGATAAATTTAAAAGTAACTTGAAGGCTTTTCTTTTTAAAGACGCATATGATGTATAATAGTCCTTTTAAGGACGGTAATGGAAATCTGTTCCTTGCCATCTTTTAATCATTTTAGTTTATTTTACATTATTCTAGACTTTTTATACTTTGTTCCCCTTCCTTCTGCCTTGATCCCTCTTCCCCTCTCTTTCTCTTTATACAAATTGTATTTCTGCCCTTCTCCATCTTGTATCGGTAAGTTAATGTTTGTCAGTGCGTTTGATTGTTTGTAGCATTGTTTGTAATTTGTTTTTAAGGTACGTTTCATATTATGTAAAACCGCTTTGAATGTTTAATAAGGCGGTATATCAAATTTTTAAATAAACCTGAAACCTCTTCTTGGAAGCCAGTGTGCTAAACTTCATGGAAGGGGTATTATTTTTTATGTTTATCTGTACCGCTCTGCATACTCCTGCTAGCACTTTAGAAATTGGTAGTAACCAAGATATGAAAATTAACCTGATTTTAGCACTAAATGAATGCAAATATAATTCATAGACATTTATAATAATTATTCAGTAAGAGAGGGTTTGTGCCATGAGAGTTGGAATTGAGAATCCTTGAATGGAACATTACATGCTTTTTCAAATTTGAACCAAGCCGAGCCGACCAAGCATGTAGTTATAGATATGATGATGGGAGTGGCCTGAGAACTTTGGGGAATGGGTTTGATTTCCACTGCAGCTCTTTGTAACTTTGAGCAAATCACTTAACCCTCCATTGCCCCTGTTACAAAATTAGTACTTGTATATAATATGTAAACTGCTTTGATTGTAACCACAGAAAGGCAGTATATCAAGTCCCATCTCCTTTCTCTATTGATGGCTACAAAAATATTATAAAAATATATTAGAGGTAATTTTAATAAGCTGCACACATTCTTACTGCAACTTAAAAGGGCTTACCTCATGTCTTATGGTAAATTCCTACTCTGTGCATGCAACCTGCAGATTAAAAAATATACAGGAGAATCCCAGTTAACTGGTACTCAAAAAAAAGAATCGACCTCCCTCCAGCCCCTGAAGCAGCAGCGGCATCCAGTCCTGACCCAACAATCCCCACCTCCCTCCCTCTAGCCCCCAAAGAGGCAGTGACAGCTAGTCCTGACCTGCCTCCAGCCCCCAGAGAAGCGGTGACAGACAGTCCTGACCCGACATCCCCACCATCCTCTATTACATTACATTACATTAGAGATTTCTATTCCGCCATTACCTTGCGGTTCAAGGCGGGTTACAAAAGAGATTAAAAAAAAAAATGGAGGGTTACAATGGAAGAACATTTGTCCTTTCTAGAGAGGTAAAGAGTAGGCTATGTAGTTTCTGTGTGGCGGGAAGAGGGAGGGGGAAGTACAGTAAGTTTGAAGTTAGGGCTGTTTCAGGAATTTCTTGAGGATTGTAGTTTTTATTTATTTTCTGAAGTTAGGGCTGTTTCAGGAATTTTAATAAGCTGCTCTGTTTTCAGTCCCTGAAGCAGCTGCAGCAGCCGGTCCTGACCCGACAACCGCCCCACCCCCTCCATCCCCTGAAGCAGCAGCAGCCGGTCCTGACCCAACAACCCCCCTCTCCCTCCCTCCAGCCCCCGAAGCAGCAGCAGTAGCCAGTCAGCAGAGGCAGCGCTGTAAACAGGCTGCTTGCTGCCATCTCCGGCAGGACCTTCCTCTGCCGTGTTGGTTACGATGCAGCAGAGGAAAGGTCCTGTCGGGGCTGGCCGCAAGCTGCCTGTTTACAGCACTGTCTCTGCTGCTTCGGGAGAGCCGCAGGTAAGAGTTACCGGCTCTACCCATGCGGAGAGAGGGATGGAGGGCAGATCTTGGGGAGGGGGGGAGTGGACTAAAAGTGTGTGGGGGAGGAAGGGTCATGGATTCTGGACCTGTAGGGTGACGGAGAAGGGAAATTGTATGGATGTAGGACCTATGTGTTGGGGGAGGGGAGAGAAAACAACCCAGACCAGAAAGGGGGGGAAGGGAGGAACAGATGCTTGGCCTATAAGTAGGGGTGGTGGGATGATAGAGCGAGGAAGAGTGTGTGACTCAGACCAGAAAAGTGAGGTGGGAAGGAAGACAAAACTATTTTTAGAGTAACTCTCAAACAACCAGAAACTACAGTTATCTGGCATCTATCAATCCCAATGGGTGGCAGGTAACTGAGAGTCTACTGTATTTTTCCAGATTGGGCATGTCTGGGGTGGAGAGTGGCCATTTCTGCACTAATCAGCACATCAACATTACTGCATGCTAATTGATTCGTGCAGGATTAGTGTGTGAGACCTTACCTACAAGATGGGTGATGGTAAGTGCTCATGCGCTAATTTCTATTAATGACCATACACTAATGACAACATTAGCATATGACCATTAATTCCAAAAAATAGAAGATCAATCATTTTACTGCTGCAGTAAAATGGCCTTAGCATGCAGGAAAGACCCATGTAAGGGCGGACCACAGCCACTTTTTACTTTAGCTTATTAAAAGGACCATTTAAGATGCTCTGCCTATTTGTTGGAGCCATAAAATATTATGTATGTATGATAATAATAATAATAACAGTTTATATACCACAATACTGTGAAGTTCTATGCGGTTTACAAAAGATTAGAGAAGGTACAGAATAATTGGACTTGAGAGCAAAAAGAGTGAGTGAGTAAGGTGGAGAGTGAGTGAGTAAGGTGGGGAGTAAGGGGGAGAACAGGTCAGTTGTCTAGGTATTTCAGGAACAGGTATGTTTTTAGACGCTTCCTAAATTCTTCGTATGTGTGATCTCAAAAATGATTGTACCTATAGAAATAAGAAACTATATCAAATAGACTATTGACTGTGTTCTCATAAATTGAACTAACAGCATATAATATCACAGTTTCATTTATTAGTAGTTTTATTTATTATATAGTCTTTTATTAGTGATTTTAACTAATACCTTTAACAAATGTTTGTAGGTAAATTGTGCTTGCCTTTAATATGGGGCACTGGTAAAGAAGGAATCAATTGTGAAATGTCTCACTACTTTATTGTATCCTTAATAATAAAACCCTTATCGCACATGCGCAGTAGAAAATCTGTGTTCCCTGCATCTGTGGGATCTGACTCCATGCTGAATTCAATTTCTGGCGCATGGGGCGGCTTGCGGCGCACGTGGAGTTTGGCAGTTTGATTTGCCGACGTCACTTCCAGCCTAGGACCTTCCTCGCTGCCGGGTCCTGCTCCTGCCTTTGCCCAAAAAGAAAGTAGGACCGATGCAAGCAGGAGCAGAGACCTACCGCTGCTGACCGCTGTGTGAGACCCGGGAGGAGAGGTGGGGGGGGGAATGAGAAATGTTACTGATGGCTGGCCTACTACAGGACAGGGGGAGCAGGGAAAGGGTGCTGCTAGACAGGGGGAAGGGAAAAGGGCTACTGCTGGACAGGGAGAACAGAATGGATGCTGCTGGACAGGGGGGAGGTAAAAGGAAGGGAGAAGGGCTACTGCAGGACAGGGGGAGCAGGCAAGGTGTGCTGCTGCTGTCTGGTGACTTTATTTTTCTGTGCTTTTAACTATGTTTCCAGTGCCTTCTTATCCATTGACTGTTTTTCGCTCTGTCTTCACTTTCTGCCTTGTATCCATCTTTGGCATTAACTTAATATTCAATTTTTCCATTTTTCTGCTTTCTTCTCAAAATCTACTTTCCATGTCTTACCTTCCCTTCCTATCTCTCTCCTTCCCTCCCTATTTCCATGATCTGACATCTCTCTCCTTCCCTCCTTCTCCCCCAGTGGTCTGACATCTCTCGCCTCCCTTTCCAATCTGGCATCTCTCTCCTCTCCTTCCCATAATCTGGCATCTCGCTCTACTACTACACTTCTCCCTCAATATTCATGGGGGTTAGGGACAGAACCGGTCCGCGAATATTGAAAATTCACAAATAACTTTTGGGCTGGCTCTGACTCACTCCGCCTTCGTCCCGGCATCTTGGACCTTTTTTTAAGTGAAATGATGCATCCTGGACTTCCCTGGAGCTTAACTGGTGGGCTTTCGGGGCAGGAGCGATCTTCCTACACTCCTGCCCTGTGCAGATCAGTCATACAAAATGGCTGCGGGGAGTTCCCTTCGTAGTCTCGGGAGGTCCGGGATGCAGCATTTCATTAAAAAACAAAACAAAACATGAACAACCGAATCCGCGGATACTGAAACCGTGGATTCAGAGGGAGAAGTGTTCTATTATTATTTCCATAGCACTACCAGACTCCCCTCCTTCCCTTACATTCCCTGGTCTGGTATCTCTCCCTTCCTTTAGTTATCTCTCCTCCCCCCCCCTAGTATAACATTTCTCTTTCCCTTCCTCCTTTCTGCCCCCTGCAATCCATCTCCCTTCCCTTCCTCCTTTCTGGCCCCCAACCCAGTCCAACATTTCTCCCTCCTTTCCACCAGTTCAATATTTTTTTTTCTTTCTTCCTCCTGCATGCTTCTCCTCTGGTCCTCCTTCCTTCCCCCAACCAACATCTCTCTCTCTCTCAATCTCCCTCCATGAGTCAACTTTTCACTCTACCCTCTCCCCCTTTCTCAGAGTGTAACATCTCTCCTTCCTTCCCTCCTTTCTGTCCTCCTCATCCATCTCACTCTCTCCATGAGTCCAACACTTTCTGCCTCCTGCACACACTTTCTCTCTCTGTCATTGCCACGTCTCTCAAGTGGCATCCCTCCTTCCCACCCCAACCCAACATGCTATCTCCCCATGTACCATCTTACCCTCCCCTCCAGTGAGCACCTTTCCTTTCCCTCCCTTTCTGCCAGGTTCAGCAGCACCTCTTCTCCCTTCCATTTACCTCCCCCCTGTTTAGCAGTACCCTTTCCCTTCTACCCTGTCTAGCATTACCCCTTCTCCCTTCCCTCCTTCCCCCCTGTCCAGCAGTACCCCTATTCCCTTCCCTACTCCCCATGTCCAGCAGTACCCCTTCTCCCTTCCCTCCTTCCCTGTCCAGCATACCTCTCCTCTCTCTAGGCTAGCAGCAGCTCACTGTGTGGTTTTAACTTAGCCACACAGCTGCTGCTAGGATTAGTTTAGCCGCTGTTTCATCAGACAGCCTCGGGACTTTTGCTAGGCCAGCTCGCCTTGCATCATCGAAGTGGGCCGGCCTAGCAAAGGCCCCGTGGCTGCCTGATGAAACCGAGTCTAAACTAATGCTAGCGGCAGTTGTGTGACAAAGTTAAAATTACAATGAGCTGTCACTGCTGGTCCGGGGGGTGGGGAGAGAACCTGCCGGGACTCCTGCTTGCCTCTTCTCTGATTTTAAGTGTGCCGTGGCATACAGGGGCAGGAAAAGAGGCGCTGGCATCAGCTAACTTGCAACTTCCTGCCTTTTGCTGCTGATACTCCTGCTTTTGTATCGGCAGCAGAAGGCAGGAAGTTGCAAGTTAACTGTTGCTGGCGCCTCTCTTCCTGCCCTGTATGCCGTGGCACACTTAAAATCTCAGGAGGCACACTAGTGTGGTTCGGCACACAGTCTGCGATACACTGATCTAAACCCTCAACTCGAATTTCGCATGCCGTGTCATCAGGAAGGTGTAAACTGCAATAATAAAACAAACAAAAACTTACTGCCAATACCTACACTCAATCATCCAAACACACTCACCACCGCTCATCACTCAATCTATATACATTGCTATATACATTCTATGTTTCTATGACTTATAAATCATATAATACTATACAGAATTCTTCCTAAATGACTGCACACCTTGTTGGTGGCAGGACCTCTACTCCAGACTATGCTGACGACAGTAACCTAAAGACTATCCAGGAAAGCTTCTGCTTTTACAACCTAATCAAGCCTCATAACAAGATCTGGCCCCAAATCAGTCCTCAACCCTTGCTCATAGATTAAACTTGGAACCATTCTACCTCAGACTTCAGCCCGTTAAGTTGGAGAGTCTGCTAAGAATGAATAAATTTCTGCTCTCTAATGAGCAGAATGTGAGAGATATCTCCTCCTAACAGTAAATGAATTTGTATCAAAATGGTATATTTTAAGACAGCCTCATCATACCCCCTGCTTTAGCCAATGATATACTGCCTGCATCCGTTTAGTGTGGATATTGCATAAATGATCCGCAATCTGGGTTTTAATCATTCATTTTGTGTGACCAGTGTAATATTTGGAGCACAGACAAACTATACAAGAAACTTTGCAAGAAAAAACACCGCTCCTCTGCCAAATGGTTTGATGCAGATCTACTTGCCCTCAAACGCGAAGTACGCAAACTGGAAAGAACCTGGTGCAAATCAGGCACAAACACTGACAGACACTCTTGGCGAATTAAAGTTACAGAATACAAAAAAATGATCAAAGAAAAGCGCCACAAGCACTACTCCCAATTTATCAACACCCCATCCCTAAACACCAATAAACTCTTCAGACTAGTCAACTCCTTATTTGACACTGTCCCACATAAAAGCTCCCCCACCAATCTACCACCCTCCCCAACAAACCTAGCGGACTACTTCGCCAGCAAGATTCTCAACTTGAAAACAACGCTCACAACAACTAGCACTTACCCATATATCCAGCCACCCACTCCAGAAAATGATGGCTCACCGGCTGACATGACCTGGGCTCACTTCAAAAACCCAGACTGGAACCTATTTCTCAAGCTATACTCAAAATATTCCAAATCCAACTGTCTACTTGATAACTGCCCTCCATCCATCATGAAAAACGCCCCCCTCCCCTTCAAAGCGGAACTCTTCAACTGGATCACCCTGTGCATGTCAACCGGCCACTTCCCACTGGAGCTCGGACACATCCTCGTATCTCCAATAATCAAAAACCCCAAAGAATCCCCCTCTGTAACCTCCAACTACAGACCCATCGCCAATATTTCTCTCTTCCTAAAAATCATGGAAGGACTTGTCAATTACAATCTCACGTCATACCTAGAGAAATTTAACATCCTTCACGACTCCCAGTCTGGATTCCGCACTAACTACAGTACGGAAACCGTCCTAGCCTCACTAACCAATCACCTCCTCCAACTATTCTCACGGGGAAACAGCGCACTGTTACTCCAGTTCGACCTCAGCAGTGCCTTCGACCTAGTAGACCATGACATTCTGATTAGCTGCCTCGACTCCATTGGCATTTCCGGACAAGTACTAACCTGGCCCACAGGCTTCCTAAAAAACCGAACCTACCAAGTCCATACTGACGGAACCTTCTCCCATACATGGAGCAACCCCTGCGGAGTCCCCCAAGGCTCCCCCCTATCCCCGTCACTATTCAATATCTACATGGCATCACTGGGACACATGTTATCGAACCGTAACCTGAAATCCTATATTTACGCAGATGACATTACAATCATCATACCCATCACCTCACTGTCACATGAGACAGAACTATACATCTCAACTGTCCTCACCATGGTAGAAAACTGGACCACACGCTTCAAACTGAAACTCAACCCAGAAAAAACTAAGTTCTTCCTTGCAAGCCCCAACCACAAACTATCGTCCACCACCCTGCAACTTAATGGTTTAACATATCCAATCAATTCCACTATAAAAATCCTCGGAGTCATCCTGGACCGATGCCTCACTTTAGAAGATCACACTAATACCCAGGTCAAAAAATGCTTTTCCACCCTCTGGAAACTCCGTTCCATCAAACATTACTTTGATTTCCCCACCTTCAGTTTGCTGGTCCAATCCCTAATCCTAAACTCCCTGGATTACTGCAACATCATATATCTGGGATCCTACAAGAAAACCATTAAACGACTACGACTTATCCAGAACACCGCCGTCCGCCTCATCTATGGGCTCAAAAAGTCAGACCATATTAGCCCTTTCTATAGAAAACTTCACTGGCTACCGTTCGAAGCAAGGATCATCTTCAAATTCGCCTGCCTCTGCTTCAAAACCCTAACTGGCTCAGCCCCAATATATCTGTCACGCCACTTCGCCTTCCCAGGCACTAACCGTACATGCAATGCCCACCTGTTTGCCTACCCCTCCCCAAAAGGATGCATCTACAAAAGATTTTTCGACAAGACCCTCTCTTTCCAAGCTGGCAAATGGAATGACTGCTTGTCCACTCTCATCTCTCTTGCCCCTACTTATCAATCGTTCAGGAAATCTCTCAAAACATACCTCTTTGATAAATTCCTCTAACCCCCGCCCCCCTACCAAACCAATAATCCCAACCTCGCCTCCCTCCTTTACCCTTACCCTCCCCGGTTGCACCCCCCATGCAACAATTATTGGATCATTTTGTAACTGTTCACTGGTTTATACCAAACAATTGTTAACTATTCTCTGCACCTGCAATGCATAAATTGATCTGAACTGTTTTTCTGATATGCTGTAACTTCACTGTAAATGTACAGTCTCTTAACCTGTAAACCGCTCTGAACTGATTTGTGGTATTGCGGTATACAAAAATAAAGTTATTATTATTATTATTATTATTATACAATACACAAGTGCCGTTGACGTGCAGTCTGCGTTAGTTTTAAGATAGAATTTGGGTTCTCTTTGATTGAAAATTTGAATATTATTTGCTTCTATCGCATGTCCACAATTTACACATTGGCCGCAGGGGTGATGACCACAGACTGACCCTTCTCCAATTCTATTTCCATGTTTTAATAATTCCCCCAAGTTTTTAGATCTTTTAAAAGCAAACTTGGGCTGTTCCCTCAAATTAGCATGCTCTCCCAAAATAGGCCAATACTTTTTTATTACCTTTTTTATAATGTTCCCTTGAACTGAATGGGGAGAATGCAAGATGTTGGCACTCATGAAATGACCTTTATTGAAACTACATTTTCTAGTTTAGATTTTAAATTTGAGAACAATCCAAAAGATAATTCTCACATAGGTGGAACATCCGGGCTGTGATTTTTTTTTTTTTTCTTTTTTTTAAGAAGGAAAATTAGTATAGTGTTGATTACTTTTTCACTATGAAGACATTTCCCAGGATAACCATTTTCCTAAAATCCTGAAAGAAGCATCTTATCATAAAATGAAGCAGCTGCTTAAAGATGCTTTCTTTAAGCACAAAGCGCAGGCTAACTGATCTGACAAAGAATAACTGGTTCACTGAACCAATACACTGCTAAAATGTATATTCTGTCAATCAGAATATCTCCAAATTTTGTTGTATCTTTACCCATGTAAATGCTTCATGTTTATCATGGATAATATGACATTTAATACTGTTATTATGTACTTCTGCTTCTAACTCCTCTAGCACCACTGTTGGCCACTCTACTTTCATACCAGTAACATTAGAGTCATCTTTCAGTCAGACAGAATTGACAGTGCCAGAATAGCTTTGGGCTGGTGATGGAATGTTACGTGTTTTTCTTTTATTAAATCTTCTAAATTGGAAGATAGCAGAGAAAAAGGAGTACACAGAGAGATACAAGTAAAAAAAAAAGGAGATATGAAAGGGAAGAGATGACGGGAAGAATGGTAGGCAGAAAGAAAAGCCTTTTTATTACACGAGGGAAGCAATTGAAAAACACATTTTAAGAAATATACTAGATTTACAAATGGGCATGATTAACTGAGGTCAGCTGTGAAATTTGAATTTTGACCATTTTGAATACCTGTGCTCTAACATGTCCGTTTCTTGAGCGTGTTAATGCAGCATGAAGTAGGCTTTGTTTAGCAACATAAACTGTAGTTTTGTTTCAGGTTGCAATGTGTATAATTATTTGTTATTTATTGAGCCACTTGTCAAAATAGACACTAAGTATGTGCTTTACAGTGCAATAATTAGCATATAATTTTCAACATTTCAATGAACTTTTGTCGTAAAACTTAAGGGGATTTTAATTGCTTGTAATCAGGATTGCACGTTAATAGGCTGTAGATAATTAGGAATACATTTGCATTTTCCTGTCACAAATTTTATTTGGATTCAGAATTGTTCTTTATTCATAACTTTTTCTCAAGAGGATTGCTTTACCCAAGTAAGTCACAGTACTAACAGGCCATATTTTTATTTATATTTTATTTTCCTTGCTGATTTTTTTTTTTTTTTTAAGATTTAGCTGGGGTTTATGGAGGTGAAAAGTGTAATATATTTTGTGTAATGTTAATTTTTAAATAAACCAAAATTAACTACTAATTAAGGGATCATAGTGGAAGTATATATTGTAAATCCTTGTTATTTATATATGTATGAAGACATACTATAGATTATGAAACACTAACACATTTTGCATGTTCACTTTTATAATTTAATTAATTCACTTCTGCTCCACTTAACCATTTAATAGTTCTAGGTGAATTACAACAAGAAAATAAACATTAAACCTGATTACAATTAGAATCAAATATTGGATTGAATAATACAACAAATCAGTTGCACCTTGGGAGAGGCCTTAGGCACCTGAGCCAATCAGAAGCTTGGGTCTCTCTGTGCATCACATGATGCACCGAGGAGGGAAGGCCCATCATTTATGATCAACGGGCCTTGAAGGAGGAAGGATTATGCTTCCCTCCTCCTTCAAACGGACAAAGGTATCGGGGAAGGGGAGTTCTGGGGAGCATCCTGTGGTAGGAGGGAGTGGTAGGAGGGAGTGGGCATCCTGTGGTAGGAGGGGAAGAGATGGTTGGAGGGGCCTTATTGGCAGGAGTTGGGCTTCCCTCCTGCCTATTTTCTTTCGGAGGGGTCGGCATGGGAGGAGGAGGCATGCTTCTGTGGGGTGGGGGGTCAGTTTATGGGTGGGTGTGTACTTTTATCGTTTTTTTTCTAATGGGGCATATATTGTGCATGTGTAACATGCATAGCATCTATGCCCATTAAAAGGGCTAAATAGATAAGTCTTGACCAGTCACTTTTTTGGATCGCTAAAGTGATCACTTTTTTTTTTTTTGCATTGGGAAGCCATGTTAGAGCATCAATCGCTCTATTAGTTTATATGGCATTCTAATATTAATGAGCTTATTTGCTTGGTTGGATCGGGGAATGAGCGATCACGCAGAAAACCATGTGGTGAACCGTTTTCTGCATCGGGTCGGCAAATGCGATCGTTGCTAAAGCTATCAAAACAGGTTTAGCAATGATCGCTAGCTTTAGTGCATCTGGTATGGTATGGTTCACCCCTCCTCCACCCCCCAAAAAAAAAAGAGAAACTGGGCCTGTTCTCCCTTGAACAGAGGAGATTGAGAGGGGACATGATCGAAACATTCAAGCTATTGAATGGGATAGACTTAGTACATAAGGACAGGTTGTTCACCCTCTCCAAGGTAGAGAGAACGAGAGGGCACTCTCTAAAGTTGAAAGGGGATAGATTCCGTACGAATGTAAGGAAGTTCTTCTTCACCCAGAGAGTGGTAGAAAACTGGAACGCTTTTCCAGAGTCTGTCATAGGGTTAAACACCCTCCAGGGATTCAAGACAAAGTTAGACAAGTTCCTGCTTGAACCAGAACATACGCAGGTAGGGCTAGTCTCAGTTAAGGCACTGGTCTTTGACCAGAGAGCCACCGTGTGAGCGGACTGCTGGGCACGATGGACCACTGGTCTGACCCAGCAGCGGCAATTCTTATGTTTTTATGTTCTTATGTTCAAAGGGCTGACTCTGGTAGGGAGCCCATAGATTAAGCCTTCCCAGCCTCAACTGTAATCTTCCCTGCCTTCAGACCTGGTTTGGTGAATGATGTAGGGGGAGAGGAGGGAGGAATTGAAAGAGTGTAGTGGGGCAGAGAAAGAGACGAACAGCCAGGGCTAGCACAATTAGAAAAAAATTAAATACCAGAAAGCCAAGGAAGAAAAAATAATTTTATTTTCAATTTATTTATTTATTAGATTTTTTAGCCCGTCCTCCCAAAAGAGCTCAGAACGGGTTACAATGAATATATTGGTGCATTAAAATTATAAGTAAGATAGGTACTTAGAAATTCCCTTACTGTCCCGAAGGCTCACAATCTAACTAAAGTACCAGGAAAAATGACAATTAGAAGAGTAGTGTTGATCCTTTGCTGATGCATGACAGTAGTAATGTTCTTGTCCTTTCCCAGCTAGGAACTGCAAAGTATAAAGAAGTTTTTAGAAAATGTGTACCCTTATTTGGGTTACTATGTTTCAGTCAAAAGGGCTTACTTAACCAGGGCTTACTTAAAGAAGAAATGTATTTTGCAGATATCTGTTTGTCAGGGATTATACCCTGTGTAGTGAATTTGTAGAGGAATTCTTAAAATGAAGGGAGCTGATATAGCACCTGCCATCTACTGTATTACTGGATAAACATTGGTATTAACCTTTATTCATGAAAGACAGTAATATCAGGCTAATGCCTCACTTAACTCTGCACTTTCAAAATGATTTGCTTGATCTGATAAATTATGCAGTCTTTCATTTTGACCTTGTAGCCCTACAGAATTTACTTGAACTGACTTCATTGTGCTCGCCATATTAGAAGTATAATGACTGCAGCTGATTCTTGTGCTTCATTTCTTTCTCCAGCACATATAAGCTGTGACACGCAGACCTATATTGATTTAGCTGTTTGTATAGGCAGTAACATGTAAACTATGGTATTTGAGACCACTTTATTATGTTCACATATACATATTCTGTGTTTATTCTGGAAATGCAGCTGTAAACTGCTTGTTTCCTAAAGCTTGATCACTGTATAACTTATGTACAATTTTGTGAAAACAGTTTTGCACTTGATGAGTATGAGAAGAAAATGTCTTTGCCTATATTTTTTAAAATTTATACTAATAGTTGAAGTGTGATATAGAGAGGTATATTTATTAGTTACCATATAACATAACATAATTGTTTATTTATATACCGCACATATGCCTTTTGATTCATAGCAGTGTACAATAGAATACAACAAGCAGAAATTGTTAACATAAAAAAATTGGTTAAACCATGAGGAAGTACGGCATACAAAAATTCCCTATCTGTCCCAAATAAGGATCACAATCTGTGCTAAGGTGCCTGGAAAATAATAATGAGAATTTTGAACAAAAGAGAGAAAAAGAAATAAAAAAAGCAGATAATATTAAGTTCAAATTAAAAAGAAAGAAAAATAAATATAAATAAAATAAACAAGCCCAGACGCTACCCGGGCTAGCGGATGCTGGACAGTGGGAGCAGGGAAGGGAGAAGGGGTACTACTGAATGGGGGGAGATAAAAGGAAAGGAAAAGGGCTACTGCTGGACAAGGGAGCAGGGAAGGGGTGCTTCTGGACATGGGGGAGGTAAAAGGAAGGGAGAATAATAATAATAATTTTATTCTTATATACTGCCATACCCAGCGAGTTCTAGGCGGTTCACATCAATTAGATTAGGATCCGCATTGAAAAGCAGATTTACAACAATTTATCAGATTTATAACAAAATTTTAACCGAACTTGACAAATGATGAAGGAAGAGTGTAAAAGATAGGGAAGAGAGAAGCTATCGTGAAGGAGGAGAAGAGCAGGGCGAGGGGAGAGGTGTTATTGTAGGAGGGGGGGACGGTTAAGGGTCTTGTTTGCTGAATAGGTAAGTTTTGAGTAATTTTCTGAAGCCGAGGTAAGAGGGGGCCTCGAGTATCATTTGGCTAGCCATGGGTTCAGCTTAGCTGCTTGGAAGGCGAAGGTTTTGTCTAGGAATTTTTTGAGATGACAAAGTTTTAGCGAAGGGAAGGCGAACAGCTGAATTCTAAGGGATTTCTTGTTGGTGCAATAAAGGTTAAAGTGGAGATTGATGTAACTTGGTGATGAACCATTTACCGATTTGTAGCAGAAGCATGCGAATTTGAAAAGAACTCTGGATTCGAATGGCAGCCAGTGAAGTTGGTGGTAGAAAGGGGTGACATGTTCCCATTTCTTTAGGCCAAAGATGAGACGAACGGCGGTATTTTGGATTATTTTTAGTCTCCTGGTAGTTTTCTTCGTGGAGTTAAGGTAAATGATATTGCAGTAGTCTAGAATGCTGAGGGTGGAAGATTGTACTAGTAGGCGGAAAGAGGTGTCATTGAAGTATTTTTTTATGGTGCGGAGTTTCCAAAGTACCGAGAAGCTTTTCCTGACAATGAGGTCGGTGTGATTTTCTAAGGATAAATTTTTGTCCAGAGTGACTCCCAGGATTTTTAAGGTATGTTCGAGGGGGAAAGTCATTCCTTTCAGTTGAATTGTAGTGTCCTTGATTTTGTCTTTGGGGGTGGCTAGGAGGAATTTTGTTTTGTCAGGGTTTAGTTTCAATCTGAATGATAGCATCCAGAGTTCAATCTGATTGAGAATGTTTGTAATGTAGTCGAGTAATTCTTGTGAGAAGTTGGTTAGAGGGATGGCTATTGTGATGTCATCTGCATAGATGAAAAATTTGAGCTTGAGGTTATGTAGGAGGTTACCTAGGGAGGCCAGGTAGATATTGAACAGAGTGGGGGATGGGGGGAGCCCTGCGGGACCCCGCAGGTGTTGTCCCAGCTATATGAGAAAGAGTTGTTCTTGAGTACCTTGTAGGATCTATTTCTTAGGAACCCCTGGAACCAGTTGAGGACCTGGTCGGAGATGCCAATGTGAGCCAGGCATTCAAGGAGAATGGTGTGGTCGACCAGGTCAAAAGCACTGCTCAGGTTGAGTTGTATAATCAAGGCAGTAGCTATAATCAACTGAAGTAGCTTTGCAACAATAAGTAGAGAGTTTAATCATTCTGAGTTGTCACATGAGTTTGTAGGCTGTTTCTTCACTGTGTTGCCCAGAAACAAGCCACCGTTAACTGGAGATTGCAGATTCTCAATTTGATTATTAATAATGCAGCTGGAGCTTGCTAGTTCAGAAGTACTGTCATTAGGCATCAAAAGGGTTAACTACTGGACAGGGGGAGTTAAAAGGAAAGAAGAAGAGTTACTGCTGGACGGTGGAGCAGGGAAGGGATGCTGCTGGACAGTGGGAAGTAGGTGGGAAGTAAAAGGAAGGGAAAAGGGCTACTGCTGGACAAGGGGAGCAGGAAGCAAAGAAAGAAAAAAAGGCGTTAGCGTCCCATTGTGCTTAAAGTTTACACATCTATTCTAGCACCCATTAACACTAGTATAAATATAAACCATGAGTTTATATTCAAGTGCAATCTAGCTGTACTCCCATCCACCCTTCCTGAACCTAGCACTGGCCTCTCCCTGGGTCCAGTGGTGGTTCAGTGGTATTGTGAGCCAAACTGGGATGGAAGCAAAACCCATCCTTCCCCGAGATGAGGTGTCAGGTCCTGTCCTGGCTGTCAGCTGGCTGCAGAATCATTGCGTGCCTCTTCTATCATAAGTAAATCAGACCCCATACTTAGCTTGATAGAGCAATAAAACTATAGGATTGCTAAGAAACTGGAATAATTCTGTGGAACATAATAATATAGTGAATGACTACAGATAACATAGAAACATAAAATATGATGGCAAATAAAGACCAAATAGCTCATCCAGTCTACCCATCCACAGCATCCACTATCTCCTCCTCTCCCTAAGAGATACCACATGCCTGTCCCACACTTTCTTGAATTCAGACATAGTCTGTCTCCACCACCTCTACCAGGAGCCTATTCCAAGCATCTAACACCCTTTCTGTAGAAAAGTATTTTCTTAGATTACTCCTGTGCCTATCACCTTTTAACTTTATCCTATGCCCTCTCATTCTGGAGCTTCCTTTCAAATGAAGGACAATCCTCATGCACATTAAAGTCACATAGCTATTTAAACATCTCTATAATATCTCCCTTCATCTGTCTTTCCTCCAAAGTATACATATTGAGATCTTTAAGTCTGTCCTCATACACCTTATGGTGAAGACCACTGACCATTTTAGTAGCCTTCCTCTAGACCAGTGGTTCCCAAACCTGTCCTGGGGGACCCCCAGCCAGTCAGGTTTTCAAGATATCCCTAATGAATATGCATGAGAGAGATTTGCATATAATGGAGAAGAAAGCATCAATGTCTATTGTCCTTGGATCTCACAGAGGTTTTCCTCCATATTTACATCTGCCCGGAGCATCGCAGGTTTCTGCGTTTGCATGTTCTGCAACAGCATTTTCAGTTTGCAACTCTGCCCCTTGGGCCTCATGACGGTTCTCACACTTTCATCAAAGCGCTTGTAGTTGAAGCAGCTTTTTGCCTGCGGGGGGGGGGGGGGAGGGGGGGTGTCCAAGTTCACCCTTCCTTGGACAGCAGGTGATCTGGGCTCCGTCTTGTTGGGTACAAAGGTGTGGTGGGGATGGTAGTGTTTCTGCTACATCCTCCCAGTCCTTAGAGTATGACCCCTTCCTGGGTGGGTTGCATTACCAATTGCTGGAACAGTTCTCCTTGTAAAAAAATCCAGGCTCTCCCTACTTCTATAAGACTCCACAATAGGGATACACCAATAAGCATCTGGCATGTTAAAATCACCTATTAGTAAAACGTCCCCTTTTTTGGATATATTCTGAATGTCTGCTATTTAATCTCTGTATACTTCTGTCTGTGAAGGAGGCTTGTATATCACACCAATGTAAATATATGTTAAATATCTTATTAAACCCACACAATTGCAGGATCAGCAAGGCAAGGAAGAGGCACTGTGGATTAATTTGGAAAGAGGGGAATGGTGAATATAATGCTACTCCCCCCTCCTTTTCTTCCTACCTTGTCTTTCCTGAACAGATTATAGCCCGGTATAACTACATCCCAGCCATGGTTTTCCGTGATCGCCACTGTTTCCAACTCATCTTCTTCCATCACAGCTTCTAGATTCAGAATCTTGTTTCCCATATTTCGAGCATTAGTATATACTGCTTTCCAGACATTGCCCCCTTTTCCCATCTGTGTAGAGGTATTCAGTTATTTACTTATTTGAGGGCTTATACTCACCTTGGGGCTTTGATCACCCTGCCCCATCCCCTCCCGAGACCCCAACTTCTTATTGTGCCTTCACAGTGTTCTCTAGTCTTAGTGCCTGTTCTATCCACAGGCATCTCTTAATTGGTATTCACTCCTGTGCTTCAACAATATGGCTGGCCTCTGCCTTGCTGCCTAATTATATAAAGCATTCACTGTTTGCCTTTGTTTTATTTCTTTGCCAGTAAGGTTAAAAAACATAGCACACTGCTATTTTAACAGCAGGTTCTAGCTCATATCCATGTCTTCATAGTTTAGCAGTACTGGATAATCTTCCTCCATTTCATGGGAGCTCAAACTATCCTCCATTTCTACTTCATTAACATCAGGCAAGAAGTTACTAGAAGCCTTCCAATCTTGGGCTCCTACCTGCTCCTGGTGAATTAAAGAATCCTGCTGCTTCCTTGCTCTTGGCTGTGGAGGTTTGATTTCTTCCCTCTGGTCAGTAGCTCTGGGAATCTGTGGCTGCCTCCTGTGTGTGAGTGCTCCACCCTTTTCTCTGCGTGCTGCAGTTTGATTAGGTCTAGCAGCAGCTGTGTTCTTAGGCCCTGCTGCTTCCACATACTAAAGCCTACTACTCTGGGTTGAGCGAGCTCTGGGTTGACTGGTGACAGGAATCACTTCAGCTCTGAAATTAGATTTTACCAATCCTTGCCTTGCTGGTATTTGTAGTTCTTCTTGCCTCTCTTTAACTGACTTCATGGGAAAGGATGAACAGGTCTTTGAAGTGGCCAACTTCATTTGTGGGTTATTAATTAAAGGAATTTTCTTTCTCTGCAAGGCTCTAGGTGCTGCCTTAGGTGTAAAGTTTGCAGGAACCTATGCCAACTCACAATGTTTGTTTCCTGTTTCCTTTAAGCTCACAGGGTCTTCCCTGAAACACCACCTACCTGGGACTTTTTAATGTGATGTTCACTGCAGTACCCCCTAGATTGCACCTCTGCTCTACTCTGCTGTCTGTGTGGCCAGCTTGTTAAGAAAGCTGACTGCTTGGATGTCCCAATGGCTTGTTTTTGTGTGGTTTTCATTTGGGCATTGTCGTATTCGAAAACATACAAATAAGATACTAAGACATACTAAGGGCCAAAACGTCTAGACAGGTCATTTAATAATAATAATAATAAATATAAAAAATGTCTTGCAGTTTCAAAAATGGCCTTTTTTTCTTCTCGATTTCTGGACTTCTTTTCCAAAATGTCTAAACTCAGATTTAGACGTCCTGTTGAAAATGCCTTTCTATGTGAAACCCAGCAATATGCTTTCTCTGGAGTAGCCCCATACTCTGGAATGCACTCCCTGAAAGACTTTGTTGAATGTAAGACTATCCTTATTTCAGGAAGCAAATGAAAGCTTAACTCTTCTCTCATACCTTTAGTGGTAGAAGCAATTAGCTTGCTAGTCAAACACACACACACAAGGACTAATACCAGTTGCACATACTGGAGCAGGACTTGCTTATCCATTCCTACCCCAGCTGAGAACATATTCTTGCACCTTTCTCATAGTCCTCTTATTTTCTAACTCCTGTTACTTTAGCTTATCTGCCTGTATGTTCTACTTCTGATTAGCCAATACTGTTAAGATATTTTATTGTTCTCATAGATTTCTGCGGCTGACATCTTGATTGTTTTAGTTATCCAGGTCTCGCCATGTCTGGGTAGGTAGAATCACTGTATCAGCCAGCACACCATAAACAAACTTGAAGGGCTGAAGTTAGGACCCAAAGTGGTGAACTGGGTTAGAAACTGGCTGTCAGACAGATGCCAGAGGGTAGTGGTTAATGGAAGTCACTCGGAGGAAGGAAAGATGAGTAATGGAGTCCCTCAGGGTTCGGTGCTGGGGCTGATCCTGTTCAATATGTTTGTGAGTGACATTGCTGAAGGGTTAGAAGGAAAAGTTTGCCTTTTTGCAGATGATACCAAGATTTGTAACAGAGCAGACACCGAAGAGGGAGTGGAAAATATGAAAAAGGATCTGCAAAAGTTAGAGGAATGGTCTAATGCCAGGCAACTAAAATTCAATGTAAAGAAATGCAGAGTAATGCATTTGGGGATTAATAATCAGAAGGAACCGTATATGCTGGGAGGTGAGAAGCTGATATGCACGGACGGGGAGAAGGACCTTGGGGTGATAGTGTCTGAAGATCTAAAGGCGAAAAAACAGTGTGACAAGGCAGTGGCTGCTGCCAGAAGGATGCTGGGCTGTATAAAGAGAGGCGTAGCCAGTAGAAGGAAGAAGGTGTTGATGCCCCTGTACAGGTCATTGTTGAGGCCCCACTTGGAGTATTGTGTTCAGTTTTGGAGACCGTATCTGGCGAAGGACGTAAGAAGACTTGAAGCGGTCTAGAGGAGGGCGACAAAAATGATAGGAGGCTTGCGCCAGAAGACGTATGAGGAGAGACTGGAAGCCCTGAATATAGAAACATAGAAACATAGAAAGTGACAGCAGAAAAGGGCCAAGGCCCATCGAGTCTGCCCACTCCATTGACCCACCCCCCTAGTTAATTGCTCTCTGATGACCCTTTCCCTCGAAGAGATCCGACATGAGCATCCCAAATGATCTTAAAAACTTGCACGCTGCTGGCCTCAACCACCTGTACTGGGAGCCTATTCCAGCTGTCCACCCTCTTTCAGTGAAGAAGTACTTCCTGGTGTCGCCATGAAACTTCCCGCCCTTTATTTTCAGCGGGTGTCCTCTTGTGGCTGAGGGTCCCCTAAGAAGGAAAACATTATCTTCTACCTTGATGCGACCAGTGACATACTTAAACGTCTCAATCATGTCCCCTCTCTCTCTACGTTCCTCGAGAGAGTATAGCCGCAATTCGTTCAGCCTTTCTTCGTATGATAGATCTTTGAGCCCCGAGACCATCTTGGTGGCCATTCGCTGTACCGACTCGATTCTCAGCACATCTTTGCGGTAATGTGGCCTCCAGAATTGTACGCAGTACTCCAGATGAGGCCGCACCATGATTCTGTACAAAGGCATTAGGATGTCGGGCTTCCTAACAAAACTTCTCCGGATACAACCCAGCATTTGCCTAGCCTTAGATGAAGCCTTCTCCACTTGTTTGGCCGTTTTCATGTCATCGCTGATGATCACCCCCAAATCCCGTTCTGCGGCAGACCTTGCTAAGGTTTCTCCATTTAATGTGTACGTTCTGCACGGATTATTGTTGCCAAGGTGCATGACCTTGCATTTGTTAGCGTTGAAGCTAAGCTGCCAGGTCGAGGACCACTGTTCCAACAAAAGCAGGTCTTGCGTCATGCTGTCGGACAGATTGCCGTTACTCACAATATTACATAGTTTGGCATCATCAGCGAATAATGTTATTTTACCTTGAAGTCCTTGAGTCATGTCTCTTACAAATATGTTGAACAGGATCGTGCCCAAGACCGAGCCCTGCGGCACCCCACTGGCTACCTCCGATGTTTTACAGATGGGGGAGATATGATTCAGACGTTCATATACTTGAAGGGTATTAACGTAGAACAAAATCTTTTCCAGAGAAAGGAAAATGGTAAAACAAGAGGACATAATTTGAGGTTGAGGGGTGGTAGATTCAGGGGCAATGTTAGGAAATTCTACTTTACGGAGAGGGTGGTGGATGCCTGGAATGGTGGAGAAGGAAAACGGTGACTGAGTTCAAAGAAGCGTGGGATGAACACAGAGGAACTAGAATCAGAAAATAATATTAAATATTGAACTAAGGCCAGTACTGGGCAGACTTGCACGGTCTGTGTCTGTATATGGCCGTTTGGGGGAGGATGGGCTGTAGAAGGCTTCAATGGCTGGGAGGGTGTAGATGGGCTGGAGTAGGTTTTAAAGGAGATTTCAGCAGTTGGAACCCAAGCACAGTACCAGGTAGAGCTTTGGATTCTTGCCCAGAAATAGCTAAGAAGAAAAAAATTAAAAAAAATTTAAATTGAATCAGGTTGGGCAGACTGGATGGACCATTCGGGTCTTTATCTGCCGTCATGTACTATATTGTTATATTAAGAAAGCCACAGCATTATGGTTGAAACGTCAGTTCTATCTATCCAGACATTGCAAGGCCTGGATAACTGCAAGTGTCATGTTTTATTGCTACTGTAATTGTCTGTTACATAGAAACATGATGGCAGATAAAGTCCAAATCGTCCATCCAGCCTGCCCATCCACAGTAACCATTATGTCTTCCTTTCTTTAAGAGAGATCCCATGTGCCTATCCCGGGCTTTCTGTTGCCTCTATTTGACTTATTCTTGCTGTACACCACCTTGAATGAATTTCTTCAAAGAGGTGATAAATTCAAATAAATAAATGAGACTGATTGTTGCTGTTTTCTGGGTCTTGCTGAAGAAAGCCACAGCATGATGGCTGAAACTTTGGTTCTACCTACCCAGACGTGGCGAGACCTGGAAAACAGGAACAATCATAATGCCAGCCACGGAAGCCTAAGAGAACATAGACTGACTGAGAAGGTAAACTCCTATATATGGCTAATATTATATATGGCTAATATTAAGCTACTAAGTAGTGTTTGTCAGATCAAAATTATCTAAAAGGTACAACAAGAAATGCTGTAAATTTAATCATCGATCCCAGTGAAGTTAGTCTTAACAGAATCAACTATATATTTGGGGGGGGGGGGGGGGCTGTGTTCAGGCTTTTACTAGTGCAGAGTTAACCACGTAAATATGTCATTGGTTTTTTTTATCACTGCTATTACATTTTGTGCCATCTTTGTAATATGGTGACCTTACTTTTCCATTTCAAGTGCTTTGAACTGCCAATCATGTATTGTCATTGTGCTATTTAGTTCAATAGGGTTATTGTTTGAAAGCCCACGAAAGCTTAAAATATACCTGATCACAAGTCACATATCTAATATGTGAACATATAGATTTTTAACTGCTTTCATCCCTTGTGATGTCACCATTTTGAGGATTAATTTGATATCTCAACAAAGTATGTTACCTAATTATATGCTTCTGGAGTTTATACTATGAAATATTCTTAACACTTGATGGGTTTGTTAATTGTACTTACTGAATATTAATATTAATGAGTAGTAGGTTATTTTAGAATCCAGTTTTGTTAAATTGCAATCAATACACCTTTGATTTTCTGAGCAACTGCCCCTGTGGATATAAACTTACTAAACTAACTATGTATTAAAAGAACAGGAAAAACCTGAAAATGAAATGATAACAAAGAAGATTGTAAATGAACATTTTTTTTCTATTTTAGTTATGTTTAGAAAAAGCCAGTGACAGGGTATTAGGAAGAAAAGTCTAAAAAACACAAGTGCTTCATATCATCTTCTTGCAACCTTAACACTTCACCATGAACATTATAAACGACGGTTTCTTCTTAAGAAACCGACTTGCTTTTAGAATGATGTATGAAATATGTGTTTTGCATGTCCTGTTTGTAATGATAAAGGTCACATAGTATCATTTACATAATCTCCAGCCAGAAATGAACTCCAGCAATATCTTCTGTATAACATATACATTATCCAAGGTTTAAAACTCTCATTATTCATGAAAGTTAATTTTACAGTGGGTGAGAATGATCTATCTTATGACTGCTTTTTTGATCATTCTATAAAATAATATGGAGCAAAGCCTGCACAAATAGCAGGAAAACCAGTAAAGAGTGATGCATTTGCCTGACTCTCTGTATACCCGATTGGATCTTGATTGATGGCAATCATTTGTCTTTGTCAAAAAAAGGAGAAAAATTCAGACATTGAAATAAGAGTGCTATCAAACTTTCTACAATGGCAGAAAGATTCTATTAATGTAGCCTTCCAGTATTAACTGTCTCTGGTGAGGAATGATAAAGATTGTTAATTTTTTTTTTCCCTGATAGCAAGTTTAGGTTAAAAAATGTGAGGGGGTTTTCTGCATGTCAGCTCTAAAGGTGAAACACTACATACATAGAAATGCATTTTAAAACATCCAGCTTGAAAAAAGTTCAAAGTCCTCATTCTTCTGATTTTGATTATTTTTATAAAGTTAATATTAAATAGCATCATAACATCTTGTATTCTATATTCTAGTGGAAGGCAGAAGCTTTGAAAAAAAGATATCAAAGCGGATTTTATAAAGTAAAACCCTAGCTCGGTGCTAGACTGGTAATAGGATCTGTTCAGTGTGATTTATGTTCATATAATTAGAGAATGACATGGGGACAAATTTTTCCCCATCCCTACAGGAACTCAATTTCCCCATCCCATCCCCGTGCGTTTTGTCGCTGTCCCTGCCCCATTCCTGTAAGCTCTGCCTTAACTGCACATGCCTTGAACACTTATGATTTTAAAGCGTTTGAGGCTTGTGCAGATGAAGACGGAGCTTGCAGGAATGGGGCAGGAACAGGAAAAGAACTCACTGGGACAGGAAAATGAGTTCCCACGGGGACAGGGAAAAATTTGTCCCAGTGTAATTCTCTACATATAATTTCGAAATAATTGTATTATTTGGATATAGCAGCCTTTTTAATAAACTGCAATAAAATATGACATTAGTGTGCTCTTATATGGGTCTTTCCCATGCTCTAAGGCTATTTTTACTGCAGCAATAAAAAGGCCAACTTTCCATTATTTGAATTAATGACCATGTGTTAATATTGCCACTACTGCATGGCCATAAAAAAAAAATAGCACCTACCAACACCTCTGTTAATCAGTTAGCAAACAGTAATGTGGATGCTCTAATTCAGGGGGTGCCCACACTTTTTGGGCTTGCGAGCTACTTTTAAAATGACCAAGTCAATATGATCTACCAACAATAAAATTTTTTAAAACACAAAGCACACTGTACACAGAGAAAATGTTAATTATCATTTATATTCTGGGGTTTTTTCAAAGAGATCAAGGCAGATGACTTTATCCAATGTTACCTCAGTAACAACTAAACAAAAATAGACAAATATACCCCCTCCCTTTTTACTAAACCACGATAATGTTTTTTAGTGCAGGGAGCTGCGCTGAATGCCTGCGCTGCTCTCAATACTCATAGGCTTCCTGCGCTAAAAACCGCTATTGCGGTTTAGTAAAAGGGGGCTATAGTGCAAAATATAGACAGCAGATATAAAGTCTTAAAACAGCCACATTTTGATCACTAAATTGAAAATAAAATCATTTTTCCTACCTTTGTTGTCTGGTCATTATTCAAATCATTTTGGTCCCAGGCTCTGGTTGTCTTCTGATAATTCGCTTGCCAGGGTCTCCTGCCCATTTGTTGTTTTCTTCTTTCTCCGTGCTAATCATCCATCTTCCATCTCTGTCCTCCCCTTCTGTTTCCCTTTCCTCCCCCGGAAGTCTGGCATCTTTCCTTTTTTTTTGTCTCCATCCATAGATCCACCTTTTCTCAACTACCCTTTCATCCAGCATCTCTCCCCCCTTCCCTACCACCCTAGGATCCACCATCTCTCCCTTTCTTTTCCCAACTACCCACACACCATCCCTTGTGACCAACTTCTTCCCTTTCTGTTCCTTCCCTTCCTAAATCCTATTTTCCACCATCTCTCTCCCTCTCCTCTGTTTTTAGATCCATTATTTCTTCCCCCCAAAGCCTGGCTATGCACATCTTTGTGAATCCCCCTTCCCTCCCTCCCACCGTGTACTTCTACACCAGGGCCCTCCTCCCCCGAAGGCCTGCACTGTCCCCCCGAAGGCCTGCACCCCCCCTTTGAAGGCCTGCCTGTCCCCCCTGAAGTCCTGCCTGTCCCCCCTGATGTCCTGCACTCCACCCCTGAAGGCCTGCCTGTCCCCCCCAAAGGCCTGCACCCCCCTGAAGGCCTGTCCCCCTCCCCCCCTGGAAGGCCTGCGTGTCCTTCCCTGACCTCCCGCACATCCATTTACCTAAGTCCAGCAGGGGGAGCAGCCTGCAGAGAGGATCGCCGTTACTTTAGCGATCCTTACAGGTTGCCATAGGCCTCAGGAGCTGTCTTCCCTCTGCCGCGGTCCTGCCCGCTCCTGAGGCCTATGGGAACCTGCAAGGATCGCTAAAGTAACGGCGATCCTTTCTGCAGGCAGCTCCCTGCACGAATTAGGTAAAGGGATGTGCGGGAGGCCAAGGAGAAAGCCGGACACCACAGCACTTCCCGACTGACCCTCCCCTCTCGCCCTCTAAAGCAGGAGTGGCAGTGGCCGGCCAGCAAGAGGCAGCACTGCCGATCTTGCTTTAGGGGGCGAGGGGGTAGGGTCAGTCACTGAATTGGGAGGCCAATTTTTTTTTTTTTTTTTTTTTTTTTAATTGTATCGATTCACCCGTAGGGAATCGATTTGAATTGAGCAGCACTATTCCCAACCTCGGCTCTTATCACAACAGGCGGTGCACTGCTTCTGTCTCCTGTAGTAGGGCACTAAGCTCCATCCCCCACTGACCTTCTAACCCCACCCTGCCAGAACTCTGATTGGCCGGGGTTCTTCAAGAGGCAGATTAATTACACGCCAGTCAGGAGGGGAAAAAAAGAGAAGGGAATTATGATTGGCCTGCGTTCTCCACTAAACGGATTAATTGTACACCAGTCAGGAGGGGAAAAAAAGAGAAGGGAAACCGCATGGCTTCGCGATCGACTCAGGTTGCCTGAGTGATCGACCGGTCAATCGCGATCAACATATTGGGCACCCCTGCCCTAATTGGTTAGCACAGAAATACCCACTCTGCCCCAAGACACCCCGCCTGTGAAAAAATATATATTTTTTAGCATGTGGTTTATTTGCATAGATTAGAATCTTACCACAGGACTCCTGAGCGCATCCCATGGAAAGCCGTGGTAAGCATGTGCTGCCATTTACTGTAGCTTAGTAAAAGTGCCCCTTGCTTTTATAAAACCTATTCTGTACAATTCTGGAGACCACATCTTCAAAAAGATATAAACAGGAATTAGAGGCTCTGATAGAGACCCATTTACAAATAAGGAGAGACACTTTATTAATTTGGAAATGTTAATTGGGAAGAATGCATACTTTGTAAATGGGTTGGCTCAATATCTAGTCGCATGAACTTTTCCAGCGCCATTGGATACTGAATCAATGCATATATGAAATGAGTGTTGTTTGTTTTTAACATATATTGTTGCAAGTTGATAGAGAACTGTGATATAATAAAGATTATTATCAAATCATCACAGAATACTAGAAATTTACTCCCTAATAGTAAATAGAACAGAATACAAAGACATGTCCTATATATATTTCCCAAAACTAATGTATTTGTCATCTATCCCATCCTTCGCTCTCCACTACAATATCCAATATTTCTCTCTCCCTCCTCTTCACCACTATTATTTCTAGCAATTCTCCCTCTTTCTTCCTTTCCCCATGTGCACCATATCTCTTTCCCTCCCACTCCACATAACTATGTCCAACAATCCAACAATTCTCCATTCCTCTTCCCTCCCCCTTCGGCAGCATCTCTTTCCCTCCCTTCCTAACCCATCAGTCCATGTAGCATCTGTCCTTTCCAACTTCCTCCCAGCCTGTGCAGCATCTGTCTTTCCCACCCCCCTCCCAGTCTATGCAACATCTGTCATCCCAGTCTTCCCAGCTCCCTATCCCCAGCCTGTGGCATATAGCCATATGTTCTTCTCCCCCCCTCCTCGGGACCCTGTGTTATGTCCTCTCTTCAACTCTCTCACCTACCTACTCCCCATTCGCTGTTAAATCTTTAGGCAGCCGCTACGCAGTGTCAACGAGATGAGCCTGCTGCTGTCAGCTTGCCCCTGAACCCTTCATTCTGCAACATCTTGCCTATGTGGAAACAGGAAGTCACTGCAGAATGAAAACTTCTAGGGCAGGCACTACACAGTGGCTACCTGAAGATTTAATAGCGACCTGGGAAGAGGTGTAGGGGGTGGGGGGAGTTGGAAGCTGAAGAGAGAGGTTATAATGCAGGGTCCCGAGGGTGGGGTGGCAGGAAAGAAGAACATATACTACATGCCAAAGATTTAAAATTACAGCGGCCAATGCCCCCCTACTCCGTTCTGACGCCTATGCCTGTGCCCATTGGTGGATTATTTTTTTCATGTGGTCTGAAAAGAAAGCCATAATTGGTGTTTACTGTTCTTGTTATGAATATTCTAATTTTTACATGGCTGTAACTGGAAACTACTAAGGAAACTACTAATATTACTGGTGTGTTATGAAGTGCTAAGATACATTACATTACATTACATTACAGTAGGGATTTCTATTCCGCCATTACCTTGCGGTTCAAGGCGGCTTACAAAAGATTAATAAAACGGGGATACAATGGAAGAACTATTGATTAACTAGAGAGATAAGTAGTAGATCTTTTAACATTTCTCGGGTTGTTAAGGGTAAGGCGGCTTGCAAAAGAATTAAAAGGGGGTAACAATGGAAGCACTATTGTTGTTAATAGTGAAGTAACAACAATAGATTGCCTAGATTGTTTTTTTAAATCATTCTTACAAGGCATTGAGATGTATTACCTTGTATTGACAGTTATATTTGTGGACTGATGTCTGTGTAATTTTGTTTTGTTACTGAAATTTAATAAAATTTTTCCTGAACTTAAAAAAAATAATTGTTACAGTATGGGAAGTGAGATTGCATGGCAGAATATGAATATATTAAAGCTGTCATTGCATAATTACCAGGAGATACGATCATATCTGAATTTCTGCTTTTCTCTAAAAGTCATTGTTAAGTATAAAATTACTTTATATTTCAGTTTGGAAAATGAAAATTGATTCTTAATGGAGCTTTTTAAATTTTATTCCTTCTGCTTGATTGGAACCAGTGCTGGGATTTAGTGCAACTACCTAAGGATTTTACTTTTTTTCACTCCTTCGAGCTTCCTTAAGACCAATCACTACAGGAACAATCTTTGGCTGCATTAAGACTCATTCTAGAACCTTGCAATAATGCACCCTAAATTAGGTCATTATAGGGATAAATTTAAAAAGCATTCATGTAGCTAAAAAGGTGCTTTGTGTGCAGGGATGGACTTTTTGCAAGTTGCTCAATATATGTTGGGACAGCTTTTACGTACATAAATGTATCTTATATCATGCGGAATTGTTCCTAATGTTGGAGAGAGGTTTGCCCATATGCATTTAAGCTATTCATAAAAATCTGTACTTATCAAGGTAGATGTAAATGTCTGCATGTATTTTTCCTGGAATAATTTTCAAAGTAGAAATCCTATATGAACATATTCCATTTATCATTTTTATTCTGCTGATCCTTCTCCAAGATGCTATAAGAAACTTTTCTAAAGATGAATTCATGTTTGTGTGTTCTGTTTCTATTGTATATAATGATCTTTTGACAAATAGAAATTGAAAGCAGACTGTCAAGTGAACTAGTTTGCCCATTTACCCCATCTACTCAAATTCTGTGGACACTTTTTGATCTTCCATTTTCCTGTTAAGGTCCGTTTGGTCCCTCTCAGATTGTAACATCATTTTTATCCTGCTGTGACTATTATGAGGCTACCCTTTTGTTATTAAAGAGAGCCTTTGAATTGCTTTTGCCTGTTTTCTGGTCTCATATGACATCCCTTTTCTGTAGAACTTAATTTTTTTTCTGTTATAGTTTTTTTACTGGTTGGCGGAATTATTTATTTAGAGTTTACTCATGCCTTTTCATTGATAGTTCAAGGCAAGTTACATTCAGTTACTGTACAATTTAAGGGCCTCATTTATTGCCTTGTGTTAAAATGTTGATGTTTGTTGATGCTATATAAGACTCTGGTGAGACCTCATTTAGAATATTGTGTACAATTCTGGAGGCCTCACCTTCCAAAAGATATAAAAGGATGGAGTTGGTTCAGAGGAAGGCTACTAAAATGATGTGTGGTCTTCGTCATAAGGTGTATGGGGACAAACTTAAAGATCTCAATCTGTATACTTTGGAAGAAAGGCAGGAGAGGGGAGAAATGATGGAGACATTTAAATACCTACGTAATATAAATGTGCATGAGATGAGTCTCTTTCATTTGAATGGAAACTCTGCAATGAGAGGGCATAGGATGACGCTAGGAGGTGATAGTCTCCGGAATAATCTGAGGAAATACTTTTTTACGGAAAGGGTGGTAGATGTGTGGAACAGTCTCCTGGAAGAGGTGGTGGAAACAGAGACTGTGTCTGAGTTCAAGAGGTCCTGGGATAGTCACGTGGGATTTCTCGGAGAGAAAAAGAGATAATAGTTACTGAGGATGGGCAGACTAGATGGGCCATTTGGCCATTATCTGCCATCATGTTTCTATGTTAATACAAGTTAGGTCTTTAGGGAGAAATTCTACAAACAGCATCTTAACTTAGGCACCAGTTAATAGGGCCACACTGTTTGAAATGAGAAATAATGAATATACTCTAATATAAACCAAGATTTTGGGCCCAAAAAATAGCCCCAAAATGGGGGTTTTGGATCAGTGTTTACCCGCCCCCTCCCAAATCTGTTGTAGACCTCTGCCAGACCTGCCCTGAGACTTGGTGGTCCAGAGGTGGCTGTCCCAGCTGATTCAAATAATTTTTACCTCCCTCCTGCCTCCTCTGTGTACCTTTAGTATCCCTGGTGGTCAAGCAATGAATCGCGGCAGAAGTGACCTTCCTTCATTCCTGCCCGTATAGAACCACTAGCTGATTGGCTGCCTTGAACTCAAGGTAGCCAATTAGCTAGTGACTCTGAATGGGCAGGAGCAAAGGAAGATTCATGAAATACTGTATTTGGTTGCATGGCTCCCTCATACCTCTATTTTATTCATTTTTTAAATTTCTTTGACTGTACCATGTCACAAAAATCTTATTTTAAAAATTGTAGCCTGCAAGATAATTTTTTTTAAATTATAAGCAGTTTTCATCTATAGTTTGGCAGATTCCATTTTTCCCTGAATAGTTGAGAAAAGGTTTCTGTAGTTGAAATGGCCATCATGTAACACAGGGGCTTGTAAAGATTTTATAGTGGGTTACAGGATCAGAAATCCATATGAATTCATGCTATATAAATTTTTGACACAGCATGATTCCTACTTATCAAAATCTGTTAACCTTTTCTGAAATTGTGACTTCATATCCAACAAATAATCAGTAGTTCTTCAAAAAACCATGTGTTCTACCTAATTAGCTAATTTTATATATTTTTTTTAAATAAAAAATCTCAGGATCAGTTGATCATCATTTTACCCACAGGCTACATGTAGGATGGCCCTAGGTCACAGGTGTCAAACTCAAGGCCCGTGGGCCGAATCTGCCCACCTGGCCATTTTATGTGGCCTGTGGTCCGATGTCCCCGGTGTTATCTTGTGACTGGCTCCCTCCTCCTCACAGCCGTGTGCAGCGGCTCCTCGTGTGTCCCGCGCCTCATCCAGAAGCATTCACTCTGATGTTGCGACGTCAGAGAGAAGGCTTCCGGTTCAGGCACAGGATGCGACTTCATGCTCACTGCGGCTGTGAGGAGGAGGGAGCTGGTCACAAGATAACACTGGGAACATTGGACCGTGTGCCACATAAAACGGCCAGTTGGGAGCCGGCCACAAGGTAAGACACCCACTGGAGGGAGGCACAGCATGGAGGGAGGAAGACGACAAAGGTAGGGGGAATGATTTTATTTTCAATTTAATGTTTGAATTGAGTCGATTTTGAGAATTTACATCTGCTATCTATATTTTGCACTGCTCAGGAAGAAATGTATTTGTTTCTATTTCTCTGGGTTGTACTGCATATAGAGTCTTGAATCTTGGGGTTTCATTTGTATATATTAGTACTTTTAGTTTGTGGTCCCATATTTGCATAGGGGTTATCTGTGTTCTGGTAGGAATGAATGTTGAGAAGCATACAGTGTGCTTGGTGTAGTTTAATTTTGTGGTTAACCATTATGTGTTAATAAGATTATCTTGTGTGTGTATAAATGAAAAATGAATGGAAAAAATTCTGTTATAATTAGTGCTTTTATGGGGGCAGGGTCTGGAGCAGAGATTGGGCGGGGTCTGGCCCATGACTTAGCTTGTGTTTTGAATTTTGGCCCTTTAATGTGATTGAGTTTGACACCCCTGTCCTAGGTAATAGAAAATTGTCCATAACTAATCACTATGCTAATGTATGCAGCATCTTTAATTTTAATATGGTTCCGCATTGCTTAAATTGTTTCCTAACACCATTAAATTTAGAAGGCTATTTCCAAACTATTATAAACCCATCATTAACAATGTACTGTACTTAAAACTTTGTAATCCTTCAACATCATAACTGCTATATATAGATCCTTGATATATAAAAAAACATTTTTCTTTGAAAACTTTGTTTTCCTCTTGAACATGTGGCATCAAAGGTTTTCTCCTGCTGTGTAGAATTCAAGTGCTTGACAAAGTGAAGATGACTTTAAAGCCATCCACATTTTGCATACTTATTTATACAAAGCTTTGGAGTTGAGTGAAAGAAATCAAGGCTGAGCAGTAATCGATCAAGGCCTTATCCATTGATCACTGGTAATGGTGGTGATGTCATGGAGATTTACCATGTTCAGAAGTCTTGTCAAGCATTATGGTAATCCCTTTGCCAGTTGCACCAACTGTGCCCCTCACATCTCCAAATGTACTTCCTGTAACTTTGCAATAGGACATCTATAAAAACTGTCTGTTTTATGACTATTTAATAAAGCCACAGTTTACAGGTTGAGTGTCACATGGTAGAAATAACAGTATTAAGGATAGCATTTTAGGGTATGGGGTCAGAGGGAGCAATAGTTTAGAGGATAAAAAAAATGTGTTTAGTCTCCTGCTTTGCAATTTCAGTAGGGGAGGATAAAGTAACGGCATCAAACAGAAGGAGAAAAATGAGATGGGTGAGGTAAAGAAAGTCTTTTTGAGAACCTATAAGTTATATTAATTTTGCCAAATAAATAATCAGCTCTCACCTGAGTAGTGAGGGGAGGGGCTGAGAATAGTCAAAAGACATTGGAGATTGAAGGTTTGATTATTGGTCAGATGAACCTAATAGATTTGTTTGGAAGGAGGTGAGCATGAATTGGAAACATAGAAGTCTGTGTGAGAGTGAGATTTGAGCCAGAGGTGCGCTGAAAAATGGGTGGAAGGTGAAGGGAATTGGGGGTGTTTGAGATTAGTACATTTCAGTGTTGGGGAGGAGGGATGCCAGTGTGTGCAAAGCAGAGTGTATATACTAATGATAAGAGACTGCCTCATTAATTGATGACAATAAGATGATGGAGAAGAGGGGAGTAGAAAGAATAGCAGAGAGAACACAGGGATCAACATAAGAAGAACCATACTGGGTCAGACAATAGTCCATCTAGCCCAGTATCCTATTTCCACAGTGGTCAATCTAGGACACAAGTACCTGGCAAAAACCCAAATAGTAGCAATGCTACTGATCCCTGGGCAACCAGTGGCTTCCCCCATATCTTTCTCAACAGCAGACTATGGACCTTTCCAGGAACATGTCTAAACCTTTTAAAACCAGCTACCTTAACACTGTAACATAGTACCACATCCTCTGGCAATGCGTTCCAGAGCTTAACTATTCTCTGAGTGAAAAAATATTTCCTCCTATTGGTTTGAAAAGTATTTCCCTGCAGTTTCATTGAGTGTTCCCTAGTCTTCCCTCAGCTGTCTGTTTTCCAAGCTAAAGAGCCCCAACCTCCCTAGCCTTTCCTCATATGAGAGGAGTTCCATCCCCTTTATCATTTTGGTTGCTCTTCTTTGAACTTCTCTAATTCTTCTGTTGGATGTTCTAAAGGTGTTGACAATGAAAGGTTGAGCGTGGTAAGTATGAAAAATATCAGATGGTAGTTGGACAAAAAATGATGATAGTGATGTCTGAGAGCAAGTAATTAAAAGAGAGGACCAGGTCAAGGCAGTGGTCACATTAATGAGATGTATCTGCAAATGTGTAATCGAAGAACAAAGTCAGTTTTCATTGTTTGATTACCCTGATAAAGAGAGTGGCTGGAGATCTTGTCTAATTTTGTGAACTGCTGCTTTGACATATCGGTTTAATAATACCTTTGATGTTTTGGTAAAGAGCAGCATCGCATCCAAATGTAGTGAAATTCATAATGGCAGGATTGGCTAAATATAAAGAGCTCTTAAAAGTAAAAGTCTTCTCAGAAGTGAAATATATGGAAGGATGATAAAGAGAATTTTAATGGCTTAACCTGCCATCTGAATTATCGAGTATTGCTTCTTTAATCTGTCTGCATGCAGCATGTAGAATACACGGTTCTGCATAATCTCTTGGTAGCCTCTGCTGAGTGCTGTTTCATCAAGATTTATATATAAAGCAAAATACTGCTTAAAATTCAACACTTTTGTGTCCCAAATGACAGTCAGCAGTAAATGTTTACCGCTTAGTTTTTTCTTTTTTTTCAGAAGGGGGTGGGCTGTTGGACCATTTATTTAATTTGTACACTGAAGTGTCACAAATAATTCAGTTGATGAAACAAAGATGATCTTTTTTTATTTTGTACGTGAAATGCAATTACTATTTATTATTTTAAATCCTTTGATATGGTCTTCCAGTGGCTTCACTGTGTTTACCCAAATGTTGTTTCAAGAATGCTTTTAAACATCAGCCTTTGGACCAAAACATGGGATGGGGGGAGTGGAAAGAGAGAATATAGACTGAAAACTAGATTTTTTCAAGGATCAGCTGACAAAGTACACGAAGCAGCATGCATTCAACGTGCTGTCAGATGAATCAAATATATTAAGGAGTCAATATTAAAAACAATTTAACTGGCCAGAAATGGGTGCTGACTGGTTAGATCACTTGTTTGTGGCTATCTGCTAATTTTCAGTTAGTGCCTAAGTGAAAACTGGCTACTTTGAGGGCATTACAGAGATAGAGTTAGCATTTGGCTGGTTAAGTGCTAAATAACTGCAGTTGAATCCCGATTAACCGGGACAGTTAGGGAAAAATGCTTGAGTACCTGAATAATTTGTAATCCACATAGAATTATTAGGCTATGTAGAATATACATTATTAGGAGAGAAAAAAAAAAATCTTCCAGCCCCCAAAGTGGCAGGGGTCCTGAACTGTGACCCCCCTCGCTCCCTATAGCCCCACAGTAGCATAAGTGGTTCTGAGTTGTGAACCCCCCTCCCTCCAGCCCCAAAGCAGTGGAAACAGGGCAGGATTAATTCGTTGAGCGCCCCTAGGCACCCAAGTACACTGGGCCCCCTGCCCTGCCCCACCATGCGCCCAGGCGGAAACAGGAAGCTGCGTCAGAGGGAAGCTTTGGGCAAGCAGCACCGCTTGCACAGTTACAGTTCCCATTGCCTTTCTTACCCGCATTGCTTGCTTGTCTTACTTTCCGTCGATGGGGAGGGGGGGGGGGAGGCTGCGTTGCCGATCGGGGGGGCTCGCGTTGCCGATCGATGCTGGAGGGGGCCAATCGTCATTTGGAAAAAACAATGTTGATGCTCTCCTTCATCGGGCCCTCCTGACCATTTCGGGCCCTAGGCACATGCCTACTTGGCCTATTGGATAATCCTGCCCTAAGTGGAAGTGGTCCTGAACCGCAACCCTCCCCCCCTTTCCAGCTCTGAAGCAGTGGCAGCAGTCCTGAGCCACAGCCCACCCACCCCCATCCCTCCCTCCTTCTCTTCCTTACTTGAAGCAGCAGCCAGTTAGCAGAGACAACACTGAAAACAGGCTGCTTATGGCCAGTCCCAGCAGGGCCTTTCCTCTGATATGTTACTTCCGATGCAGCAGAGGAAAGGCCCTGCTGGGGCTGGCCACGAGCAGCCTACTTACAGCACTGTTTCTGCTGACCAACTGCTGTTGCTGCTGCTTCGGTATGTGAGGAGGGTCCATGAGGTCAGAAACGCGTGAAGAGAAGGAGAGCAGACCGGAGTGGTTGAGCGGGGAGGGGAGGGTCCATCAGGGTGCATGAGAGGGGAGATGGATGGTTGTTGGACCCATAAGAGGGGGGAGAGAAAGTGCCCCTGACTAGAAAGGAGGGTGGGAAGGGAGGAACAGATGCTGGATCTACAAGTGGGAGTGGGGGGATGATAGAGAGAATAAGGTGGGAAGGGAGATAAAACTATTTTTACAGTAACCCTCAAGCAACCAGAAACTACAGTTATCCAGCATCTACCAATCCCCATGGATGCTGGATAATAGAGTTTACTGTACATAATTGGGACTGTTGACTGAATATTGACCCCTAAATAATTTTATTGTAAAATCTTTAATGCTTAAGCTACTAGAGGTGGTCATGCCAAAAATGTCCTTTTATTGTTTTTAGTGTCACAGTTTTATTTACGGGATTTATTTTTTGTTTCATTCAGACATGTATATGTGTGTTGCAGGGCAATTTTAAAGTACAATTACTTAATAGTATATAACAAACACACCTACTGGCGCCTAACTTGACACTTAGGCACCTGTAATGTAGACTAGGGTTTTAAAGACCTACATTATAGGAGCCTGAGTCCTTTAGAGCAGTGTTCTTCAACCTTTTGACACCTATGGAGAGGGGGCAATAAAATAATTATTTTGTGGACCGGCACCGGTCCGCAGACTGGCAGGTGAAGAACACAGGGCTAAGTCGTGGGCCAGACCCTGCCCATCTCCACCCAGTCTCCGCCCCAGACCCCGCCCCCATAATAGTACTAATTGTAACACCATTTTTCCCATTCATTTTTCATATATACACACAATATAATCGTATTAACAACACATAATGGTTAACCACAAAATTAAACTGCACAAAACACACTGTATGCTTCTCAATATTCATTCCTACCAGAACACAGATAACCCCATGCAAATACGGGACCAAAAAACTAAAAGTACTAATATATACAAACAAACCCTAAGGTGCAAAACTCTGCATGCAGTACAACCCCAGAGTAAAAGAAA
Source organism: Geotrypetes seraphini (assembly GCF_902459505.1). Classification (NCBI taxonomy): domain Eukaryota; kingdom Metazoa; phylum Chordata; class Amphibia; order Gymnophiona; family Dermophiidae; genus Geotrypetes; species Geotrypetes seraphini. The sequence continues at coordinate 158,802,584 of NC_047084.1, read as the reverse complement.
CAAATGCATTTCTTCCTGAACAGACAGCAGATGTCTCCCTCCCTCCATGCTGTGCCTTGCCTTCTGGCCTGCCCCCTGGTGTTATCTTCTGGCTGGCTCCCTCTTCCTCAGTGCTGCAGTGCACAAAGCCGTGGGCAGCGGCTCCTTGAGTGTCCAGTGCCTCATCTGGAAGCCTTCCCTCTGACGTTGCGACGTCAGAAAGAAGGCTTCCGGTTCAGGTGCAGGACGCGCATTGGTGCCTCTGCCCTTGGCTTTGTGCACTGCAGCACTGAGGAAGAGGGAGCCAGCCCGAAGATAACGCTGCATCGGTCGCACCGATGAGCACTGTCTGAGGCACCGATGAGCACTGTCTGAGGCCCAATGCATGTGCCGGCCCTGGAGACCGGCAGGAAATTTCTGCAGACCGGCACCAGTCCACAGACCAGCGGTTGAAGAACACTGCTCTAGAGAATTGCACTTGGTGTTGCCTAAGTCCTTCTCCACCCTCATACCTACGCTAAATGCTCTGCACTGCTCCGATGGTCATAGATTTCCTACGAGTGTCAGAGCAGTGCAGAGCACGGTTTTATAAAAAGGGGGGGTATCATCATATCTCTTCTTTTCTTTGGTTTATTTATCTTTACACATCCAGGGGAGTGGGGGGTTGGAGGGAGGGGAATAAATATTGATAATGATATTTGGGTAACTTTATTCTTTATTTGTATTGTATATTAGGATATATTATGATATTATTATATGCAGGAAAATGAAATTATTGAATGATATTTATGTTACCTATTCTTTCATTTGTATGACACTGTTTTTGATTAAAAATCAATAAAGAATTTAAAAAATTAAAAAAAAAGGGGGGGTATTTTTTTCAATTATGAGTTTGTTAAAGCTCACAGTTGAAGCCAATTTACTAATTAATACGGGTCTTACTAAACTGCGGTACAAGTTTTTACTGTGGGCCTGCGAAGTAAATGCTCCGATGCTCACTTTTGGTTTTTTACTTTAAACAAATGTAGTTTTATCCCTGTATTCCTTATGTATTATTAATCGTCTATGGAATGTTTTTATGTCTATTGTTAAAATGATTTTATTTAGCTCCCAATTTTATTTTTGTGATACGCTTTGAAAATATTTGATATTGCGTGTAAATCAAAACTTTAATAAACTTGAAACTTGAGCATTGGGGCATTTACCTCACCTTTTAAAAAATCATCTACCTTAACCGCTCTTACTACATAAGCTGGCAGCACGGGCCAGAACTTAACTATTCTCTGAGTGAAAATTATTTCCTCCTATTGGTTATAAAGTATTTCCCTGTAATTTCATTGTGTATCACCTAGTCTTTGTATTTTTTGACTTGTACCTATTCTCTACCACTCAGGATTTTGTAGATTTTAATCATATCTCCTCTCAGCCATTTCTTTTTCAAGTTGAAGAGCCCTAACCTCTTTAGTTGTTCCTCATATGAGAAAAGTTCTATCCCCTTTATCATGTTGGTTGCTCGTCTTTGAACTTTTTCTAATTCTGCTCTATCTTTTTTGAGATACGGCAACCAAAATTGAATGCAGTATTCAAGGTGAGGTCATACCATAGAATGATAAAGAAGCATTATAACATTCTTAGTCCCTTTTCTATTAATTCCTAGCATCTTAGTTTATTTTTTTTGGACACCATCACACATTGAACAAAAGGTTTTAGCATATGGTCTTCAATGACACCCGGGTCTTTTTCTTGGGCACTCACCCCTAAGGAGGACCCTAGCATCTGGTACTATGATTTGGGTTATTCTTTCCAATGAGCATCACTTTGCATTTGTCCACATTAAATTTCATCTGCCATTTAGATGCCCAGTCTTCCAATTTCTTAAGGTTTTCCTGTAATTTTTCTCTTTCGGAATGCATTTTAATGAAGTTATGAACAGTTTAGTGTCATCTGCAAATTTAATCACATCACTAGTTCCAATTTCCATATCATTTATAAACATGGTAAATAGCACCGGTCTCGGTACAGATATCTGTGGCACTCCACTATTTATCCTTTATTGAGAAAAATGGACATTTGACTTTATCTTCTGTTTTCTGTCCGATAACCAGTTCCTAATCCACAACTGAACATTGTCTCCTATTCCATAACTCTTTAATTTTCTCAGAGTCTCTCATTAGGAACTTTTTCACAAGCTAGTAGTGAAACTACTGACGGCATAGCTTTCAGCTTCTCAGATGCAGGCAAGCCTATGTATCATGACTGAGGGTCTATATGTAGTCCTTCATATATAATCCACAGGAACTTATTGACAAATATATCAGGTGTGTGTCTCTGTTGCCTCCATCAGGATTAATACTTTTGCGAGGGCTGTTTTAAATGATCCCTCAGAGTCAGATGGGAGGAATCGTTTCCACTGCCTCAAATGTTGTATGCAGGTATAATCAAATGATTTGAGAGAGAGTTTTGCCTCTTGTGGCATATTCAGAAAATGTCTTGTATCATTCTCTGTGATAACTAATAGCTGAATGTCAAAATCTGGCCTGTAAACCTCTTTCCAACAGAACTTGTAGAAATTTATGCAAATCTCTTCTTTTTTGCATAGTCTCTGTACTCAACTCCAGAAGAATTTGATGATTTTTGAAAGTGCATGACTTGTTGTTGAGCAAGTCTCAAAATATAGTCCACCTCAGGAAAACTTTGTAGTTTCACAATAAATGTCCTGGAGGGGGGAGGCATATCCCCCTGTGGGCTTGTTCTGTTTCATAAAGTGGTTGAGCCATCTTAACAGAAAAACAGGTTAGCAGCACTTTGCAAATAAATTGAATAGTGCCCCATTCTTTACATCCTCCAGTAGGCCAAAGATCCTTATGTAGTCTTCTGCCTCTGTTCTCTTGATCATCAACTCTAGTGGCCAAGAAGTCCAATTTTTTTTTTTTTTTTTGTAAGGGTACATGTGCTTCTTTTTCCATATCTTGAGTGTTCTCGATCACATGCATCTTCCCTTCCATTACCTCCGATTGTTCCTGTATCGTCTCTGCATTTTCCCCCAATCTCCATATCACCACATCTATTTCAATTTTTGCTGCTTTCATCACAGGATCTAAGGTCAAGGCAGGTTCGTTATGCTACACTAGCAGCTCTGCTTGCTGTTCTCGTCCAGGCCATAGTAAAGTGCCAATTGCAGCAGTGGCAACTCCAGCAACAGCCTCCACAGCCTTTCTCTTTGATGGTGCCAATTTTGCCTTTAAAATTTGAGGCAAAGTTTATGGTTCCTGGGAGACAGTAAGGATCCTCTATATTTTTCACATTCAATTTTGCTTTTCATTACTATTTTTGTTTCTACCAACTCCTTTGGGAGGGCATTCTAGGTATCTTCCTATCCTTTTTCATGAAAAAGTATTTCCTGACATTTTTCTTTGAATCTACTCTCTTGAAGTTTCATCATGGACCCCTAGTTCTAGAACTTTCTGTAACTTCTTATGCATTATTTATACCTTTTAGATATGTCTCTCTATAATATGCTCCCATCTACCCTTTTCTAGAGCCTTTAACATTTATCCTTTCAGTGTTCTAAATGAATCCTCACCAAAGACCTACATATTCCGACAGTGAAACAGCTGCGGCTAGCTGTGTCTAGAGCTAGCATATTTTTGTGGGTGGGTCTTCGGGAGTGGAATAAGCTTCCAGGATATTTACAACAGCAAACAAGTTTGAGTAGTTTAAGGAAATGTTGAAGAAACACCTCTTCTGTAAGATGAAATATGGGACTTGATTTATAGTTTTTTGATGCGAGGCACTAGTAGCTTCTTTGTAATTTTAGGAGGCTTTACATTATCACTATTATGTTTTATTGATGATCGAATTGTTGTACTGTATGTGATTCTATATGTGTATGTACTCTACTGTGACCCGCCTTGGGAAAGGCTGGGTATAAATAAATGCAAAGGACTGTACATTGGCATAATAATTTTCTCTTTTTTTCCTGCTTAGTATACCTCACCTTATGAATCCTGGCATTCTTCTGAGTTGAGCCATTGTCTTATCACAGTGGCTCTCTTGAGATCATTAGGTACTGCCATCTCAAGATCTAACGCCTGGTTAATCCATACCAGCTTCTCTCCCTGTCATTGTGTACTATTTGTTTGAATTTGTGCATCTATATTTCATGATTTTGCACTTTTTTTTTTTTTTTGCATTTAATTTTAATTTCAAGTTTTTGACTTCACAACTTTCTTAAATCACTTTTTATTCTGTCTTTTCTGTTATAGATTGTGCTTCTCTAATGCATGGTCAATGATTTTGACAAGGGTTATAATAAAGAAGGTCCAGAATTTCAGCATTAAGACCTCACAGCACTCTAGTTTTTCTTGCTGCAGGTGGATAACCTATACTAGAGAATGACATGAGGACACATTTTTCCCCGTCTCCGCAGGAACTAAATTTCCCCGTCCTCGTGAATTTTGTCCCTGTCTCTGCCCCATTCCTGTAAGTTCTGCCTTAACCGAACAAGCCTTGAGCACTTATGATTTTAAAGTGTTTGACGCTTGTGTAGATGAGGACAGAGCTGAATTAATGGGGCAGGCACAGAAAAAGAACTCGCTGGGACAGGACGGGAAAGTGAATTCCTGCAGGGACGGAGAAAAATTTGTCCTCATGCCATTCTCCACCCTACACACACCGACTGCTTCTTTGCACTTGAATCTCTTGCCATTGAGCCTTATGACAGATGGAATACTCCTTTTGGTACAGCCAAGGTGGTCAGCCAAAAGTCCATCCAATCCTGCACTTCATTTATAGATTTCACATCTAGAAATTAAGAAATTATCTCTCGAACAGAATAAAATAATGTATGCCAAATAGCTTGGAAAATAGCAGAGAGCAGCCCTTTATAGTTCTTCAGACAAGCTATCGCATATCTGAGCCAGGTACTGAACTACCAGGCAACATTACCACCCTACATTATATTAAATTGTCAGCATGCAATATATTCCTCACATTCCAAGAAATTTAATTTTGAGGCACACTTTTCCTTGACTTAAATCTGTCTCAGCAGAGGACTGCACACACTGGCTTAAACGTACAGCATATGATGTATAGGGCACTTGCACTAGGACTTCAAATACTGCCAGGTATTGCATTACTTGTGTGCCTTCAGCTATGTGAGGACCTTTATACTATGTTGATGAATGTTCAATTGCACTAGAGACTTTGTATTGAAAAGTGGAAGCAACAACACTGTTGTAAACTGTTATTGTTCACTATAGCATCTCTGCTATTTCAGTAGTTCCTTCATTCATTCAGTTTTTCTCAATATCGCTAAGTTCTACAGTTAAAGAATCCACTTGTCTTACTAGGAACAAACTCAGCAGTGCAGATCCTTTCATGGTTGTACACCATCAATCAGATAGTTCAAATGAAGTAAGTTATGCCTGCTCAAATGAAGCAGAAACCTTTTTGACTGCTTCCACAGCCAGTGACTTTTTCAAGACATACAACCTGTCTTACCTATAGGAGGTTGGCTCCCTTCTTCCTTCAGTGATGGGAACAGATCACCACAGATTTCTGAAACCCCAGTATGCTAAAAAATAAAATAAAAGTTTACTGGCTGAAGTCCTTACCTGTCTACTAGTTTATTCCCTGTGATAGGTTCACCCGCCCCAAAACCACACTCACCTACTTCAGGAAAATGTCATTCTGCTCCTTGTTGTAACACTCTCTTGTGAGCATCTCTGTGTCTGGGGTTGACCTGACTGCAATTTCACTCGAACAGGATTGCTGCCCAATTCAGAAAAAAAAATTTGATTCGATTCAGCCTATTGAATCGATTTTTTTGATTCGATTTGATTTTCCTGCCAAGGTGGATGTTTTTTTCAAATATCCTGGTGGGTTTATTTTATAGCCTCTTCACCCCCTTTTATAGCCTCTTCACCCACTTTGCCTTCTCCTACCCATACTGGTGCTGTGGTGTAAACAAAATAAACAAAAAAAGACTTTTCCTCTCTCTTTTAAATCCTAGCTCATGTTCATGGTCTAACACCACAAAATAGAAAATAAAATTATTTTTTCTACCTTTTGTTGTCTGATCATTATTCAGATCTTATCGGTCCCCGGCTCTAGTTGTCTTCTGATAACTTGCTTGCCAGGGTTTCCTTCTTTCTTCTTTCTCCGTGCTAACCATCCATCTTCTATCTCTGTTCTCCCCTTCTGTTTCCCTTCCCTCCCCCGGAGGTCTGGTATCTTTCCTTTTTTTCATCTCCATCTACAGATCCACCTTTTCTGAATTACCCTTTCATCCTACATCTCTCTCTCCTTCCCCACCACCCCAGGGTCCACCATGTCTCCTTTTCTCTTCCCAACTACCCTCCTATCCAGTATCTCTACCCCCCACCCCCACACCATCCCTTGTGTCCAACTTCTCTTCCTTTCTGTTCCTTCCCTCCCTAAATCCCATTGTCCACCATCTCTCTCCCTCTCCTGTTTTTAGATCCTTATTTCTTCTATCCTTCCCCCATCTCCCCTCTCCATGATCTCCCCCAAGTCCATCTTCCATCTCCACCAAGTTCATTTCTCCCATCTATCTTCTCTCCATTTCTCCTCCAGTCCACCAACTCCCCTCTCCCTCCAGCTACCTTTTTTTATATATTTTTTTGGCACTCCTAAGCCCCCACCACCACCACCACACCCTTGTACCTTTCCCAAAGAGAGTCCGGAAGAGGTCTGCTGGTGGTGGTAGCGATCCACTCCTGCCACTATTCCTTGCGTCTTCTCTCGACTGCACCCGCCTTCAGTGAAAACTTCCTGTTTCCGCATGGGCGGCCGAATGGAGAGAAGACGCCCGGAGTAGTGGCAGGGTAGTGAATTGTATTCGCTACTGCCGCTTTTGCCTGGCCAGGGAGGAGAGTAGAGAGCCTTGCTGCCCTGATCTGCACCAGAGAGCTGTTCAGGATTTCCCTCTGCCACCGGAGTCCTTGCAGCGATGTAACTTCCGGTTTTGCAAAACCGGAAGTTACATCAGAAACAAGGACTCTGGTGGCAGAGAGAAAGCCTGAATGGTTCTCTGTTGCAGATCGGGGCAGCAAGGCTCTCTCCTTCCTGCAGCTTTAAACATATTTCCCTAGTCTTTTATGAAGTCTTTCTATTGAAGTGACAGTATTGGCTACTGTATGTCCCCCCTTACTCCTCCTCTTTGTCTATCCTCTTCCCCCCCCCCCCCACCGCCAAATCTTAGCCTTCCTCTGGAGCATTCTGAACTGGTGGCTGCTGGACATCCAACAAGGCCAAGGCAGTCTGGCTTGGCCGGTTTCTGCTGCTGAGCTTCTAGTGTTCTTCCAGGAGCCTCTGTCTCCTTTAGTCTCTTAATGCCAATTTCACATCCAAGAGCTTCTGTCTATTCTGGACTCTGAGAACTGATTGCATCCCAGGAGTCTCTGCCTCCTCATGCCAATTGCATGACCAGGAGCCTCACTGCAAACTAAAGGTGGATAAAGTGATGGGGCCAGATGGTGTACATCTGAGGATACTGAGTGAACTTAGGGAAGTTCTGGTGGCTCTACTGGCTGACCTTTCCCTTTCTCTAGAGTTGGGAGTGGTGCCAGAGGATTGGAGAAGGGCAGATGTCCCTTTCCACAAAAGTAGAAGTAAGGAAGAAAGAGGGAATTACAGGCCAGTAAGTCTGACTTCTGTGGTAATTAAATTAATGGAAACATTTTTAAAACAGAGAATAGTGACATTTCTGGAATCCAGTGGATTACAGGACCTTAGGTAACATGGATTCACTAGAGGCAGGTCTTGTCAGGCAGATCTGATTAATTTCTTTAACTGGGTGACCAGAGAATTGGATAGAGGGGAGATCACTAGATGTGGCATATTTACAATTTAGCAAAGCCCTTTGATATTGCCCACATAGGCATCTAATAAATAAATTGAGTGCCCCAAAGTGACGGACTGGGTCAGGAACTGGTTTATTTATTCAATTTTTTGTACTGTTCTCTCAGATGAGCTCAGAATGATTTACATGAGTTCATTCAGTTACTCGAGCACTTTGCCCTGTCTGTCTTGATGGGCTCACAATCTTTCTAATGTACCCTGCAACAAGTCTGACAAAGATGGCAAAACAGAGTTTACAAAAGCATGGTAAAAATATAATATGACAAAACATGGTATGGAAGCATAGCATGGCGAGCATAGTTCAGCAAAACATAGCATGGTTAACATAGTATGACATTTTATATACCATATAGAGCTTAAGTGGTATCTGTCCCAGAGGGCTCACATTCTATCTGACATGACTGGCAGAAATGGTTAGGCAAGCAAGCATGACAAAACATAGCATGGAAGACATGTATCTTTAAGAGGGGATCGAGGGGTGACCCGGGGAACTACAGGCCGGTGAGCTTAACTTCGGTTCCAGGTAAGATAATGGAAGCACTGATAAAGGACAGCATCTATGAACACATAGAAAAGAATGGACAACTGAAAGTGAGTCAGCATGGCTTCTGCAAGGGAAGGTCGTGCCTAATAAACTTACTACACTTCTTTGAAGGGATAAACAGCCAGATCGACAAAGGGGAATCCATAGACATCATTTACCTCGACTTCCAAAAAGCCTTCGACAAGGTACCCCACGAGCGGTTACTTAGGAAGCTGTGGAACCACGGGGTGGAAGGGGATGTTCACCGATGGATTAAACACTGGCTGGCAGAAAGAAAGCAAAGGCCAATACTCGGACTGGCAGTGGGTCACAAGCGGTGTTCTGCAGGGGTCGGTGCTGGGACCGCTGCTATTCAATATATTCATAAACGACCTGGAAACGGGGACGAAGTGTGAAGTTATCAAATTTGCGGATGACACCAAACTCTGCAGCAGGGTCAGAACCGTGGAAGAATGTGAAGACCTGCAAAGGGACCTAAAGAAACTGGAAGAGTGGGCAAAAAGTGGCAAATGCGCTTTAATATAGAGAAATGCAAGGTCATGCACATAGGGAAAAAGAACCCAATGTTCAGCTACACATTGGGGGGATCCTTGCTAGGGGAAAGTAAGCTTAAGAAGGACTTGGGTGTGCTGGTGGATACTACAATGAAATCATCGGCACAGTGTGCAACAGCCTCTAAGAAAGCAAACAGAATGTTGGGTATCATTAAGAAGGGTATCACGACCAGGACGGAGGAAGTCGTCATGCCGCTGTATTGTGCAATGGAGCGCCCGCACCTGGAGTACTGTGTCCAGTATTGGTCACCATACCTCAAGAAGGACATGGCGATACTTGAGAGGGTCCAGAGAAGAGCAACGAAAATGATAAGAGGTATGAAAAACCTTTCATACACTGATAGGTTAGAAAGGCTGGGGCTCTTCTCCCTGGAAAAGCAGAGACTTAGAGGAGACATGATAGAAAACTAGAGATTGACTACACTCCTGTGGGAATCCCACAGGATCCTCAAACCCTGTGGGAATCACATGGTAACTTCTTCCATACCCATGGGAATCTGACGGGTTTTGTGGGATTCCCACAATCTCCATTCCCATACAGCTCTCTAATTCAATATGCTTCTCAGCTCCCCCCCCCCCCTTAGCTAAGTGATATAACAGTTTTCAAATGGTTACGTTTGACCCACAAGGTTGCTTATTGTCAGAGCAGAATATAAGTTAGAATGCATTCTTTCTTTCCCAGATGATTTACCTTTGCCACAATGAATAATCTGAAAATCGTTCTAATCAAAATTTTATTCTTTCTTCTCTTTCTGAAACTCCCCTTCCTTTGGAGGAAGCGATGGAGTCATTGCCTTCAGTGTAATTGAGTCAGTTCTATCACAAAAAGAGAAGAAGAAGTGATCTGTTTTAGGTATTTCTTGATTTCTTCTCCCCCACCCCTCAAAAAAGGAGGGGTGGGGGAGACTTTAACCTCTTTCTTTGCGAAGATAAATTTAGGATGCATACTTTCCCTTCCATTTTGTCATTCCTAAAGAATGGTGACTGGCTGTGTATACTTTCTCATAAAGATGCTTACAGACTTAACTCTGTCCATTCTTGTTCCTTCTTGTTATGGGCTACTAGCAAATTTTAGATTGTCCTACTTTTCAGCTTCTCTTTGGTTTTCAGGCTTTTTACAAAATCCTAATAGTGGTCATCCAGTTCCATATTCAATATGAATGAACTTGATACACCACCTCCATTATATGCACATTATGCATATCCTTAAAACCTGACTGACAAAGGAGTACTCCAAGACCAACTTGAGAAACACTGATCTAGTTTTTCCATTTTTTAGCCACTGTCTCCTGGATGCATTCTCAGAGACAAAGCAATTCATTTTCTCCAGAGTTTAAGCATCATCTTTAAATTCTAGGTATTCACTTTCCATCCCACAAACAGGATATTATTAATAGGGGCAGTTTCTGACACAATACAAATCACATCTTTTCTGTTGAACAGATTGCAAGCTCTGTTGCTTCATATCCACAGAATTCAAACTTCTGTGATAGTAATAGCTATGGCCTACTTAACTGATCCTAGAACAGGGGTGTCAAAGTCCTTCCTCAAGGGCCGCAATCCAGTCGGGTTTTCAGGATTTATTTGCATGCACTGCTTTCATTGTATGCTAATAGATCTCATGCATATTCGTTGGGAAAATTCTGAAAACCTGACTGGTTTGCGGCCCTCGAGGAGGGACTTTGACACCCCTGTCCTAGACTATATATATCCATTGCCATCCATATAGTTTCTGTTCCTTGACTGAAAATGAAAAAAACTTTGGTGATCTCAAATTGTATCGTAACTGCCTCACCAATCTGTTTTTACTATTCTTCAACCCTTGCTGCAGTTTGAAACCATGCTGCACTGGTAAATATCGGTACCAAAAGTAACTGCAAATGTTCCTTTTGCTCCTCTCCCACAACATATCCTTCCACCTTTTGATAGACAGTCACCTAGGCTTTTGCTCCACCCAGGGCATTTAGAAAAAGTCCAAATGACTGTTTTTTCATCAGTCATCTGAATCGCAGAGCAATATCGTATGCCCTTCAAGTTTTCGGCCATATTCTCCGTGTTAATTCAAGCTGAGATATTTTATGCCAACAAACATGGAGGCATGGAAATCTTCCACCTCTATTGAGAAGCAGCAACAATTTGGGATTTTGCTATTGCCAGTCACATCCAACTTAAGCAGCTTTTCTCCCCAGCTTTCAAAACTAGATAACCAATAGACTCAACAGAGTTCTTCAACAGCAGAAAGCTCTGCGAAAAAAAATTTGTAAGGTCAGTGGGTTTCAGATGAAGCTGTGAGAGGAAAACATTTATATTAAATGCATACAGGGGCAAGGTATGTTTGTTTTTTTATCTAAGATTTGATATGCCGCTCCTGCATTTTACTGACCTAAGCGGTTTACAATGTATCAAGCTAAAATGAAATTAGGTACTTGAGGAAAACTATGTGCATCCAGTTCTTTTGTGGAGTGTCACACATTACAGGAGTCCTAGTCCTGCGTCATGAAACTTACCAATGACGTGTTGGGAAAAGAGCTTCCCTGAACCTATTTTTTATTGATGATAGAGGATTGGGATGAGGAGAGAGATGGCATATTTTGAGCACTTAAAAATCTTTGTTTTTACATATAGCTGTTAGAAATGAATTCTGAAGGAGAGGATAAATGAGGACCCGCCCACCCCCCTTCCTTAACCCTAAAGTGTGACTGACTTGACTGGCCCATTTAGCCTCCTTTGAATTATGAACATTTGAGAACTTCCGAACCATGGGCTCTATGGCCTATTAGTGTCTATGAACAAGGTTCTTAAGGAGATGTGGAAGAAGGGGACTGGTATAATCGCGGCCTATTTCAACGCAGAATAGCTGGAACTAAACGGTGGGTTCTGGGCTGTATAGGAGTGGGGAAGAGGAGGAATGGGAGAATAGGATATCGAGGGGGTGTGCAATGGTAGTGAGATTGCTTGTTTTTTTCTTTTGAGGAAGATATGAAAATGTCAGTGAGGCGTCGAGATCTTGTGCCGGTCCCCTGTATAACAGCACAATTAGAAGGATTAGAGAGACAGAATTGATAGCAATGAAATGAATTTGAGGAATTGGGAAGTTATATTTAACCTGCTGTTGTGTTATATGAAGGTTCTTTATTTGCCTGGACTGGTTGAAGATCAGTGTTCTTTGAACTATGTAGCCTTGCTGAAGCAAAAATTAACATTAAAACCCTACCCTTTCTGTGTCTCTGTACAATGCTGAATATATTTGATGTGCGCTATATAAATCACAGTGATAATACTCTACGGTATCTGATTTACTTGAGGGCCACTATGTTTGCTAGAGCTATATGTACTGCATAATGTTTTGATAAGTGAAACAGATGCTAGAGATTTTTTTTATTATTATTATTTGCAGCCTCTTAATATTTCTGTTCAATCATAGAATGAATAAGCAAATATAGGAGAAAGCATAAAGAATTCACTATACTATAAATCTAGTATTTTATTTATGTAGATGGATATTTGGAGGTAAATGCAGTAAATGCCAATACGCCATGAATCCTTACATGCAATTTTCTACAGTGTGCTTCAATTGCAATGGCTCACAAGACTGCCTTGGATTATTTCTTTCCCTATATCATTTTGTCATTACATTTATTAATAATTTTACCATATAAACTACCTCTGTAGAGTTTTAATTGTTATCAAGAAGAATGGCACCATTTAATTCTGTCAAAAAGAACGGAACGATAGATAGATGACAAATTAATAATTTACTATCTTTGCCCAATGCTGCAGCCCAGAGTATTAACAGGATTGATGGCAGAAGTGGTTAACAAATTTTAGCAGATTTCATTAGCTCTTCATTGTCATATGTTTGTGGTGCTGACTGAAATAAGCTTTGTAGGAAACCTCAGTCTAGGGAACTAATTACTTGTGCCGATTGCCGTTCTGATGAATAGGCCCTCATTCCCCTGAAGACGAGGAGCAGTCTGTGATTCACGATTGCATCCTGGCTGATATTTGATAATAATTTTAACAGATAAACGTAAGCCGGCAGAATGATGAAGTGCCTCTTCAGTTTCTGACTATCGCACACATACACATAGCCAGCTGTGTTCTGCCTTTTTTGTTTATTTTTATGTTGCTAATGGAGAAGTGTTGCTGTTAATCGAATTTTCAATATAAATATATTTTTAAAGCTTTGTAGCAGGCCTCTGAATTTTCAACACTGAATGGCTTGTAGCTCCTTTGATCTTAAAATTGTCTAATACTGGCAGCTTGCATAAAATTACAGGAAATAGTAATGACCCGCTAGATCCTTGAATGAAGAGTATAATGTTGCCATGTCCCTTGTTTGGGAAGCTTTCAGAATAAGTCATTTTTATTTTTTGCTTTTTTTAGTATATTGTAGCATTACTATTAGTTTACTGAATGTAAATGATTATACTATGTATCTACCACATCATATCACCTACTGGTGCAAAATAGAGCTTAAATTATGCAAAAATAAGGAAAATATGGTATATTTAGCGTAAAATTCCAAAAGTTTTAAAATATGAAAAAATAACTGTTGAAACTATTGTCTTAAATTGGCTTTTTTAAAAGGTTAAAAAAAATAAAATAAATAAGTTTGCAAAATATTTTCATTAGATGAAGGTGCAATTTCCAGGTGAAAAAAAGTACTCTGTTTTGACCATGAAGAAATGGTTTCTGGTGGTTGTGTTTTTTCATGTTTCATAAGTATTGACAGACACACAGCTTTTTTTTTTTTTTAATAATCAAAGATATGCAGTTTCCAGATCGCAGACACTTGTAATGAATAGTACTACACAGTAGGCATTGTTGTTGTTTAAGGATGTGGTTTTAGATTGGCATGTTAGCTATATCCAGAAGTTGTTAATGGTTCAAAACAATGCTATTACTATATGTTTATCAGCTAATATTAAGGAGACCCAAAGAGAACAGGTTTAAAAATCTATATGTCCTTAGAAAAAAAAAAGGTATGGTACGGGGAATTTAGGAAACACCTAAAAACATTCCTGTTCCAGAAATACCTAAACAATTGACCCCCCTCTCCCCCCCTCCTTAATCCACCTGAATTTACTGCACTTTTATAAATATAATATGTTATCTTCATCTTGTCGTAATTTTACGTTGCCATTTATTCCAAACAGGTCCTGTCGGAAATTACCTACTAAAATGTACATCTTATATTTTGCTCAGCAAATTGTATTTCTATACTACTGTCTCTTAAGGTCTCTGCTCTCTGTATTTCCTCTGAATATCTGCATATTGTATTTTGCTGTATGTCCAGCTCTCCTGATTGTAAACCACCTAGAAGTCGCAAGATTGTGGCGGTATAGAAGAATAAAGTTATTATTATTATTATTATTACATGGAGTATTTATAATTAACAGTTGCCTTAAACATAATTTTTTTTTAAGATAACAAACCTAGCTTATCTTATCTGTATTTTTAACTAAATAAATATAAAAACAAAAGTGCTTAGAAAGAAACCCATGTGATAAGCGTAAAAATTGTTATTTTCATTCTGCTGTAAAGGGTTTACATTAAAACAGTAAATAGCAAAGAAACACACTTTCCTGTGTTGTTCTAAGCCTTGGGGGCTAAATGTAATGAATATTTTAAGAGATTATTTTAATTAAATTCCTGCACATATAACCAGGACAATATTTTATTATCACATACATAACCATGTAACTGAGGTATTCATTAAAGTTAACACTTTCTGGACCAAGAATGTGCAGTATGATTTACTGACCTTGCACGAAAAGGCACAAATTAGGAAGAAAAATGATGAAGGGACAGACTTTGATTAATATAGGTAATGCTATACCATATTTATAATAGCCTTTTCCCTATTCTGGTTTATAAATGCAGTCAGTGAGAAAGGTGCCCTGCTGAGGCTGAAATGAGGCTGAAATCGGAGCACATGCCACTAGAGTGTGAGGAAACTGATCACACTGTCAGCAATTCATTTCAAAATGATGTATTTAGTGCTCATTTCACCTTCCTAGAGAAAAAAAAGGGAAAGGAGTTCCTTACATTGGAAGGTGATATTGTTATTTTCAAGGACATACCTAAGTTAAAGATTGAAGAAAGGGGGGAGGGAGGAGGGAAGGTAGAGAAAAAAGGTGGAAGAATGAGCAAAAGAAACAAGGAGAGCTTTATGCAGAAATTCAGTGCTACCATGCTGTTTGATAATTGCTAACATATGTGCTCCCTCTGTTTCATTGTAGTCGTCCTCGTGAGTTCTGGCGCCTTGACTACTGGGAAGATGACTTGCGGCGCCGGCGACGATTTGTACGTAACCCCCTAGGATCGACACATCCTGAAGCGACACTAAAAGCAGCCATGGAACACGGTCAGTGTGAGAACAGCGTCTTGCCAATAGCAGCAGGTACATGGCAGTGAAGAGCAGTCTTAGTTTAGGGAAAAAAAATCACTTAGAAGCACATAGATAGTGAGAGTTCCATATTTATAACTGATCACAGAGATAACATGTCAGTCTTGTCAGTAATATTAAATAATGATATTCAGACAGATTATACAGTTAAGTAAAATAAGTATAAATAATAAAAAAAAGGAATTACAGATATTAAAAAAGTTGCTGGGAATGAACAAAATATGTCTTTTCTTTCAGCTTTTTTTATAATCTACTATAGCTGCCACATTTTTTGAATGAGCAATAATTTAAACTAACCAGTGAATGTTTTCCAATATAATTTTGTGTTTTATCAGAAAGAAAAGTAGAAAATAAAAAAAATTATTAAATCGACTTCTCCCCTACTTTCCCACCACACTCACTCACTCACAGTATCTTCTCCTATAGTTTTATCTCCTAAAGTTTAGTTCACAATTTCCACACTAAAAGCTGCTCTTTAATATTTTGCTTATTTTAAAAAAATGTATTTACATTTTTTTGACTGCTCCTCTAACTTCAAATGGCCCAAATTGGATTACAGTATTAATTTCTTATGTATTACTTGTATATATAATATGAATAAACTAAAAATAATTATAAAATATAGCACAAATTAAAATAATAACAATTAAGAACACTATCAAAGAAAGCTAAATAGTGGGAGCATTTTTCTTCTTGGTGTCTGGATTCATGCAATATTTTAAACTAGTGCCAAACTTTATAAGCAAATAAGTACAGTACATGAAGAGTTCCATTCTTTTACTGTTGTATTTATTGATTTATTTAGCTTGATAACCTTGCACTTGGACTTAATTATTTTTTAAAGTAAGAAGCAAGTATTATGCTAGCCTTTATGGTAGATATCCTGCAAACAGGATTGTTAGATAGGCTGGAGTGAGCTTGAATGGCAACGTCAGCATTTGGAACCTAGGACAATACCAGGTGGACTTTACAATCTGACCCAGAAATATCAAAGAAGAGACAAGTTAATTTAATCATTTATTTTTAATGGGTGTAACTAATGGGCAGACTGGATGGACCATTCAGGTCTTTATCTGCCGTCATTTACTATGTTACTATGTTAAAAATGAATATTTTACAATATTTTGAAATTCACTTGACATAAGAGTTGCCATACTAGGACAGACGAAGGTCCATGAAGCCCAGTGTCCTGTTTCCAACAGTGGCCAAACCAGGTCACAAGTACTTGGCAAGATCCCAAAGAGTAAAACAGATTTTATTTTGCTTATCCTAGGAATAAACAGTAGATTTCCCCAAGTCCATCTTAATAATGGCTTATAGACTTTTCATTTAGGAAGTTATCCAAACCCTTTTTAAACCCTGCTAAGCTAACTACTTTCACCACATTTCTCTGGCAACAAATTCCAGAGTGAGTTTACATGTGAATGAAGAAATGTTTTCTCTGGTTTGTTTTAAATGTACCAGTTTGTAGCTTCATTGCATGCACCGTAGTCCTAATGTTTTTGTAAAGAGTAAACAAATGAGTCACATCTACCCATTCTGTTCCACGCCACTGAGTATTTTATAGAGCTCTATCATATCTTCCCTGAGCTGTTTCTTCTCCAAACTGAAGAGTCCAAGCCACTTTTGCCCTTTCTCATAGGGAAGTTGGCCCATCCCTTTTATCATTTTCATCGCCCTTCTCTGTACCTTTTCTAATTTCACTATATCTTTTTTGAGATATGTTGACCAGAACTGCACACAGTATTCGAGTTGCGACTGCACTGTGAAGCAATACAGGTGCATTATAAAATTCTCATCTTTGTTTTCCATGCCTTTCCTGATAATTTTAACATTCTATTTGTTTTCTTAGCCGCTATCACATACAGCGGAAGGTTTCAACGTATCCTCAACGATGACTCTTAGATCCTTTTCCTGGATGGTGACTCCTAACACGGGACCTTGTTTGGGTTCCTTGTTTCCCACTTGCATCATTTTGCACTTGCTCACTTGCTAGTAATCAGCTCCTCCTCAGAAAAAGCCAACATTGCTTTAGTCAAGGGAAATCTTGCCTCGACAATCTACTGCATTTCTTTGAAGGGGTGAATGAACATGTGGAGAAAGGTGAACCGGTTGATATTGTTTATTTGGATTTTCAAAAGGCATTTGACAAAGTACCTCATAAAAGACTTCTGGTAAAATTAGAAAGTCTTGGGATAGAAGGTCATGTTCTTTTATGGATTGAGAACTGGTTGAAAGACAGAAAACAGAGAGTAAGTTTAAATGCTCAATATTCTCAATGGAGAAGGGTAAATAGTGGGGTTCAAAATATTTTATGTAGGAATCCAGAGAGATCAATCTATGAACCATATATACTAACTCTCTGTTGCACACTTTATTTTTTAGAGTATGGACCAGTGGTCGGTGCTCTACACACTGTACTCGAGATTTAAAAGATAGCCAATGCAATTTTCATAGTAGATGTGTCACATGCTTAAATTTGCTGTCACCAAAGATTAAATGCACTTGTAGAGATCTACATTTGAATGACATAATTAAATACAGTGCATTACAATAATCCATCCTTTGCAATATAACACTCTGAACTACAAGACAAAAAATCATAAAGGGACAACATTGGTTTTAATCTACTGAGAAGCCATATCTGAAAGAGAACAGATTTAATGAGATAAAACCAATCCTTCATGAATAAAAGAGAATCTAGTCAAACGCTAAAACTTTAATTGTCTTTCACACCGTAAGGACCATGCTATCTACCTTAACAAAATCTGGCCATAATGGATCTTCAACCCTTCCTATCAACATCAACTCTGTTTTTGCAAGATTCAAAGCTAATCTATGATGCATCATCCAATCATTAATTGCAGGCAAATATAATGTCAATTTATTCTTCAATTTATTTTGCCAATCTGACAAAGGAAAGAAAAATTGTACATCATCTGCATTCAGACAATAACTAATACCTAACTTAAGAAAAACATTATCCAACGATGCCAGATAAAGATTGAACAAAAGCGCAGACCGTGCAGAAGCTTGTGGCACCACCCCTATCCATAGTCAGCTTTGTAGAAATGCATCTATTGCTTTTCACTTGCATTTCACTTGCATAGATCTGTCTTCAAAGCAGGAAACAAACCAATCAATAACAGAACCTCCTATCCCCATATTAGACAAACTACCTAATAAAACCTTAGTATCAAAAGCAATGACACATAGGGTGGTCCTAAAAAATGAATACATTTTGCTTGTCCATAAGGCTAATTTTATTCCTGTATATAAAAATGAAAAACACACAAAATTTTACTTAAACAAAGTTTAGGGGTCATCTCACCTCGCTGTTTTTCAAAACTACCACTATGCTTAACAGTATATTGTAATTCTTGTGTGCTCAACAAATAATCTACGGTCTGTGACATAAGAGCCACCTTTGATACAGAAGGAAACTTCTTTTGGTAGCTGGCCACTAACTGAAGAACAAATTGCTTCTGTTGTTTATCTTTTGTTAAAGTATCGCATTTTTCAATTAGGCTTATCCCTCGTTCTGCTGCATCATTAACAACAGTCAGTTTGGATGCCAATTCCAAAGTTCCTTGAAAACTGGATCATCAGTGCACTCTGTGGGATGTTTCTTCAGAAATATTTTTGCTTTTGTTGCTCCTCCTTCTATCAAGTGATCCAAAATGAGATCTGGAAACAGCGGAGGGGTCCCACAAGAAGACGAGTCTTGTGCAAGCCAACGTCAGGATGAGAGAAATGGATGGGAATAAAGGACACAGACCTATGGCTGGAAAGATGGACATATACCAGGGACACGGACCTGCGGCTGGAGAATCAAGAGAAGATAGAGAGGACAGCAATTGTTGTGGGGGACTCCATCATCAGACAAGTTGACAGCCACATAGCGGGAGGAAGACTGGACCTGCTGGCGACCTGCCTACCGGGAAGTAGACATAGTGAGCCGCATCGACAGGATCATCGACAGTGTGGAAGAAGAAGATACGGCGCTGGTGATCCATGTGGGGACGAACACTGTGAGCAACAGGAACTACAACAGGGAAGTACTGAAGGACCAGTTCCGGAAGCTGAAAACCAGAATACAGAGGATAGCATTGTCTGAGATCCTGCCGGTACCCAGGGCCAACGAGAAGAGGCAGATGGAGCTGCAAGCAGTCAACCTGTGGATGTGACGCTGGTGTGAGAAAGAAGGATTCCACTTCGTGTGCAATTGGATGACATTCTGGGGGAAGAGCAAGCTATTCAGGAAGGACGGACTCCACCTCAGCAGAGATGGAATGAGGCTACTTGCAAGCAACATCAAGAGAGAAGTTGAGAAGTTTTTAAACTAGGAAGAAGGGGAAAGCCAACAGTTGACCGAGAGAGAGAGAGTTGATGGTTTGGGAACCGGTATACCCGGAAGATACCATGCAGGAAGATAGAGGGAAGACTCACTGGATCACAGGTAAGACAGATCGAAAGGGACACAAGAGGGAAGGAAATGCAAGAAAGTAACAGGCCGCAAACTCAAGTGTATGTACATGAACGCAAGGAGCCTAAGGAATAAGATGGGTAAATTAGAAGCTATGGCACAAAAAGATAACGTGGACATCACCGGCATCACACTAACATGGTGGACTGAGGAAAACATCTTGGACACTGTGCTTCCAGGATACAAACTATACTGCAGAGACAGAGTGGCTCAAAATGGTGGGGGTATTGCCATATACGTCAAAGAGGGAATTGAATCTACTGGAGAGAACACACCACAACAGACGGATAAGTTAGAGTCTCTATGGGTCAAAATTCCGGGAACAAATGGACTGGAAACGAAGATCGGCATATGCTACCGACCCCCAGGGCAGTCTGAAGAAATTGATGGAGAAATGACGGATGAGATTAAACACAACTGCAAGGCAACGCAGTTATCATGGGTGACCTCAACTATCCGAGGAAAGACTGGAACCAAGGCACCTCCGGCTGTGCTAAGGAGACCAAGTTCCTGGATGCTGTAGGCAATTGCTTCCTGGAACAACTTGTCAAGGAAAATACAAGAGGAAATGTAATTCTGGACTTAATTCTAAATGGACTGCGAGGACCGGCACAAGGTGTGGAAGTAGAAGGGACACTGGGAAACAGCAATCACAGTATGATCCTCTTTGACCTGGACGAAGGGGCGAAACATCGGTCCAGAACGACGGCCACGGAACTGAACTTCTGAAAAGAGAATTACATAGGGATGAGACTCATGGTGGGGAAGAAGATTAAGAAGAGGATAAGCACTACTGTAAAAACGCCAAAACAGGGGTGTCCATCCTGCGGCCCAAGGGCCACATGTGGCCCCATGAAGTTTTTGGCCCGGTCGAGGGAGATGCAGTGTTTTTCCCTGCTGCCCCTGGGTGTTTACCATCTTGCCAGCTCTCTCTGTCTTGCTGCTGCGTTTGCACGGCCCCAGAAACATTTTTTTCGGCCAATGCAGCCCAGGGAAGCCAAAAGGTTGGACACCCCTGCGCTAGAGCAAGCTTGGTCCCATTTTAAGGACACAGTCACTGAGGTGCAAAATCTATATATACCGCATATCAACAAGGGATCTAAGAGGAAAAAGAACAAGGAACCAGCGTGGCTCACTGTAGAGGTGAAGGAAGTGATCAGAGACAAGAAAACTTTGTTTAAGGAATGGAAAAGGTCAAGAATGGATAAAAACTGGAATAAGCACAAACAGCATCAATGCAGGTGCCATAAGGCGATACAAGGGGCAAAAAGAGACTGCGAGGAAAAAATAGCCAAGGAGACGAAAAACTTCAAGCCGGTCTTTCGATATATTAAGAGGAAACGACCCGCGAATGAAGCGGTGGGACCGTTGGATGAGCATGGAATAAAAGGAGGACAAAGCAATTGCTGACAAACTGAACACATTTTTTGCGTCTGTATTTACCAAAGAAGATATACACAGCATACCGGAACCCATCAGGCTATATGCTGGAAACAAAGACGGGAAACTGACATGGTTGATAGTCAGTCTAGAAGAGGTATGTAGGCAGATTGATAGGCTTAAGAGCATCCATCCAAGGGTCAACAAGGAACTGAAAGGGACTATAGCTGAACTGCTTCTGTCGATCTGTCGATCAAATCGGGAAAGATTCAGGAAGACTGGAAGGTGGCGAATATTATGCTGATCTTCAAAAAAGTTTCGAGGGGAGATCCGGGAAACTACAGACCGGTGAGTCTGACCTCGGTACTGGGAAAGATGGTAGAGTTACTGATAAAGGACCGCATCATTGATCACCTTGACGGACACAGTCTGATGAGGACCAGCCAGCATAGTTTCAGCAAAGGCAGATCTTGTTTGACGAACTTGCTGCACTTCTTCAAGGGAGTAAACAGGCAGATAGACAAGGGTGACCTGGTTTACATTGTATATCTGGATTTTCAGAAAGCGTTCAACAAGGTTTCACATGAACGGCTACTTCGGAAAATTGCGAGCCATGGAATCGAGAGTGAAATACTCACGTGGATTAAAAACTAACTGGAGCATAGGAAACAGAGAGTGTTGGTAAATGGACAATACTCAGACTGGAAGAGCGTCACCAGTGGGGTACCGCAGGGCTCGGTGCTTGGACCCATGCTCAGACCCATGCTCTTCAACATCTTTATAAATGATCTGGACATTGGTATGATGAGTGAGGTGATTAAATTTGAGGACGATACAAAGTTATTCAGAGTAGTGAAGACACAGGGGGTTTGCGAAGATCTGCAATGTGACATAATCAAGCTCAAGAAATGGGCATCGACATGGCAAATGAAGTTCAGCATGGATAAGTGTAAAGTGATGCATGTCAGTAATAAAAATCTCATGCACGAATACAGGATGTCCGGGGCGGTACTTGGAGAGACCTCCCAGGAAAGAGACTTGGGAGTTCTGATCGACAAGTCGATGAAGCTATCCACGCAATGTGTGGTGGCGGCGAAAAGGGCGAACAGAATCCTAGGAATGATTAAGAAGAGGATCATGAACAGATTGGAGAAGGTTATCATGCCGCCGTACCAGGCCATGGTGCGCTCTCACCTGGAGTACTTTGTCCAGTACTGGTCGCCATACATGAAGAAGGACACGGTACTATTTGAAAGGGTCCAGAGAAGAGCAACTAAAATGGTTAAGGGGCTGGAGGAGTTGCCGTACAGTGAGAGATTGGAGAAATTGGGCCGCCTCTTTCTTGAAAAGAGGGGACATGATCGAAACATTCAAAATACTGAAGGGAATAGACTTAGCAGATAAAGACAGATTGTTCACCCTCTCCAAGGTAGGGAGAACGAGAGGGCACTCTCTAAAGTTGAAAGGGGATAGATTCCATACAAACGTAAGGAAGTTCTTCACCCAAAGAGTGGTAGAAAACTGGAACGCTCTTCCGGAGTCTGTTATAGGGAAAACACCCTCCAGGGATTCAAGACAAAATTGGACAAGTTCCTGCTAAACTGGAACGTACATAGGTGAGGCTGGACTCATTTAGAGCACTGGTCTTTGACCTGGGGGCCACCGCGTGAGCGGACTGCTGGGCACGATGGACCACTGGTCTGACCCAGCAGCAGCAATTCTTATGTTCTTATGTTTACAAGACTTTCAAAAGGCCACAGGTTCCATTTCATCAGTATGCATGAGATATTGTGGAATGTCTGGCAATGGCGATGCATCATTCATTGCTAAGTTTCTGGTGCAATTCTGTCATCAAAGGCAAGTGCTCGGACAGAATACATAGATGTATGGAAATAGCTGTGAGTGCCTTGTATGAAACAGTTTTATTCGGATATGTGTTGAGAGTAACATAGTAAATGACGGCAGATAAAGACCTGAACAGTCCATCCAGTCTGCCCATTAATTATTCTCATTAGAAATACATGATTAAGTTAACTTGTCTTTTCTTTGCTATTTCTGGGCCATAGACTAATACTAAAGTCTACCTGGTAATGTCCTAGGTTCCAATTGTTGAAGTTGCCATTCAAGCTCACTCCAGCCTATCCAACCATCCCGTTGTTTGCAAGATATCTACCGTAAAGTCAGGCCAGTAACGTTCTCATGTTCCAAGTTAGTGGAGTTCCCATTGATACTCTCCCCAGCCTATCCTACACCGAATCACCACATATGGGACACAAACCGTACAAGTTTGTCCAATACCAGCCTTAATTCTGGTTTCTAATTAGAGATCCTTTGTGTTTATCCCACGCTTTTTTAAATCCATCACCATTTTCCTTTCCACCACCTCCCTCAGGAGGACATTCCAGACATCCACCACCCTCTCCTTGAAAAAGAATTTCCTAACATTACTCCTAAATCTTCCTCCCTGCAACCTCAATTTGTCCTCTAGTTTTACCATTTACCCTCTCTGGAAAATATGTGGTTCTATATTAATACCTTTCAAGTATTTAAATGTCTATATCGTATCTCCTCTATCCCTCCTCTCCTCAAGAGTATACATGTTTAGGTCTTTCAGTCTCTTCTCGTACTACCTTACCATTTTTGTCGCCTTCTTCGGAACCGCTTCAAGTCTTTTTATATCCTTCACCTGAATTTGCCTCCAAAACTGAACACCGTACTCCATGTGACCTCACCAATGATCAATACAGGGACATCAACACCTCTCTTTTTCTGCTGGTTATTCCTCTTTCTATACAGCCTTGGCTTCAATACTTCTCTTCTTTTGCTGGTTATTCCTCTTTCTATACAGCCTTGCATACTTCTGGCTACAGCCACTGCCTTATCACACTGTTTAGATGCCTTTAGATCCTCAGCCACAATCACCCCAAGGTCCCTCTCTCTGTCTGTGCTTATCAGTCTCTCACTTCCCAGCATATACGCTTCCCTCGGATTTCTACCTCCCAAAGGCATCACTTTGCACTACTTCGCATTGAATTTTAGTTGCCAGACGTTAGACCATTCTTCTAACTTTTGCAGATCCTCTGGGATGTCCACTCTGTTACAAATCTTGGTATCATCTGCAAAAAGGCTAACCTTACCTTCTAACCCTTTAGCAATGTCGCTCACAAACATTTTGAACAGAATTGAATTAGATGTATTGGAAAGCCAAAAAGTAGCCCGAGTTCAATTAAAACTGTGACTTCCAGTGACAAAACAAAGATGGTCAAAAAATATATTTATGAAAGAGGAAAAAGGATCTCAGAAACCTGCTCAGAAACTGATGGAATACTAAAAGATTCAAGTCTGAGACTTATCAGTTCCAGATTTTCAATCACTGATCCTGTAAAAAAAAAAACTATCATGTTATTTTAACACCTTTATTGTGCAATTATAAGTAACTAATTTTTAATATAATTTTTCTTACGTTGTTTCAACTGCACAAAAAATAATTTAAAGTGAAAACAGCTGACTAATGCAAAAAGAACCATCAAATTTATCTCAAGTTTGATTGCACCAGTCCAATCCCAACGGTACCCATTTTGCCAAACATAAATCAGCTTCTTCCGGGGATGCACTTAGAACTGGAAAAAGCAGGATTGGCTTGATTGAGACGCCATGCATAGAAAGGAAAGAAAGTGAAAAACCAGTTCCTAAAGTTTAAGCTGACAATACAACAATTTTCTCAAGCCAATCCTGCTTTTTCCAGTCCTTATAATTAGTTACTTATAATCACACAATAAATAAAGGTGTTAAAAAATAATAAAATAGTATGAGAGGTTTTTTTTACAGGACTAGTGACTGAAAATCTAGAACTGATAAGTCTCAGACTTGAATCTTTTAGTATTCCATCAGTTTCTGAGCAGTTTACTGAGATTCTTTTTCCTCTCTCATATATATATATTTTTGAACACCTTTGTTTTGTCACTGGAAGTCACAGTTTCAATTGAGCTTGTACTCCATTACTCACCTTTCCATCCTCCAAGCGAATTCTATTAACCACCACCCTCTGGCGTCTGTCTGTCAACCAGTTTCTGATCCAGTTCACCACTTTGGGCTCTAACTTCAGCCCATGGAGTTTATTCAAGAGCCTCCTATGAGGAACAATGTCAAAGGCTTTGCTGAAATCTAAGTAAATTACATCTAGTGCATGTCCTTGATCCAGTTCTCTGGTCACCCAGTCAAAGAATTCAGTCATATTTGTTTGGCAAAATTTACCTTTGGTAAACCCATGTTGCCTCGGATCTTGTAATCCATTAGTTTCTAAGAATTTCATTAACCTTCAGCAACGTTTCCATTATTTTTCCAATAATTGAAGTGAGGCTTACTGGCCTGTAGTTTCCCGTTTTTTTCTCTGCAACCACTTTTGTGAAGAGGGACCACATCCGCTTCTCCATGGAATCTTTCCTGTCTAAAGATTTATTGAACAAGTCTTTAAGAAGACCAAAAATTGAACGATTACCTTCTTTAGTGATACTGCGATCAGGTAACATTTTGACCATTGAATTCTCACAAAAATATTAGGTTTTTTCTTTGTCTATGTTTAATCAGATAAATAATCTATCAAAAAAGTGTTTTTTTAATTTCCAGATATTAGGAAAGCTCTAACATCTCTTTCATCAGCAATGTTTTGCCATATTGGTATAGTCTATTGTACATGCACAGTTAGATTATGCAAATTCCCTTTTCATCAGCATTAGTAAAAGCAATCTAAAAATGTTACAACTTATACAAAATACAGAGGCCAAATTGATCTTTAGGAAAAGAAAATATGATCATGTTTCTCCCCTTTTGAGGCCTCTTCACTGGCTTCTAGTCTATTCAAGGATTCAGTTTAAATGTGCTAACATCATTTTCAAAGTTCTTTATGGGGGGTTTTCTCCGTTGTTCTTCATCTCTTTTAATTCTCTACGGTCTTTACACTCAAGAATTTCTCTAAGATATAAACTTGTTTTCCCCTCTTTTAAAGGAATTAAAACATTAAGCCATATCTCTCACTCCTTTGCATTTACTTTTGTAAATGTTTGAAATTATCTTCCTTCTGAAATTAGAATCTTACCCTCTCTTCATTCATTCGACAAGGTACCACACGCAAGGCTTCTGAGGAAACTACAAAGCCATGGAATAGAAGGGGATATACTACGATGGATAGGCAAATGGCTGGAGAACAGATTGCAGAGGGTGGGCATAAATGGGAAGTTCTCGGACTGGGAGAAAGTGATGAGCGGCGTGCCCCAGGGCTCGGTTCTTGGGCCCATCTTATTCAATATCTTCATAAATGACCTAGAAGAGGAAACAACAAGTAACATAATCAAGTTTGCAGATGACACAAAACTATGTCGGAAAGTTGGGTCGCAAATAGACAGAGATGCACTTCAAAGAGATTTGAACCAACTGGAGAAATGGGCGGAAAAGTGGCAGATGAAATTTAATATAGAAAAATGCAAAGTGATGCATCTGGGCAGACAAAACCAAGAACAAGAATATAAAATGTTAGGTGTAACATTGGGCAAGAGCGAACAAGAAAGGGACCTGGGGGTACTGATAGACAGGACACTGAAGCCATCGGCTCAATGCGCAGCGGCAGCAAAGAAAGCAAACAGGATGTTGGGCATGATAAAGAAGGGCATCACGAGTAGATTGGAGGGCGTCATAATGCCGCTTTATAGATCAATGGTCAGACCACACTTGGAATACTGTGTCCAACACTGGTCTCCCTATCTAAAGAAGGATATAACTCTGCTGGAGAGGGTGCAGAGACGAGCCACAAAACTAATAAAAGGTGTGTAGAATTTGAGATACAAAGAACGCCTCAAAAAATTGGGATTGTTCACCCTCCAGAAGAGAAGGCTGCGAGGGGATATGATAGAGACTTTTAAAATACTAAAAGGTTTTGACAAAATAGAACAAGGAACTTCGTTATTCACATTGTCAATAGTAACTCGAACAAGAGGTCATGGACTAAAACTGAGGGGCGGCAGACTCATGACTAATGTCAGGAAGTTCTGCTTCACACAGCGAGTGGTGGACGCTTGGAATACTCTCCTGGAGGAGGTTGTGGCAGAGACCACCATTCTAGGATTCAAGGGCAAGTTGGATGCACACCTTCTTGCAAATCACATTGAGGGATACGGGTGAACAAGGTGTCCATTAGGGATCACCTAGCTTGGCCTCCACGTGTGCGGATCACCGGACAAGATGGACCTGGGGTCTGATCCGGTGAAGGCATTTCTTATGTTCTTATGTTTAAAAACGCTACTGTTTCAGAAATCATTGATGGATTCTTCAAATTTACATTGATGGTTCTAACAATGTTGTTCTCATTTACATTACATTAGTGATTTTTATTCCGCTTGTACCTTGCGGTTCAAAGCAGATTACATAAGAAGAAAGCTGGACATTTCCAGGAGGGTACATGACATTGGAGAATACAGATTGAGGGTATAGACTTAATAACAGAATGAGTGTGTAGACATAATAACATTGGAAGATAAATCAGGTTACATTACATTACATATCAAATAGTCTGTTTCCATACGTTGGTAGGTAATCGGTTTCGGTAGGATGAATTAGGTTCCAGGTATTTATTTATTTATTTTTTTTTTTAATTTTTGGTCGATTGAGGATATGGTGCCAGGGAGTGAGCAAAACCTGGTCAGTGTAAGTGGAAGAGGAGAGGGAGATTAGGTAGATTGTATATACTTTTTGAATAGCAGCGTTTTGATTTCTTTACGGAATGCTTTGAAGTCAGATGTTGAGGTTAACAATCTGGTGATGGAGGGTTCGAGTTTTGCTGCATGCGTTGCTTTGAGGTTATCATAAAGCTTTTTACGATGAGTGCCATTGAGTGGTGGGTATGAGAATGGTGTCAGTGTTCTTCTTATTCTAGGTGGAAGATTACGG
Source organism: Geotrypetes seraphini (assembly GCF_902459505.1). Lineage (NCBI taxonomy): Eukaryota > Metazoa > Chordata > Amphibia > Gymnophiona > Dermophiidae > Geotrypetes > Geotrypetes seraphini. The sequence continues at coordinate 158,774,406 of NC_047084.1, read as the reverse complement.
TTTAGGCGATCGTTTAGATAGGCAGGTGCAGTACCGTTGAATACTTTGAAGATTAGACAGTATAGTTTGAATTGAATTCTGGCTCTAATCGGTAGCCAATGTGAGTCTAGGTAGGCGTTGGTGATTTCAGTTTCAGAAATCATTGATGGATTTTCCCAATTTACTTTGAAGATTTTAACAATGTTGTTTTCATTTTGGTATATTCCAACTTAATGTTGTTAATTTTATGTAAAGAATTAATTATTGTAAACCAAGTCGAGCCCTATCACAAGGATAACCCGATATAAAAACCTAAAGATTGGATTGGACTCTATTGAAAATGCCACTCAAAAGCTTACTGATCATGAAAAACATTGGAATGCCTTAGTGAAATCCAAGTCTAAGCCTTCAACTTCCAAGCCTATCAAAGGTGTTATTCTTCCAAACCTGCTGCTACTACTCGACCATAGCAGAAGAAACAGAAGCAACAGCGTCCTCAAAAGGCCCAGGCAGCAGCTCCACAGAAGTCTGCTCAGTCTTTCTGATGTGCTTCTCAAGAGCATAGCCACTGTTCCTTTATCCCAGCCTCTTCCTCAACCCATTGGATGATGGCTTCAACATTATTACCCTTGCTGAGAACTGATTACCACAGACCTCTGGGTTCTAAAAGTCATTCAAGAGGAATACTCTCTTCACTTTATCAACATTCCTCCAGATCATCCTCCAAGAGAGTCATTTTCTCGCCCTCAGCAGATGTCCCTTCTTCTTCCAGAGGTAGAATCACCTTCTCCTTCTCAATGCCATCGAGAAGGTTCCTCCAGGTCATAGGAACCGGGGGTTTTACTCCCAGTATTTTCTTGTTCCAAAGAAGATGGGAGGTCTTTGTCCAATTTTGGACTTTAGGGGTCTCAACAAGTTTCTAGTGAAGGAAAAGTTTTGGATATTATCCCTGGCAACTTTATATCCCCTCTTAGATCGTAATGACTGGCTATGTTCTCTGGATCTGAAAGAAGCCTACACTCACATTCCAGTGTATCTAGCCTCCAGGAAATTCCTCCAATTTCAAGTGGCTCATCACCATTATCAGTACAAAGTACTACCCTTTGGCCTTGCATCCTCTCCCAGAGTATTCACCAAGTGCCTGGTGGTAATGGCAACCACATTGCGGTCTCAGGGTCTTCAAGTCTTTCCATACCTGGATGACTGCCTGATCAAGGATTCTACCTCACAAGGGGTGATAGTAGCGACTTGTATGACAATTCTGTTCCTTCAGCAGTTGGGTTTTGAAATCAATTTTCCCAAATCCCAACTTCAATCATCCCAAACTTTATAGTTCATAAGTGCTCTGCTCGACACCATTCAGCTCAGGGCATTTCTACCGCAGCAAAGACAAGACAATTTGATCCAGTTTTGAACTCAGATTTATCATCTAGCATCAATCCCAGCCAGACAAATGATGGTGCTACTGGGTCACATGGCTTCCATAGTGCATGTTACTTCATTTGCGAGGCTTCATCTCAAGATACCTCAATGGACTCTAGCATCTCAGTGGTCTCAGAAAATGTTTACCATGGACACTTACGCTTGGGGAGCTCATCTGGACGGTCTTCACATGCAGGTGTCACTGGTCTGCCCAGGACCGCCTTTGTCATATAAATCTGTTGGAACTGAGAGTGATCTACAATGCTCTCAGAGTTTTTCAGCACATTGTGGCCAACACCGTCCTTCTTATCAGCATGGACAATCAGGTCATGATGTATTACATAAACAAATAGGGAGGCACAGGGTCCCTCTGTCTTTGTCAGGAGGCCCAGAAGATCTGGAATTTGTCCATTACTTAAAATATATTCTTGAAAGCAATATACATTCAAGAGGAACAGAATTCTTTTGCAAACTCAACAGATTTTTTCAACCACACGAGTGGACACAACTCTGCAGTTCTGCATCCCATATTTTCTCAGTGGGGGACTCCTCAGATAGACTTGTTTGCGTCCCTCCCAACCACAAAGTGCCCCAGTTTTGTTCCCAGTAGTACTCTCCTCACCGTCTGGATGTGGATGCTTTTCTATTGAATTGGACTCACCAGTTTCTCTATGCTTTTCCTCCAATCCCTCTCATTCTAAAAATGCTTGTCAAGCTCAAGCAGGAATCAGCCACCATGATCCTTATAGCTCCTCGATAGCCCAGACAATCATGATTTTCCCTTCTACTTCAACCCATACCTCTTAAAATTTTCCTGTCTCTTTTCACGCAGAATCACGGATCTCTTCTGCATCCCAATCTTGCAGCGTTGCACCTGACAGCTTGGTATCTTTCTGCCTAACATTGGCTGATCTTCATCCTTCTGTCAGACTAATCTTGGAAGCATCTACAAAACTGTCCACGCAACAATGTTAGCAGAAATGGGCATGGTTTTCCACCTGTGTGTTCTTCATCATCAAGAGGCTACATCCACCTCTGTTGTTTCAGTATTGGACTATCTTCTTCATTTATCCAATTCAGGTCTCAAAACCACTTCAATTAGAGTTCATCTCAGTGCTATCAATGCTTTCCATGAACCAGTCAATGGGAAACCTCTCACTGCTCATCCTCTTGTGTCCAGATTCATGAAAGGACTTTTCAATGTCAAACCACCACTCAAACCACCTCCAGTAGTTTGGGATCTTACTGTGGTCCTTGCTGCTTTTATGAAGCCTCCTTTTGAACCAATGTCTGTGGCTCGTCTCAAGTACCTTACTTGGAAAGTGGTCTTTATCAACTCTCATACTTCAGCTCGACAAGAAAGTGAACTTCAAGCAGTGGTGGTGGATCCTCTTTTCACTGTGTTCCACTATGACAAAGTGGTGCTTCGCACCCATTCAAAGTTTCTTCTAAAGGTCGTCACTAAATTACACCTTAATGTATTGTACTTCCAGTATTATTTCCCGAGCCTCATTCTCATCCTGAGGAAACAGCTATTCACACTCTGGACTGCAATAGTGTGTTGGCCTACTATTTGTAGAAAACTCAGTCTCATCGAACATCTCCTCAACTTTTTATCTCCTTTGATCCTAGCAAGTTGGGACATCCATTATACAAGAGAACGATTTCCACATGGTTTGCCTCTTGTATCTCCTTCTGTTATGTTCAGCTGGGCTACAACTGGGGAGTCATGTCATAGCCCACAAAGTCAGATCTATGAAAGATTCAGTTGCTTTTCTTCACTCCACACCTATTGATGAAATCTGTAAAGCTGCTGCTTGGTCCTCAGTTCACACATTCACATCACACTACTATCTGGAATCTTATTCCAGTTGGGATGCTCACTTTGGCCAAGCAGTATTGCAAAATTTATTTTCCTAATGGCCAACTCTCTCTCCATCCCATTCTAGTAAGCTAGGGAGTCTCACATGTGAGAATATGCTGCCTACTTGTCCTGGGATAAAGCACAGTTACTTACCATAACAGGTGTTATCCAGGGACAGCAGGCAGATATTCTCACAACCCACCCACCTCTCCTGTTTGGCTTCTTAGCTTGCTTAACAAACTGAGGAGCAGTGAGCCTACGTTGGGCGGGAAGGCACTCGTGCATGCGCTGTACGGGCTATGGCAAACTTTCTAAAAATGGCGATGCACTTTTAAAGCTGTCTGTACTAGGGCTCCGTGGATGACGTCACCCACATGCCTGCTGTCCATGAATAATAACTGTTACCGTACGTAACTGTGCTTTTTAAACTTAGCCCTGCATTATACTGGTAGACAATGAAGATTTGCAGAAATGGTGTGATGTGCTCACATCACTTATAGCCATCTATTAGTCATGCTGCAGCATACTGAATCAATTGGAATTCAGACTAGTATAGTATGCTTTATTAAAATCCAGCCTTGATGATATCCTGGCATGAACCACTGTGATTTGACTTGCCTTCTTGATGTATGGAGACAGCATATTTGTTACAAATGATGTAAGTAGCTCTTGAAAGTTGATTGGATATAGAGATCAGCATAATTTCAAGTCCTTAAGACTTTTACTTAAGGAGGTATGCATAGCTCTCAATAGAGGGTTTGGTGTCAGGTATAAGATTATTTCTGTTAGGGACCCAAATAGGCTCAGTTTTCTTTGGGTTCAGGCAAAGTTTGTTTTTTAACCCATTCTTAAAATTGCTGTAAAATGGGTAGTCAATCTAATCATGGTTATAGGTTGGTCTGGATCAATGGGCATGAGTAGCTGCATATCATCTGCATAGATTTAGAACTAAGGATACATCAACTGCATCTACTCAGCTAGTATCTTGAGGTAGATTGTATTAAACAAAATAAGCAACAGTATTGATCTTTGTAGACCCAGCAGATCAGCACCCATAGTAGCCTGTTGACTGTCTGGTAGATAGATAGAATCTGAACCATACAAGTAGTGATCTAATGTTATCTATTTCTGCCAGTTATATCAGGGTCAGAAGCATCTTAGAAATCCAGCAGTATTAGGTCTGAGGTGAATCCCCTGTGTCAGGTTCTGTGAAGATCATCTAGTAGGGATACAAGGATATTCCATAACTAGGTTTGAATCCAGATTTGACATAGAGCTAGCCAGTTTCTCTCTTCTAGACAGTTGCTGAGCCAAGTGCAAGACTGTTTTATTCTAAAAATGGAATATTAGCTACTGTTAGGTAACTTTTTGAGCTTGTCTTGTTGAAAGTTGGTTTTTTTGGGGGGCAGAGGATATGCCACTGTCATTTGTAATGCTATTGGTAGTTGGTTAAATGTTACATCGGGGAGTTCTAGGGGGGTAAAATTCCTAGATATCATAAATGACTGCTTCTTGGAGCAACTGGTCCGGGAATCGACAAAAGGGGGTGCTATTTTAGATTTGGTCCTTAGTGGAATGCAAGACATAGTACAGGAGTTAACTGTGTTGGGTCCCCTGGGAAACAGTGATCAAATTTGAGCTGATACTGGGAGTAATGTTGCAAATGAAATCTACTGTAGTGGCATTTAATTTTCGAAAGGGTGACTATGATAAAATGAGGAAAATGGTTAAAAAGAAGTTAAAAGGATCAGTTGCAAAGGTTAGGACTGTAAACCAGGCATGGATGTTATTTAAAAATGCCATCATGGAAGCCCAGACCAGATGTATTCCACGTATCAGCAAAGGTAGAAAGAAGAAGAAACGAGAGCCGGCGTGGTTAAAAGGTGAAGTGAAAGAGGCTATTAGAGCCAAAAAACATCCTTTAAAGAATGGAAAAGAGATCCGAATGAAGAAAATAAGAAGAAACACACGCACTGGCAAGTTAGATGCAAAGTATTGATAAAGACAGCTAAGAAGGAATATGAAGAGAAACTTGCAAAAGAGGCAAAAACGTATAGCAATTTTTTAAGGTACATCAGAAGCAGAAAGCTTGAGAGAATCTGTGGGACCGTTGGATGATCGAGGATCGAAAGGGGTGCTCAGGGAGGTTAAGGCCATAGTGGAAAGACTGAATGAATTCTTTGCTTCAGTCTTTACAGGAGAAAATGCAAGAGATCTACCTGAACCGGAAATGGGTTTCAACGGTGATGACGCAGAGGAACTGAAAGAAATCTCAGTGAATCTGGAAGATGTAGTGAGCCAAATCGACAAGTTACAAAGTGATAAATCACCAGGACCAGATGGTGTACATCCCAGGATATTAAAAGAATTCAAACATGAAATTGCTGACCTGCTGTTAGTGATCTGTAACCTGTTGCTAAAATCGTCTGTAGTACCTGAAGATTGGAGGGTACTACGATTTTTAAAAAGTGCTCCAGGGGAGATCCAGGATATTACAGACCAATAAGCCTCACTTCCGTGCCGAACAAAATGGTAAAAATGATTATAAAAACTAAAATTGTGGAAGGATGATTTAATGAGACGGAGTCAGCATGGGTTCAGCCTCACAAATTTGCTTGTCGTCTTTGAAGGAGTGCATAAACATGTGGATAAAGGTGAGCCAGTTGATATAGTGTATCTATATTTTCAGAAAGCTTTTGATAAAGTTCTTCACGAGAGGCTCCTGAGAAAATTAAAGTGTCATGGGATAGGTGACAAAGTTCAGTTGTAGATTAAGAGTTGGTTATCGGATAGAAAACAGGGTAGGGTTAATTGATCATTTTTTTTCAATGGAGGAGAGTAAACAGTGGTGTGCCGCAGGTTCTGTACTGGGACCGGTGCTATTTAACTTATTTATAAATGATCTGGAAATTGGAACGACGAGTGATGTGATTAAATTTGCTGATGACACTAAACTATTCAAAGTTGTTAAAACGCATCCGGATTGTGAAAAAGTGCAGGCGGACCTTAGGAAAATTGGAAGACTGGGCGTCCAGATGGCAGATGAAATTTAATGTGGACAAATGCAAAGTGATACACATTGGAAAGAATAACCTGAATCACAGTTACCGGATGCTAGGGTCCACCAAGGGGGTTAGCGCCCAAGAAAAGGATCTGGATATCATCATAGACAGTATGATGAAACCTTCCACCCAATGTGCTGCAGCGGCCAAGAAAGCAAACAGGATGCTAGGAATGTTATAATGCCCCTGTATCGCTCCATGGTGCGACCTCATCTGGAATATTTTGTTCAATTCTGGTCTCCTTGTCTCAAGAAAGATAATAATGATGCTAGAAAAGGTTCAAAGAAGAACGACCAAGATGATAAAGTGAATGGAACTCCACTCATATGAGGAAAGACTAAAATAGTTAGGGCTCTTCAGCTTGGAAAAGAGACGACTGAGGGGGAGATATTATTGCAGTCTACAAAATCCTGAGTGTAATAGAACGGATACAAGTGGATTGACTGTTCACTCCATCAAAAATTAAAGACTAGGGGGACACTCGAAGTTATAGTGAAATACTTTTAAAACCAATAGGAGGACATTTTTTTTTCACTCAAAAAATAGTTAAGCTCTGGAACGCATTGCCCTAGGTTATGGTAAGAGTGGATAGCATAGCTGGTTTTAAGAAAGGTTTGGAGAAGTTCCTGGAGAAAAAGTCCATAGTCTGTTATTGAGAAGGACATGGGAGAAGCCACTGCTTGCCCTGAATTGGTCACTACATGAAAAAATATTCATCAATAATATTTCAACAATTCCAACAATTGTCAAATGTTATAACTGATAGAACTCTGCTCAGAGACTTGAAGGCAATATGTTCCGCCTCACCACCCAATCATTGCAGTGTTCACAGTGAATTTACTCCAGATAAAAAAATTTTCTTAACTATTATGTTGCTAGCTACTACAGCTATGCTTTGCTATTAATGCAAAACTGAAATGTAGAAACAGGTTTGCTCAAACTTAACTTTGATTGAGTAGCTGGTTCCGACGTGCCACGTTTCGTTTCTGCGTCAGGGAACCAACACACATACACAGTTAAACTGGAGGTGAAAGCTCATGTAGCATAAGATACGTTTAGCTTGTACCGTCTGAACGTAATTTCTTCTTAAGGTTCATATTGCCTTCATGTCTCTGAGCAGAGTTCTATCAGTTATAACATTTGACAATTGTTGGAATTGTTGAAGTATTATTGATGAATATTTTTTCATGTAGTGACTTTCTTTGAATTTAAGTAACTCTCTTTAGTCACTCAATAGTAGCACCTTTGTGGTTGAGTTTGTTACCCCTTCTATATATTTTTTGCTCTGAATTGGTAGCATGGAATATTGCTACTCTTTGGGTTTTGGCCAGGTATTAGTGACTTGGATTGGCCACTGTGAAAATGGGCTTGATGGACCATTGGTCTGACCGAGTAAGGCTATTCTTATGTTCTTATGACTGCAATAAGATCTCACCATTTAAATTGCCCAAATCCATTTGTCTACCATTTCTAAACTAATGCAAAATTGTTAATCCCATGAAGGTAATTTAATGGTATTAACATCCTCATGTTCTTGAAATTAAGATTTCAGAACTAAACGATGCATCTAAGTATCCTAACTTCATGTGTATGTCTAAGAATGTGCCATTTACCAGATGCAGAACAAGCCTTCGCTAATGCCAATCTAGCATCCGCTACTATTAATCATTTCTATAGAGCTACTAGACATATGCCGCACTGTACATATTATTTGCAGTTACTTTTTCTGTCCCTAGCAGGTTCACAATCTAAATTTTTTGTACCTGGGGCAATGAAAAGCTAAGTGTCAGAAGGAGATGCAGGGAAAATCGAACCCGGTTCCCCAGGACCAAAGCCCACTATGCTAATCATCAGGCTACTTCTCCATGCCTTTTATGTCTTGTCCACATACATTTGAAATCTATGGTTTCCAAAAAATGTTCTCCTTGAAGTATACTTGAAGAACTGTTGTATTACAGATATCAAAGCCTTTTATAAATTTAGAGAAACATATGCTAGCAACTATGATATAAGAGCATAAGAATTGCCACTTCTGGGTCAGACCAGTGGTCCATCGTGTCCAGCAGTCCGCTCCCGCGGCGGCCCTTAGGTCAAAGACCAGTGCCCTAACTGAGACTAGCCCTACCTGCGTACGTTCCGGTTCAGCAGGAACTTGTCTAATTTTGTCTTGAATCCCTGGAGGGTATAACAGCCTCTGGAAGAGCGTTCCAGTTTTCCACCACTCTCTGGGTGAAGAAGAACTTCTTTACGTTCGTACGGAATCTATCCCCTTTCAACTTTAGAGAGTGCCCTCTTGTTCTCTCTGCCAAGTATTCATGGTTATCAAGCAATTTAGTTATTATGTAAGAGCTTACTTCTGCCCATCTTGTGCTTGAAAATCCACTATGAACCTTTATCATAGGTCTATTCACCAGTTCCTTAAAACTTTTAATTTTTCTTGTATGCATGTGGAAAAATAGTCCATTATTTTAGGAACATACTCACATATAAATAACATAAATAAATAACATCCTTTACACATGTATATTGCATATACATGTCGATACTAATTTCATAAAGCTGCTATTTACACTTAAAGATTCACCCCAACCAAAGATTTCAAGAAGGCATGATTTGGGCATAGCAAAAATCTGTGCGTGTTTTCCCCATTTTACAAAGACAATACATATGTATAGGAAAATATGTTTGTCGGGAGCTAATGTAATATGAAGTTTTCAGAGTAATCTTTGCAGTGGAATTTAGGGCTCCTTTTACAAAAGCGCGCTAAGGCCTTCACACAAGCAACAGCGTGCGCTAATCCGGTGCATGCGTTAAAAATACTAGCACACCTTTGTAAAAGGAGCCCTTAAAGATTATTCACATTTACCCAAGCTTCAACTCTCCCTAAGATTTATGGAGGGTTTCATTTATTTATTCAATTTTTCTATACCGTTCTCCCAGGGGAGCTCAGAATGGTTTACTTGAATTTATTCAGGTACTCAAGCATTTTTCCCTCTCAGTCCTCTCTATCTAATGTACTTGGAGCAATGGGGGGATTAAATGACTTGCCCAGAGTCACAAGGAGCAGGGTGGGTTTGAACCCACAACCTCAGGGTGCTGAGGCTGTAGCTTTAACTACTGCATCACACTCATCTGCCCAATACCTAATTCAAACTTTAAGAGGTTTGAGAAAATATTTTCTCAAACACTTCCTTTAGGTCATGTCCGCTTACATTTGAGAACTATGGTTGGCCAAAAATTTATTTCTTCTCTTATTCTAGAACATACCATAGAAACATAGAATATGACGGCAGAAAAGGGCTGTAGCCCATCAAGTCTGCCCACGCTAATGACCCACCCCCAGACTTCACCCGGCTAGAGATCCCACATACATATCCCATTTCTTTTTGAAATCGAGCACGCTGCTGGCATTAATCACCTGCAATGGAAGTTCATTCCAATGATCGACTACCCTTTCAGTGAAGAAATGCTTCCTGGTGTCGCCATGAAATTGCCCACCTTTGATTTTCAGCGGATGACCTCTTGTGGTTGAAGGTCCTTTAAGAAAGAAGATATCATCTTCCACCTCGATGCGGCCCGTCATGAATATCAATGAGTTAAATTTGTATGTGCTATCTCCACTGTCTGTAAAGTTATCTCCTGCCCATTTTTTGTGCATATCCTGAAAATCTGACTAGCTGGGTGTGTTCCGAGGATTGGGTTGAGAACTCAGCCCGGTCTGGAAATAGAGCTCTCTTAATCGCCTTTTCATGATAAAAACAAAACTGCGTACAAATTTTTTTTTTTTTAACATTGGAGGCTTGGCTTAGACTATTTTTAATCAAATGCAGAATCTGTTCATTCTGCTGAAGTACAGTTTTGTGAAACAGCAACATATTTTTTACAGATATTATCTGACAAGGAAAACACTTTGGGCTCCTTTTACTAAGGTGCGCTAGTGTTTTTAGTGTGCGCTAACACCGCGCTACACGGAAAATGCTAACGCAAGCTCTATGGAGGCGTTAGCGTGTAGCTCGCGTTAAAAAGTACGCTAAAACCACTAGCGCACCTTAGTAAAAGGAGCCCTATATCTTTCAAGCATAAATTAATTTTTAACTGAAAATTTGGATATAATTTTGAGGTGAAAGCTGATTGAAATGAAATCAAGCTCCATATTCCAATACAAGTTAATCTTGATGTTTAATAAAGTTCGTATCTGTGTATGTACTAGGAGGTTGTCTTTTTGAGTATATATAGAATGAAAAATTACATACATTCTGTTTAGTTTCTATAATCATTTTGAAGTGAATAATAGAAATTCCGTACGTCCCTGAAAATTTTGCTGACATTCCTTTTCTCATGATGAAATAATTACTGACTTACCAGGGGAAAATGACACTTCAGTTTCTAAATGGCAGTCGTTAAAATGTATCAAGATGTTTAAGATTTTACACATTGAGGAGCCTACTTATTAAGGATTTAAAGTAACCATGTGATAATTAACAAAATTACCATAAAAAGCCTCTGCATTAACTGTTGGAAGCATACCCAGCATATTTCCATATATTTAGGGCAGGGGTATCAGTCGGTCCTCGAGGGCCTCAATCCAGTCAGGTTTTAAGGATTTCCCCAATGAATGGATTTCCCTGCTTTCATTGTATACTAATAGATCTCATGCAAATTCATTGGGGAAATCCTGAAAATCCGGCTGGATTGCGGCCCTCGAGGACCGACTTTGACACCTGTGATTTAGGGGAAAATTATCAATCTGGCTTTACTTCAGGGCTACATTTTATGTTATGAGACCCTGTGCTAAAATAGCACAACTTGTGGTAAAATAACCCTCTTAATGGTAATCCACATTGAAAACTTACTCCCTTAATGCAGAGCAAGTTTCAGCATTGCATATTAAGTGCATTGCAGATAACATGATATGACTATCTACACCTGTTCCGTAGGGCTGTAAGTTAATCTCAGTTAACGCTGCAATTAAAGCATCGATTATTAATCACAATTTAAAAGTTTTATCACACTGCAGTACCTGCTGTCTCCTCCAAACATCCCTACTGCTCTCTTCCATTCCAGTCCTCAGCATGATCCAGCATCTTTTCCTCCACCTGTGATTCAACTTCACCCTCTCCCCTGCACTGGTCTCCTTAAAGGTTTTCTTCTGTTGAATCCCACCTTTTTGTGGCTCCAATCAAAGCGACTTACATATTATATACCGATACTTATTTTGTACCTGGAGCAATGGACAATTAAGAGACTTGCCCAGAGTCACAAGGAGCTGAAATAAATAAAATACCTTTAACTGTGCAATTACGATCAAAAATTTTAATCGAAATTCAGCCCTACTGTTTAGCCAATGTGAACTGCATGTTATAAGCCATGTTAACAATTAATGTGTGGTGACTACCACCACATTAATTATAAGGCGCGATCTTCACTCAGTCTCTGCTAGAGAGCTGCACGGGAATGGGGACGACGGGAATCCCGCGGGTTCCCCCTTCGGGTCACGGGGATCCCGTGGGGATGCCCCCTAGGGTCGTGGGAATCCCATGGGGACGCCCCCTAGGGTCGCGGGGATCCCGTGGGGATGCCTCCGAGGGTCGCGGGGTTCCTGCGGGGCTGGATGTACTAAGTCACGCGGCTTTTCTCCTTACCTGCTCTGCTTGCAGCACAGAGCCGAACGGAAGTCTTCCCGACGTCAGCGCTGACGTCGGAAGGGAGGGCTTAAACAAAGCCCTCCCTCCGACGTCAGCGCTGATGTCGGGAAGACTTCCGTTCGGCTCTGTGCTGCAGGCAGGGTAGGTAAGGAGGAGTAGCCTTGCGGCTCGAGTGGCTACCAAGGGAGGGGGGGCGGTCCGCCCCGCCCTGCCCCGGGTGCAGCACAGCCGGCCAGATCCCCTTACTATTGTGGCGCTTCCCCGACCGACCGACCGACAACAGCCCTGGTCCGACAAACCTCCCTGCCCTTAACCGCAAATCTAAATTACCTTCTTACAGCAACTGTCCTGAAAACCCGATTGGATTGCTGCCCTCAAGGAGGGACTTTGAGATCCATGAGCTAACACCACTTAAGGCTAGATTCACTAAACTTACTGATCCTGTAATGATGGTGGCAAAAGCAGTTGTACTAGTTTTGTGATCATTCCTGTTCCCCGACCTGATTCACTTAACTGCTGTCCGATGAATCTCCTATCCAATCCACCCATGCAAATGAGTAAAACCTCATGCAAAATAGCCAAGTGGACACATGGAACACGCTTCCAGAGGAGATGATAGGCCAGAACTCTGTACAGGGATTCAAGGAAGGTTTGGATAGGTTCCTGGAGGATAAGGGGATAGAGGGGTACAGATAGAACTTGAGGTAGGTTATAGAAGTGGTCAGAAACCACTTCACAGGTCGCGGACCTGATGGGCCGTCGCGGGAGCGGACCACTGGGCGGGATGGACCTCTGGTCTGACCCAGTGGAGGCAACTTCTTATGTTCTTATGATTCACTAACAATTGCTTGGCTATTTTGCATCGGGTTTTACCATTGTAAAACCCAACTGCTCTAGACTTGTCGATAACTGTGTTACCGATAGGTCTGCCTGTTTTTTGTTTTTATTTATGGCACTGATATTTTGCATTTATTATACACGTAAAATATCTGCCCAATTAAATTAAAAAAAAATCCTCATCGACAAAGTGCCCCCTCCCGCCCCAAACCCCCCAAAATACCGCCCGCTGCCAACAAATGGCAGGAGGGATGCTCACTCCCTCCTGCCATCGGGCCTCCTTCCCCCCCCAATCAAACAGCAGGAGGAATGCCCACTCTCTCCTGGCCGCCCCTCCTTCTCCCCATATCTGTAAAAGTTGGGAGCAGGAGGGGTGTTCAGTCCGTGCAAATCATTTGCATGCAAGAAAAGATAGTGAATCAATCGCTGTTTAAAAATCAGCCAACAGCGATTGAGTCGCTATCTTTAGTGAATCTGGGCCTTAGTAAACTCTGAGCTGGTGAAAAAATTCAGATAATTGGTCAGAGATATCTTTCTTTATATTTTTGAGCTCAAATATCATTTTTTGCATTGTATTTAGTAAAATTATAGTATGTTGGCTTTGTTACATTGATAAGATGTTAGTAATAAATGGCATTAGATTGTGGAATTTCTTTAGTAGGATGCTAGTAAGAGCATACAATCTGCTGCATGTGTTAGCAATTGCTACATGCGGCTGCTGTTTGTGTCACTGTGCAAGATGGGTGCAATGTTCATGAGAAGCATGCAAGACACATCAACAGAACATTTCTTGTTTAATGAAGCACTTATGAATTTTACGTTTATCGATGCTTTACAAATAGGTTTTTAATTATCACCTTCAGGATTAAAGTACCGTATTTTCACGTAGATAACGCGCACCCGTGTAAAACGCGCGCACGGGTATAGCGCGCGAAAAACACACATTTATGTACAGAAATTTTTATATACCGCGCACACCCATATACCGCGCATGCTGCCCGACTCTCCCGTCGCCGCCCGACTCTCCTTTCGCCCGCCCCGACTCTCCTCTGGCCACCCCGACTCTCCTTTCGCCCGCCCCGACTCTCCTTTCCCCCTTGAAGTCCTGTCCCCACCCTGAAAGCCTGATGCCCCCCCGACGTCCGATTCACCTCCCCCCCCGCAGGACCGCTCGCACCCCCACCCCGAAGGACCGCTCGCACGCACCCGCACCCCCACCCCGAAGGACCGCTCGCACGCACTCCCGCTCGCACGCACTCCCACCCGCACCCCCACCCTGAAGGACCGCTCACATCCCCACAACCTCCCGACCCCCCCCATCATGTAGAAGCTCCTACCGGCGTCCTGCTGCTTCCTCTTGGCGGTCCCGACTCCCCGACACGATCGGGGCAAGAGGGAGCTCAAGCCCTCATGCCCCAGCCAACCGCGGCACCCCCGACATGATCGGGGCAAGAGGGAGCTCAAGCCCTCTTGCCCCCCCGACTCCCCGACACGATCGGGGCCAAAGGGAGCCCAAGCCCTCTTGCCCCGCCGACTCCCCAACTCCCCGACAATATCGGGCCAGGAGGGAGCCCAAGTCCTCCTGGCCCTGGCGACCCCCCCCCCCGCTAGTTGTTCGGGCCCAGGAGGGAGCCCAAATCCTCCTGGCCACGGCGACCCCCTACCCCCACCCTGCACTACATTACGGGCAGGAAGGATCCCAGGCCCTCCTGCCCTCGACGCAAACCCCCCTCCCCAATGACCGCCCCCCCCCAAGAGCCTCCGACCGCCCCCCCAACTGACCCACGACCCCCCTGGCCGACCCCCACGACACCCCCACCCCCCTTCCCCGTACCTTTGTGTAGTTTGGCCGGACAGACAGGAGCCAAACCCGCCTGTCCGGCAGGCAGCCAACGACGGAATGAGGCCGGATTGGCCCATCCGTCCCAAAGCTCCGCCTACTGGTGGGGCCTAAGGCGCCTGGGCCAATCAGAATAGGCCCGGGAGCCTTAGGTTCCTCCTGGGGGCGGGGCCTTGGGCACATGGTCGGGTTGGGCCCATGTGCCTCAGGCCCCACCCCCAGGTGGGACCTAAGGCTCCAGGGCCTATTCTGATTGGCCCAGGTGCCTTAGGCCCCACCAGTAGGCGGAGCTGTGGGACAGATGGGCCAATCCGGCCTCATTCCGTCGTTGGCTGCCTGCCGGACAGGCGGGTTTGGCTCCCGTCTGTCCGGCCAACTACACAAAGGTACGGGGAAAGGGGGTGGGGGTGTCATGGGGGTCGGCCAGGGGTTCGCGGGTCGGCTGGGGGGGCGGTCGTAGGTTCTTGGGTGGGCAGTCGTTGGGGGGAGGGGGGTTTGCGTCGAGGGCAGGAGGGCCTGGGATCCCTCCTGCCCGTAATGTAGTGCAGGGTGGGGGTAGGGGGTCGCCGTGGCCAGGAGGGTTTGTGCTCCCTCCTGGCCCGAACAACTAGCAGGGGGGTCGCCAGGGCCAGGAGGACTTGGGCTCCCTCCTGGCCCGATATTGTCGGGGAGTTGGGGAGTCGGCGAGGCAAGAGGGCTTGGGCTCCCTTTTGCCCCGATCGTGTCGGGGAGTCGGGGGGGCAAGAGGGCTTGAGCTCTCTCTTGCCCCGATCGTGTCGGGGGTTCCGCGGTTGGCTGGGGCAAGAGGGCTTGAGCTCTCTCTTGCCCCGATCGTGTCGGGTGTCGGGACCGCCAAGAGGAAGCAGCAGGACACCGGTAGGAGCTTCTACATGATGGGGGGGGGGGGGGTCGGGAGGCTGTGGGGGTGCGAGTGGTCCTTCAGGGTGGGGGTGGGGGTGCGTGCGAGCGGTCCTTTGGGGTGGGGGTGCGAGCGGTCCTGCGGGGGGGGGGGGGGAATCGGACGTCGGGGGGGAACTATGTAAAAAAAATTTTGTACAACACGCAAGGGTGTGCGCGGTATGTAAAAAACACGTATAACGCGCGCGTTATATACGAGAAAATACGGTAAATCTCTCATAATGCCATGGGGCTCATTTTCCCAAAAATGCAGGTGTCCAAAAAAAACCAACAAAACACAACATAAATCGGCACTTGGGACATTTTAATCGCCAAAACATCCAAGTGCCGATTTTTTAAGCTAATTTTTTAGATGCTTTTCTCCGGGACATCTAAATGTTAAGGGGGAACACTTTGCATCTATTGAAAAAATATTTTGTAATTACAAATCCAATGTATCACTGGAAGAGCAGCATTGTCAAGCCTCTCGCAAACAACAATGCCATCTAGCGGATTGTTTACCTATATCTCTGATGCAAGTTTCATTGTTAAAGCCAAAACATGGACCGTGTCGGGTACAAGATAGTCTGAAAGGACCCACAACAGGATATGTTATATGGACTGATATTTATTTACATATGAGTTGTATTGAATACATGATTTGAAACTCAACAAGGTCATAGGTTAATGTGTACAATTACCTCACCACTTCTTTCTTTCTGAGTGGGCTAGTGAACCATAGAGAGGAGGAGTCAGGCCCATAAGCCACTCTAACCACTTCATTTATGGTGTAAAGCGTGAGCACACCCAAAACCTGTACTGCCATATAAGTAATACCTGCAGCCATTAGAATTATTGGGGTGGTAGACAGATGGCAGTTGGGGAGTTTTGGATGACTCACCATACACTAAGAGGGGATTCTGGTGAAATATGTACCTGGCATCCTTTATGTGAAGTTCATAGCAGTGCCCCCTAAGGTGCCTTACTACCCTTTTGGGATGTCTGCATGGGTCCCTCTCACGTTCAAATGGACTTGATTTGGATGTTTTGAACATGGACATTTCTGTATTCAAAAATGGCCAAAAAAGTTAGAGGGCCAAGAGGTCCAAATACGTAATTTAAAAATAAAATTGGCATCTAGTAGTTTTGAAGGTGGATGCTTCCTTTCCTTGGCTTTTGAACATCTTACAGGAAATGTCCAAATTTGGACTATCGAACATGCCCCTCTAAATTAACTAATAATCTGCCATCCTCTGCCATTCCCAGGACAGCAGGCAGATATTCTCATAACCTTCCCACCGCTCCTAGTTCATTTCTTAGCTTTGTTACTGAATTGATGATCCCATGAACCAGCCTCGAACGGGAAGGCACCAGTGCATGCATGGTACAGGCGGCCTTCAAAAGATTTAAAGTGACATCACCCATATCTGCCTGCTGTCCTTGGATATCATCTGCTACAGGTGAGTAACTATGCTATATCTGCCATTCTCTGAATATCCAAATGTTAGATGGCACTATAAAAGACATTATTCTATAATTGTTATAGACCTACTAAAATACTTTGAATAGCTGGGGCGAAAGATTATTTTTCAACTGTACATATGGAGAATAATCTGAACTGCAGATAATGTGCATAAGTTATACCTGTTTTATAAAGGTATTGTATGAGCATTAAGTGCTTTTAAAAATTTTCCTCTAATAAGGTAGCCACACGTCTACTTATTTTTTAAAACACACATTCATAAGTATAGAAAACATCCTAGCTTCATCCCCCAAAACATCTATATTAATTCTGTTTGAAAGTATGCACTGAGGCTCTTGGTCTAAATGTTTACTTGTATATATTTTATAAATACCTGTTTCTGTAGTGAAGAAGACTATGGACCAGGGAAGCTTGATTCATTGTGATCTTGTGCAAGTCACTTCACTCTCCATTACCTCAGGTCACCTTAGACTGGGAGCCTTCATGGATAGGGAATTAATTTGTGTACCTCATTGTAACTCACCTTAAGCTGAGATGTAAAAAAGGTATGTAATAGATCTAAGATCCAAACTGTGCGACAGGAGGAGCAGGAGAAAATCTCTGAGGAATGTCCCTGGTATTTGTGAACAAGACTCAAACCTAGACCCTGATCTGCCACAACTCCTAGTTGGTGTGAAAGAAGCCTTTGTAGACTCCATCCTTCCTCTCATCAACACCTCTCTACAAACAGGCAAAGTGCTCACAAACTGGGCGTTAGCGGTCATCAGATTGATCTTGAAAAACCCCACACTTGACCCTAATGTGCCCAGCAACTTTAGACCTGTCTCCAACCTACCCTTCACCTCCAAGATCCTTGAAAAAACAGTGTTAAACCAATTAAACTCGTTCATCGACAAACAAGGAACTCTTCCAATCGGGATTCAGGAAATTCCATAGTATTGAAACCATCTTTCTCAACATCATTGACGACTGCTGGCAACTCATGGATAAGGGTATGATGTCCTGGTGCTGCTGGATCTCAGCACGGCATTCAACTCTATTGACCATCCTCTCCTCGCATGACTCTCTGAAATTGGTATCCAAGACACTGCGTTACAACGGTTTGCCTCCTTCCTGCATAATAGATCCCAAAGTGTACTCAACGATGCACTACCGAAACCCAATCAAATATGGTGTTCCGCAAGGAGCTCAACTATCCCCACCTATTATTCAATCTCTGCATTAGACCTGTCCTAGACATAGCCCACAAATACAGATAAACTCCTTTGCAGATGACATCACAAAACTCCTAAACTACCTCTCGGAAATCAAAAACTAGATGTCCGTCAGCGAACTCCTTTGGATCCGCAAAGAATACTGCAACTACATCCATCCCTGCCTATGCTGGGACTCAACTACCATAACTGCAAAAGACCCAAGAGTGCAGCCTAGGAATACTCCTAAGCCATTGACTCCGACCTATTGCTTTCAAACCACATCTCTCAGGTGGTATCTTCCTCATTTTACTACCTGCATCAACTCCAAAAAAATAAGGAACTACTTTTCTGAGTCCAAATTCACCCAACTACTCTATGGACTACTTCAACACACTATTCAACAATCTCACGGCAAAGAACACACGACATCTCCAAGTACAAAACATGGCAATCAGACTTCTAAAAAAACCTCCATCCCCGTGACCCTTTCTCACAATCTCATGGCAAAGAACATACGACATCTCCATGTACAAAACATAGCAATTAGACTTCTAAAAAACCTCCATCCCCTGAGACCCTTTCTCCCAGGCTCTATTGGCTCACTGACTACCCATAGCCAAGCATTATGTCTTCAATGGCCTAATGTTAGCGTTCAAATCCTTGCATGACATGGTTCCAGGCTACATGACAACCAAGCTTCCTCCGTACGTGCCAAACAGGTCCCTCTCAGCTCAGGATGAGATATTATTCAAAACACTCCCTGGTCGTGCTCTTCAATTGCAAACTGCCAAACGACATTCCTATTCCCACTTTATACAAACCCACTGAAATCAACTGGCTTCACAGATTAGATCCCTTGGAGGACTCCTCAACTGTTCACCCTCTCCAAGGTAGGGAGAACGAGAGGACACTCTCTAAAGTTGAAAGGGGATAGATTCCGTACAAACGTAAGGAAATTCTTCTTCACCCAGAGAGTGGTAGAAAACTGGAACGCTCTTCCGGAGTCTGTTATAGGGGAAAACACCCTCCAGGGTTTCAAGACAAAGTTGGACAAGTTCATGCTAAACTGGTGAGACTAGACTCATTTGAAGCACTGGTCTTGACCTAGGGGCCGCTGTGTGAGCAGACTGCTGGGCAGGATGGACCACTGGTCTGACCCAGCAGCGGCAATTCTTATGTCCTTATGAAAGCATTAAAAACATACCTGTTCACCTAACTCCCCTGCCCATGACTGATAGATTACAAAGAAATGTACATTGATACCATAGTTACAGTACAAGTTGTTTTTTTTTTCTGGTACAAGTTTTTATCCTAAACTGTATATTATAGATATTGGTATTAGATCCCTAATATGTGTCAAGTTAGCATAAAAACTTGTACTGTAACTATGGCATATTGTAACCTGTTAACTGTATAAGAACATAAGATCATAAGCCGTGCCTCTGCTGGGTCAGACCTGAGGTCCTTCATGCCCAGCAGTCCGCTCACACGGCGGCCCATCAGGTCCAGGACCTGTATACTAGCCCTCTATCTATACCCTTCTATCCTCTTTTCCTTCAGAAAATTGTCCAATCCCTTCTTGAACTCCAATACCGTACCCTGTCCTATCACTCCCTCTGGATACGCGTTCCAGGTGTCCACCACCCATTGGGTGAAGAAGAACTTCCTAGCATTGGTTCTGAATCTGTCCTCTTTTAATTTTTCGGAGTGCCCTCTCGTTCTTGTAGTTGTCGAAAGTTTGAAGAATCTGTCCCTCTCCACTTTCTCTATGCCCTTCGTGATCTTATAAGTCTCTATCATATCCCCTCTAAGTCTCCGCTTCTCCAGCGAAAAAAGCCCCAGTCTCTCTAATCTTTCAGCGTATGAAAGCTTTTCCATACCTTTTATCAAACGCGTTGCTCTCTTCTGAACCCTCTCGAGTATCGCCATATCCTTCTTTAGGTACGGTGATCAATATTGGACGCAGTACTCCAGATGTGGGCGCACCATCGCCCGATACAATGGCAGGATAACTTCTTTCGTTCTGTTTGTAATACCCTTCTTGATTATTCCTAGCATTCTATTTGCTTTCTTAACAGCCGCTGCGCATTGTGCCAATGGCTTCATTGTCATGTCCACTGTATATTATGTATGTTAACCTGTAACTCGTCCTGAGCTCTTTGGGGTAGGACGGTACAGAAAATTAAATAAATAAATTTTGATGAGGACAAATGAAATTTTCAGAGTAACTTTAGTAATTTTTATCACAGCTGCTATGCATGCATTTTAGAACTTTATATGAAATGGACCAATACAGAATCATTTTTATTTTTAAGAATGAACTACACTTAAATGGCAATGTAATATGTTATAGTCATACCTGTTGAATGTTGTTAAAGTTCTCTTTGATTGAATTTGACAGCAACATTGAAAATTCTGCAGTATGTCATTAGCACAAGTACAGATTATAATGACTTGAATGGTTATATATAAAATTGTCATATTTGAATTCTTTAAATCCAGCTCTTGGTTTGAGAAATATAGAAGCTTCCAGACTGTTTTTAGGAACCATATTTTTTATGTTCAAATCCCTTTTTAGTGACTTTTATAAGTGTACAGAAATAGAGTAAACAAGTGTTCAATACAAACAAGGAACCATATTTTAAGAGAGACCTGATTTAGCATGAAATAATTTAGGAGATCTCTGAGCAGTCAATAAGTGCATTGGTTTATATGGAAGAAAGATCTGATATCTATTAATGAAACAATACCTACAGATGATTACTTTGAATTATTTCTTAAATCCATATATGCACACAGTTATGGGAAATGGGCACATTGTTTCCAAGTCATTCCCCAAAATGTGTAAATTTTTTTTTTCTTTTTGTCCCATTGGTAGAAAAAGGTATTCCCAGTAACTGATTTTGTTAGAGAATATCTGGCAGTGCTTGCATATGCACAGGTTTGGGATAGTATAATGAGGTACAGTAAGGTTTAAATATGCAGAGGCAAAACATATTTGGATTATTTTTTTTATTTTTTTCTGATTTGGGGTACCCTTTTTTGGTAATTTCAGACTTTTTAAATTAAAATATAATTTTCATACACATTAGAATTTTTTAATATAAACAGATCATTTCATGTTACACTGATTTTATATGTATGTTAAGATACATTAATGAATCAAGTGGGCACTAACAAATTTGAATGCACACACTTATTATTTACCAATTCTGTTAATGTAATATATGTTTTAATGGTGAACTGTATCTTTCAATTTTTCTGACTTCCATTTTCCTGGAAGGTAGAGAATGACATGGGGACAAATTTTTCCTTGTCCCCACGAGAACTCATTTGCCCGTCCCATCCTATCAAGTTCTTTTCCTTTCCCTGCCCCATTCCTACAAGCTCTGTCCTCATCTGCACAAGCCTCAAACACTTTAAAATCATAAATGTTTAAGGCTTGTGCAGTTACGGCAGAACTTACAGGAATGGGACAGTTACAGCGACAAAACTCGCGGGGACAGGATGGGGAAATTGAGTTCCTGTGGGGACGGGGCAAAATTTGTCTCTGCGTCATGCTCTACCTGGAAGCATTGAGCAAATTGTCTCTTACATACCTGGCCATGCAATCGGTTATCTGGCTAGATGCCCATACTTTTTGATTTTTGGATTTTGAGTACAACTGGGGGAATTGGGAGTAAATGCAGACTCTTCTGCTTTTCCTCAGTGGTTATCAGTACCTGAAATATTTATTTTCTCAGGTTATTTTATCAGATAATAAAGTGCTGTGCTGCAGAATACCTTGGATAATAACCTTTCAGGTCTCCCCCACATTTCATTGGAGCAGCATAGAAAAGACACCATATAGCTGGTGTAGAGTTAAAGCTACTGATGTGCACTAATGCTGTTTGTGACATTATTCTATTGCAGGTCCCATTTTATGCAGTGAGACCTGGTTACTGATAGTACTCTTTAATAGTACAGTGGAACTTTGGTTTGCGAGCATAATTCGTTCCAGAAGCATGCTCGTAAACCAAAGTGCTCGTATATCAAAGCGAGTTTCCCCATAGGAAGTAAGGGAAACTCGCTTGATTGGTTCCACATCCCCCCCCCCACCCACGAGACCACCAGCGCTGCTCACTTCCACCCCACCCTACCACACCCCAAAAAGACCCCCCCCCCCCCGACAAGTAGCATCGCCCCCACCCTGCCCGGTGCCGGAAGAGCCTGCCTTTTGCTGCTGATCTCTGCTAGGCTGGGCCTTGAGTATCTGCGCATGCTCAAGGCCTTCTGGCTCCCGCTCTCTCTGAGAATCTCTTGGAGAGAGTAAAAGCCAGAAGGCCTTTAGCTTGCGCAGATGCTCAAGGCCCAGCCCAGCAGAGATCAGCGGCAAAAGGCAAGCTCTTCTGGCACTGGCAAACTCATGCTCCAACTTTTTTACATCGTTTCTTAATACCGTATTCTCCATCCAAGGCATTAAGATCAACACAACAACAGCTATTGACTATCCCTTCATTAAAGATAATAGGAACTAGAAGATCTACCATTTTCTCAGTTATAGCACCCCAGTTTTGGAACAATCTACCTATTTATATTTGTAATGAATCTTCTTTAGAGAAATTCAAGCGTTCCTTAAAAAGTTTTTTGTTCAAGGACACTTTTGAAAAATAGACAACACTATTTTATGAATCATTAAACTTCTTAGATCTAAACTAGATTATTGTATAGATTACAGATACATCCTTTTTCTTCCCCCCCCCCTTTTTTGTGTTACCTACCAAATGTGCTCCCCACTAAATGTTTTCTTTCTCTCTTTAAAAATTTGTAGTTCATCCCCTTCACCTTCCGTACCAGTTATGTATTAGAATGGATAGAATTTGACTGTAACTATGTAAAAGAGTTTTGTTCTGCTCCCCATTTTTAAAATGTTATACGCTTTGAAGCTTTTGATATTGCGTACATAACAAAAATTTTATAAACTTGAAACTATAGGTTGGTGCTGCATGCCGGTGCCAGATTGTGGTAAGGGTTTGGGTTTGGGAGGGCGATGCTGGTTCTCGGGAGTGGGGGCGATGCCGGTTGTCGGGGGTGGGGGGCTTGCAAATCGAGTCAACGCTTGGTTTGCAAGGCACAATTTGCAAGAGTGTTTTGCTCGTCTTGCAAAACACACGCAAACTGCGTTACTTGTAAACTGAGGTTTGACTGCATTAACACATGTTAAGAACTCTATCTGATAAGACTTTATACGGTATCTAGGGAACTATGATGCCATGATACAAATGGTGAAGAAGAAACTCAGGAACAGCTCCAGGAAAGCACAGACGGTGGAGCAAGCCTAGTCCTTATTCAAAGACACGGTAAACGAAGCAGAAAATCTATGTTTACTCGGATTTAGGAAAGGGTGCAAAAAGAATCAAGCAAAAGACCCAGCATGGATTACCAATGAAGTCAAGAGTGTGATAGGGTACAAGAAAAAATCATTCCAGAAGTGGAAAAAGGATAAAACCAAGGAAAATTGGAAAGAGCACAGGAAGCATCAAAAAGAATGTGATCGCGTGGTCAGAAAAGCAAAAAAAGAGTATGAAGAAAGACTTGCCAGGGAAGCACGGAATTTTAAACCATTCTTCCGATATGTGAAAGGAAAACAGCCGGCAAGGGAAGAGGTGGGACCTCTGGATGAAGGAAGTGGTGAAGGAGGAAGAAGAGGTGGCAGACAGACTAAACACGTTCTTTTCGTCGGTCTTCACAAAGGAGGACACATCCAACGTGTCGAAACCAGAAAAAATCTTCAAGGGGGATCAGGAGGGAAAATTATCATGCATGGAGGTAAGCTTCGAAGACATACTCAAACAGATAGATAGATTAAAAACTGACAAATCTCCAGGCCCAGACGGAATCCACCCGCGGATACTGAAAGAGCTCAGAGACAAAACGGTGGAGTTGATGCAGCAGATTTGCAACCTATCCTTGAAAACAGGGGTAATTCCGGAGGACTGGAGGATAGCGAATTTTACACCTATCTTTAAAAAAGGATCAAGAGGCAACCCGGGGAACTACAGACTGGTGAGCTTAACCTCAGTTCCAGGGAAGATGGCCAAATCATTGATCAAGGACAGTATCAATGAGCATATAGAAAGAAATAATCTGATGAGAACAAGCCAGCATGGTTTCTTTAAAGGAAGATCAAGCCAAATAAACCTACTGCACTTCTTTGAGGGGATAAGCGAACAAAGGTGACCCCATAGACATCATATATCTGGACTTCCAAAAAGCCTTCGACAAGGTACCCCATGAGCGCCTACTAAGGAAACTGTGGAACCACTGGGTGGAAGGGGAAGTGCACAGATGGATCAAAAATTGGCTGGCAAACAGGAAACAGAGGGTAGGAGTAAAGGGATACTACTCTGACTGGAAAGAGGTCACGATTGGCATCCCGCAGGGGTCAGTACTGGGACCGCTGCTGTTCAATATATTCATAAATGACCTGGAGTCAGGGACGAAGTGCGAAGTTATAAAATTCGCTGATGACACAAAACTCTCCAGTAGGGGTAAAACTGGAGGAATGCAAAGAACTACAAAGGGACCTGAACAAACTGAGTGAGTGGGCAGACAAATGGCAGATGAGCTTCAATGTGGAGAAATGTAAAGTCTTGCACATAGGGAAAGGAAACCCGATGTATAACTACACAATGGGGGGGATGGTACTGGGAGAAGGCAAACTGGAAAAGGACTTGGGAGTTTTAGTGGATAAAACAATGAAGCCGGCGGCACAATGCGCAGCAGCCACAAAGAAGGCAAATAGAATGTTGGGCATTATCAAAAAAGGTATCACTACCAGAACGAAGGAAGTTATCCTGCCACTGTATCGGTCGATGGTGTGCCCGCATCTGGAGTACTGCGTCCAATACTGGTCGCTGTACCTTAAGAAGGATATGGCGATACTCGAGAGGGTCCAGAGAAGAGCAAGGATGATAAAAGGCATGGAAAATCTTTCATATGCTGAAAGGCTAGAGAAGCTGGGGCTCTTTTCCCTGGAAAAGCGGAGACTTAGAGGGGACATGATAGAAACTTATAAGATCATGAAGGGTATGGAGAAGGTAGAGAGGGACAGATTCTTCAGACTAGCAGGGGCAACAAGAACAAGAGGGCATTCGCAAAAATTGAAAGGAGACAATGCTAGGAAGTTCTTCTTCACTCAGAGGGTGGTGGACACCTGGAATGCGCTACCAGAAGAGGTGGTAGGGCAGAGTATGATTTTGGGCTTCAAAATGAGATTAGATGATTTCCTGAAGGAAAAGGGGATTGAAGGGTATAGTTAGAGGGTTACCATACAGGATATTAAATGATTAGGGAATAGAACCTGGAGGGGGGGGCCCGCTGCGTGAGTGGACTGCTGGGCATGATGGACCCATAGTCTGACTCAGCAGAGGCCATGCTTATGTTCAAGCTGACCAGTCCCAACAAATCTGAATATTTAAATATTATAAAAAAGCATATGTGCATGAATAAAGATTATAACCAATCTTACAGCTATCTAAAAACTTGTTAATGTAAAACATTCATAAGCTTGAGATCTAAACAGTTGAATAGGAGTTAAAAGCAGCCTCAAATAGGTGCAGTTAGCCTAGATTTGAATATGGCCAGAGATGGAGCTTGACGTATTGACTCAGGAAGTCTATTCCAGGCATACAGTGCAGCAAGATGAAAAGAAAAAAAAGTCTGGAGTTCACAGTAGAAGAGAAGGATGCAGATAAGAGAGAATTGCCCAATGGAGTTCCCAGGGAGGGATGTAGGGAGAGATAAGAGTGGAGAGATACTAAAGAGCTGCAGAATGAATGCACTTGTAAGTCAATAAGAGGAATTTAAACTGTATGTTAAAACGGATAGGGAGCCAGTGAAGTGATTTGAAGAGAAGGCACTGGTGGGAATACAAGATGTAGAGAAGAATTTTGAAAAGATTGAAGGAAGAAAGATAGCTTAGTAGAGGACCTGTGAGAAACAAGTTGCAGTAATATTAAGCACAAGAATTTTGGTAGTGTGTTCAGAAAGAACAGGACAAATTTTGGTGGGGGGATAGAGAAAGAAATGACGGGTATTGGCAATCTGTTGGATATGTGCAGAGAAAGGGAGAGAGTAGTCAAAGATGAATTGCATGGTATGAGCTGATAAGAGTGTAAACCATAGAAAGGGAGAATGGGGGAAGAGGAGAGTTGGGTTTACAGGAAAACGATAAGCTTAGTCTTGACCATGTTCAGTTTCAGATGATAGTGAGATATCCAGGCAGTAATGTCAGACAAGCAGGCTGAGACTTGGGCCCGGATTCCTGAAATTTTTGGTGGGGAGAAGTAGATCTGGGAGACATCAGCATAAAGAAGATAATGAAAACCTTAGGGAAAGATCAGAGAACAAAGAGAATAAATATAGATAGAGAAAAGGAGAGGTCCCAAGAGAGCATCCTGAGGTATACCGACTGATAGTGGGATAGCAGTAGAGGAGTGAAAATTCTGTGTAGTTTTTGAAGAAGGTGGCAATGCCTTTGAAAGCTAGCCCAAAATGTGTTAAATTGGTCTCTCTTTTTGCTTCATTTTGTTTCTATTTATTACCATGAAATTTTTTTGTTGAATTTCTTCATCATAAAGGCCCGCCTTAGGGAGGGGCCTTAGGCATCTGAGCCAATCAGAACCTTAGGCCCCTCCCTGGTGCATCGCGGGGGGGGGGGGGAGTTGGGGAGGATTTGTTTAATGGCAGTAGCAGGAGGAAGTAGGCATCCCTCCTGCTGCCGGGGGTGGGGGTGGTTTGCTTAACAGCAGTGGCTGGCTGGAGTGGGTATTCCTCCTGCCGATCTTTGATTTGGGGTCTTTAAAAAAATTTTTTTTTAATTTATGGGTTTATTCTGTGCATGTGTTGATTGCTATCACCTGTGATTGACATATGCAAATTTTATGACTGTGAACCTCATTTGCATGCATGTTTTTAAAAGAATGACTTGCCTTTTTGAAATCTTTACAATAGTGGCTGTAACAGTGACCCGTCAGATTTTACCGTGAACATTTGGGAATCTTCCCCTCATATTCTTACATCCACATTGCTACCCATAACTTAAGGCACTCACTCCATCGTACCTCTTTCTCACCCCCACCCCCAGTATTTATTCCACCAAAGTTTTCTCTCAGGCTCCCATACCATAATTTCTCCTGAATCCTATTATGGTTCTGTCTCAGCTCTCTTTTCCCCCTGCCTATCTCTGGGCTTGGCTCCCTTCCCCTACAAGGCATACAACCCTCATGTTCCCTTCCTAGGCGCAGCCCCCTGATGTCCACATCCATTTCCCTCTTGCCTTCCCCCTCAGCTCTCCTGTTTCTCTGCCCTCCATCCCACCCCACTTCAAGGCATATACATCCCTGCTCCTTTCCCCCACCATATTCACCAAACTAAGGCCTGGATGCACTAAAATCATCCTTAAAATCCTGTGGGTCGCAGTGAAACCACAAATTGTCTGAATTAAAAATGGCAACCAATGTTAAAACAACTTTCCATGCAAATGAGTTTCGTGGATGTCTGCCATAATCCTACCCCATCAGATTTTGGAAAAGTGACTTTGACATGTATGCAGAGCCGGATGGGGAAGCCCAAACAGCTGAGCAGCAGGGGAAGCCCTGAAGCAGCCTCCTACCACTCAGCTGTTTGGGGCAGGAAGACTTTTTTTTTTAATGGGCACAACACACACCTCCCGCAATGAGGGCCACCCCCCAATGGCCCCCAAACAAAAAAAAGGAGGGAGTGATGCCCACTCCTTCCTTCCTCAGAAACCTGCATCTCCCCATTTCCCCCCCCCCCCGCCCAAGATTGTTGGCAGGAGGGATGCACACTCCTTCCTGCCTCAGCCACCCGGACTCCCTCCCCCCCACACACACACTCCCTCCCCTCCCCCCATGAAGATCATCAACTGGAGGGATGCCAACTCTCTCCTGCCTCAGCCACCTGGAACCTCCACACTCCCACCGCAAAGATCATTGGCAGAAGGAATGTACATTGGTAGAAGGAATGCCCACTCCTTCCTGCCTCAGCCACCTGGGCCCTCCTTCCCCATGGAGATCATAACCACCCAGACCCTCACTCACACTCCCACCCCTCCCATCCATGAAGATCACGGCCACCCCCCCCCAAGTGAAGTGATACCCACTCCCTCCTGCCTCAGCCACCCGGAACCTCCACAATCCTGATTTCTTCCCACCACAAAGATTGTTGGCCAAAGGGATGCCCACTCCCTCCTGCCTTGTACCCCTGCCCCCCCACTCCTGCCCCTCCCCCTGTGGAAATCATGACCACCCAGACCCTCCCACACTCCTGCCCCTCCCCCATGAAGATCACAGCCACCCAGACCACCCACATACCTCTGCCGTGAAGATCATCAGCAGGAGTGATGCCCACTCCCTTCTGCCTCAGACCCCCTGACTCACCCCGTACCCTATATAGAAGAAGAGAGCAGGAAGAATGCCTGATCTCTCTTGCCAACAGGCCTGCCTCTCCAAAATGGCGGACCTTCCCCTTCCCTAAGGGAAGGGCCTAAAGCCCTGATTGGCTTGGATACCTAAGGCCTCTCCACCTGGAATGGACCATAGGCACCTGAGACTATCAGGGCCTTAGGCCCCCTCCCGGTGCATCTTGGGATGCACCAGGAAGGGGAAGATCCACCATTTTGGAGCGACTTTTTTTGTCATCCCTTCCCCCTTTATTGGTTATCTTATTAATAGGATTTCATGAGAGAATGAGGATCAGGAATGCAACATAACCTGTGCTTATTTTTCCTGTTGTTTTACGTCTGAATGAATTTGCCTCAGAGCACACCTGTAGGGCTGGTCATATGAGGGTATGGAGGATCAGGTGATGGAAGCTGAACAAAATTTGGAGGGTTGCTACAGGGATCATAAATGTGGAAGATTAGGGAAAGAACAGAAGGTGTCTCAGGTACAGTCTTTTCTTCAGTGTTGCTGAAAATACTGCATCTGTCAACTGTACAAGTTTTTCAGTTCCCCAACTATGACAGTAACTGGAGAATGACATGGGGGCAAATTTGTCCACATTCCTGCAGGAGCTCAATTTCCCCATCCTGTCCCTGCATGTTTTGTAGCTGTCCCTGCCCCATTCCTGTAATCTCTGTCTTAACCAGTGGCGTACCAAGGGGAGGGGGGTGGTCCACCCCGGGTGCACGCCCCAAGGGGGTGCACAACTGGCCACCCACCGGGGAATAGGTTGCCACTGCCGCCATCGGGAACAAGCCGGCACCGAGTTCTCCCTGCTTTTATTCCCTGTGGGGCTGACCAACTCTCGCCACCCAATGTCAATTCTGACGTCGGAGAGGACGTTATGGGCCAGCCAATCGCTGCCTGGTTGGCCCGGAACGTCCTCTCCAATGTTAGAATTGATGTCGGGCAGCAAGAGTTGGTCGGCCCTGCAGGGAAGAAAAGCAGGGAGGGAGAACTCGGTGCCGGCCTGTTCCCGATAGCTGCAGTGGCAGACTTTCCCCGGCGGCGGTGGCAGCAGCATGTTTCCCAATGGTGGTGGCATGGGGGAGGGCAGGAAGAAAGAAAGAAAGGAGGCAGGGTGAAAGAAAGAAAGAAATGGGGCACAGAGAGAGAGAAAGACAGATAGAGAAAGAAAGGGGGCATGGAGAGAGAAAGATAGAAGGGGGCAGGGTGAAAGAAAGAAATGGGGCATGGAGAGAGAGAGACAGACAGACATAGAGAAAGAAAGGGGGCATGGAGAGAAAGAAAGAAGGAGGCAGGGTGAAAGAAAGAAATGGGGCACATAGACAGAGAGAAAGACAGACATACAGAAAGAAAGGGGGCTTAGAGAGAGAAAGAAAGAAGGGGGCAGGATGAAACAAAGAAAACGTTGGGGGAGGGAATGAGGTCTGGAGAAGAGGAAGCATACAGGAGGCTGAAAGAAGGGAAGAAATATTGGATGCACAGTCAGAAGAATAAAGTGCAACCAGAGACTGATGAAATTACCAACAAAGGTAGGAAAAATGATATTATTTTCAATTTAGTGATCAAAATGTGTCCGTTTTGAGAATTTATATATGCTGTTTATATTTTGCACTATGGCCCCCTTTTACTAAACCGCAATAGCGGTTTTTAGCGCAAGGAGCCTATGAGCATCGAGGGCAGCGTGGGGCATTCAGCGCAGCTCCCTGCGCTAAAATACACTATTGCGGTTTAGTAAAAAGGGAGGGGGTATATTTGTCTATTTTTGTATAGTTGTTAATGAGGTGACATTGCATAAAGTCATCTGCCTTGACTTCTTTGAAAACCCACGGAATATAAATGATAATTAACATTTTCTCTGCGTACAGTGTGCTTTGTGTTTTTAAAATTTTATTGTTGGTAGATCATTTTGACTTGGCCACAAAGGTAAGGGGGAGGGAGGGAGGGGAACTGCTGAAAGACATCTAGTAATCCTTGCAGGCTTGACTGTGCAGGGAATTATTTTTGTAAAATCATGTTTTGTTATGTGATTGGCATTATTTAGACTTTAATTTCTATGAATGAATAGAATGAAAATGATATAAAATTACTTGCTTGTTTTTATGTGCGTGCGCTGAAGGAAAGTGGAGAGAGAGAGTGGGCTGAGGATGCTGAAGGGAAATGGGGAAGAGAGAGTGGGGAGAAGATACTGATTTATAAATTGACAATTGTACAGAATATGGTTTCTTTTTATACTTTAATATAATAAGTTCAATATAAAACAATTCAAGGCTTGTGTGTATGGAATCAGATGGTTTGCGGGGATGGGGACCGAGCTTGCGGGGATTAGTCCAATAAAATGGTATTTTCTTATTTTTCGTTATTTATTTTATTTTTATTTGTTAATTTGTAAATTGGTGATTGTTATGTATCAGTTTTTTCAAATTTACATCTACTGTCTTTATATTTTGCACAGTATTAGAAGACATGTGTTACTGTTTTTGTGGTGTTGTGGTGTTGCATTGTATGCAGAGTCTGGTTTCTTGGCAGTTCAGTTTAACTTTTGTCTACATATTTCTATTTTTAGTTTGTGATTATTCCATATTGGGCAAGGGTGTATCTCTGTTCTGTGTGTATGAAAAGAACATAGTTTTCAGTTGGCATTGACTACAGGATCAATTGACTGTGCGGGATCTGGCTTGTTTAGTTTTACAATGTATGTGTTGGTGTTCACTGCAATGTTAAGATGCTGCCTTTTCCTAGGTACACTCTTGTTGTGTGATATGTGGATTGTTTCTAAAAATCATATTTTTCATATAGATGGGGGGGTGTCAAAAAATGATGGGCCCCGGGTATCACATACGCTAAGTACGCCACTGGTCTTAACCACACAATCCTCGAACACTTATGATTTTATAGTGCTTGAGGCTTGTGAAGATGAGGATGGAGCTTGCATGAATGGGACATGGACCAGAAAAGAATTTGTGGAGACGGGAAAATGAGTTCCTGCGGGGAAAATTTGTCCCAGTGTCATTCTCTAATAGTAATGGACTCTGACTCATGCTGAGATGGTAAGAACAAGATGCAGTCATTTCTGCACTGGCATCTTCAAGATTCTGTTGAGATTGGTGTAGTGGCCATGCTAAGAAACAAAGGGTAAAGAAAAAGGAGACTACATTTATTTGTGATTGGATGGGCAATAAAAGCTGCTGATGGAAAAGGTGCTGGTACTTAACTGAGCTACTTCTGAAAAGGCATAAGCCAAACCCAAATTCAGCAAGAACCACCTAAAAAATCCTGCTGAAAATTTTCATGAATTAGAAGGAAAGCATTGCCAACAAAGAACAGTTTGAGTCTATTTATGTGCATTTACAATATGAGCCATCCTTTGTGGGGATTGATTTGCTCTAAAGGAGCCTCTAGTGCAAAGGTGACAGAGTAAATACCTGAAGACTGATGTTCTCTGTTCTGACAATCAATACCAACCCCATGACTATACTTCTGGCTACCTTCTAGTTAAAAACAAATTTGTTAATTCTGACAATTTAATTGCCCTTCCCAAGTTCACATTAGCTTGCTTGGAGGAAAAGGATTTGGGTAATTTTTCAAGGAGGAAACCTTTCCCCAGAGTAATGATTTATAGGAATCAGTCTGGCAGTATGCACTGTATGTGCTTTTAGACATCATTCTCACTGTAGAAATGTAAAGATGATATTTCTAGATGCAGTTTTTAGATGTTGTGACTGACTTTTAAGTTTGGGAAGTTCATAATATCAAGAAGGATGAAAACTGCAAAATTTTTGCAAAGCCCCATTATTAAGTTAGGGATCATATGCCCTTTTAGGCAGGCACTTTCTTTTCATTGGCCCCTCAGATATTGTGTGCCAACTTTGAAATGTTTTTGAGGTCATATTACAGGATATGGCACTGATTGCTCTCTGGTTGTCTGCTCATCAACAAATTGAAGGCAGAGGAAGTAAAGTCTTAAAAGAGGAGATTCTTGTGAAATACAGCATGACAAAACATTCAGATGCTTAAATTCTGAATTATTAGCAGCTGGTTAACTGCAAACTTGGGCATTTGAGTTAGCAGCAAGGCATGCAGGGTTTTGAAATTAGATGTCGCCTAGGTAGTCAATTAGCATTAAAATATTAGACATCTACTTTACCCATCTATATTTTCCCTTTAAGAAATATTACAGATAGTCAGAACATGATTGATTCTACCTTGAAGAGACCCCCCCCTTTTGGAGCAAGAGACCGGGACTGCAGGCTATGTGGCAACGTCTGATATCGTCTACTGCTGCTACCAGATTTCTACCATAAAAATAGCACAGTCCTGTGGAAGTGATTGATTCTACCGTGAAGAGACCCTTTTTGGGAGCAAGAGACCAGGACTATAGGCTGGGTATCATCTGATGTCATCTACTGCCACCACTAGATTTCTACCATAAAAGCAGTCCTGTGGCCCTGTGGAAATGGTTGACTACCTTGGAGACCCTCTTTGGGAGTGAGAAATTGGTACTACAGGCTTGGCGGCGGCATCTGACATCATCTTCTGCCACTTCAGGATTTCTCCCTTAAAAGGAGCGTGGTCCTGTGGCCCCATGGAAGTGATTAATTCTGCCTTGAAGGGACCCCCTTTGGGAGCGAGAGACCAGATCTACAGGCTGGGAGGTAGCATCTGACATATCTACTGCTGCAACTGGATTTCTACCATAAGCTGTCTTATGCAAATTTGTAACCCGTTCTGAGCTCTACTGGGAGGATGGGATATAAATCCAAATAAATAAAAGCAGCGTGGTCCTGTGGCATGCAGCCATGGGAAATTCCCTAAGGGGCATGCTCAATAGGGCACACTTTCCCCTTTAGGAGCTCAGTAGGAACCAGAAGAGCTGGAACCTTAATCCTTTATCTTCGTTTTAAGGTACTGTGTTTTTCTTTTTCCTTATATAGTGGTGAAGGTAAAAGGAGCCGCAGTATACCCAAGTTGGGAGGGCCTATGGACAAACATGTTCTATCTAAGGTACCTTCTGCTTCTATTGATGAACTATCTGTCACTGGGGCCTCGTTGATTGAAGAAGGATGTTCCACTCCCACCCTGCCTTCAACTCCTTTTCCTTCTCAGGGAGCTTTTTCCTATAGGAGTAATAGTTACACAAACTAAAAAAAACTCTCTTCGATAAATCCACTAGCTGTCCCTTTTCCAACAGCTGTGGAGTGGCCTAACTTGTCTAAAATGGTGGTGCAACCCCAGGAAATAAATTTGGAATTTGGTGGTTAGGACTGAGGAGTGTATTAAAACAGATTGTTCCCCGGTTATGTATTTTTTCCTCAACAAACGATAGATAAATTTCAAGATTTAAACTCAAAAGTAATGTCCTTGGATTCCAAGCTATCCCAGATCGCTTCTTCAGTGTTAAATAGTCAATCAGTCTCTTCAGCTTTTATTAAGGATAGTTTGGTTATCCATAGACAATTGGAATTTCTGGAAAATTGAATTTGTCCTAGAACTTCACATATATTGAATTTTCCTATTTGTCATCTCCTGAGATGATATTGTGTAGATATTGTAAGGATGTATTACTTTTTGAGAATGTAGAAGATATAAAGATTTGTGATTGTCATTACATATCAATACTTCTAGCTGGAACAGTGATGGAGTACTGGTTAGGCCAATTTAGAATCTTTTGATTTAACTGCGTTTTTAGAAATCTCTCGGGAGGAGATTACCACCAGGGCCACTCTCTTGGTTACTCTACCAATGAACAGGAGAAAATAAAATACTTAAAATGTATTTTCATAAGAAAGACATTGTGCTGTGGTCATCCTGTCCAAATTTTTCTGATGATTTGTAAGCAAGTTCTATAATTCAGGTCTCTAAAAAGAAAAGATAGAATTGCAAAAGGAATCTAGGAATTATCAAACAATTGTGATTAAGAGATTTAAATGTTTGAGAGGGAGTGTAAGGTGTCAAATATTTACTAAGAGAGAGAAGCATTTATAGAATGAATTTTAAAAACTAGTAAGAGAATTTTATAAATGATATAATGCAATATAGATAGCCAGTGGGCTGATTTAAGTAGTGGAGTAACATGATCAAATTTTTATGACCAGTTATAAGTTTTATGGTGGTATTTTGAACTAGTTGTAATCGTTTAAGTTCTTTTACCTGTATACCTTTATATACCCCCCTTTTTTAAAGCTGCATTATGCTTTTTTATTGCCGGCTGCGATGGTATTAGCTCTGACGCTCATAGTATTTCTATGAGCGTCAAAGCTAATACTGCTGCAGCCAGCGATAAATGCTTAACGTGGCTTTGTAAAAGGAGCCCATAGTGAATTACAGTAAAATGGCTAATAACGAGAGCATGGACCAAGGTCGTAGTAGAGGACAAATAGAACTTGTACTGCATAAATTATATATACAGTTCCATATTACCAAAAATATCTGAGCCTTATATGAAAGAGTTGAATCCAAGATTACACCTAATACTCAAGTTGTTGTAACCTGTGGAATTAGTATATAATTTAAAAAGATTGGAAGAGGTAGATTAGAATTATTATTTCCAAAGAGCAAAGTTTTGGATTTTGATAGATTAATGACTAATTTATTATGAGCAAGCCAAGTTGTCAAATGTTTTAACTCACACTTACTTCATTCATTTCAAATTCCTCTTGACCTTCCAGTCTGCTCTCTCACTTGCCAAACAAGACTACCACACCCGCCTGACTAACTCTCTTGGCTCCAACCCTCATGATCTCTTTACCACACTGAACTCCTTACTCAAGGTACCCCTATGTCATTCTCCCCATAGACTTTGGCTGAGTACATCTATGACAAGGTTTACAAAACCTTGAGTTTTCAACCAAGTCACCTCCAACCTTCTCCATCAACCCTACCCCAACCGTTATTGCTTTCTCTTCCTTTCCTGAAATCACCAAGGAGGAAACTGCACATTTTCATTCCTCTGGTCCTAATCCCACCCATCTTGTTATCACTATCACTTCTACTGTCATACCCACTATCTTGCCATATCTTCAACCTATCATTCTCCACCACAACTGTGCCTTATGCCTTCAAACATGCTGTCATTATGTCGCTCCTCAAAACCTCTAGCTGAACCCTACCTTCTCCTCCATCTATCACACCTCCCTCCCTACTTCCCTTCATATCCAAGCTGCTTGAATGTGTTGTTCACTGCCGTTGTCTTGACTTTCAATTGGGCTTTCACCTTCTCCATTGTACAGAAAGTGCTCTTACTAAAGTCTCCAATAACCTTCTCCTGGCAAAATCTAAAGGCCTCTACTACATCCTCTTCTGCAGCTTTTGACATGGTAGATCATCGCCTTGTCATCAATACAGTCTTTGCTTGGGTTTCAAGGCTTTATCTCATTGTTTTCTTCCTATCTTTCCCATGGCACTTTTAGCATATGCTCTAGTGGATCTTCTGCTGCCATCTCGCTGCCAGTGGGGTACTTCAGGGCTCTGTCCTCGGATCACTTATTTGTCCCATCTACACTTCTTCCCATGGTGCTCTAATCTCTTCCCATGGCTTTTAGTACCACTTCTATGCCATGACTCACAAATCTATCTCTTTACACCTGAAATCTCTACAGATATTCAGCCCAAGTCTCAGCCTATCTGACATCGCTACCTGTATGTTTCACTGCCATCTAAAACTAAATATGGCCAAGATTGAGCTCCCTATTAATGAAACAGGGAGGAAAAAAACCTGGTCATGGCGTGTACAGAGACAAGGTCATTCACCGCCCTGTCCCCACACTAAAGTATCTGCTGCATTGCTTCCCTTCCCAGCCCTCCTTGCGATCACGCACTAGCTCCCTCCCGCCAATGTAAAGAAACAACAAACGATTCAGGCATCTCTTCCCTTCATCTAGCCACTTCCCTTCCTCCCTTTCCCTCACCTTCGCGGGCGCTCTTCAGACTTTTTTCTTTCTGAGCATCCGGATGCGGCAACGTTCTCACAAGTTCTGCGCTTGACTGCCCCAAAGCTTCTCCTCTGATGCACTTCCTGTATGCATCAGAGGAGAAGCTTTGGGGCAGTCATGCAGGACTTGTGAGAATGTTGCCACATCCAGACACCAGAAAGAAAAAGTCTGAAGAGTGCCTGCAAAGGTGAGGGAAAGGGAAGAAGGTGGTCCGACAAAGGGAAGAGATTGAGTGGTGCTGAAGGGAAGTGGAGGGAGGGGGAGCAGATGGTGTTTGAAAGGGAGAGTGAGAGAGGGGAACAGATGCTGGAAGTGGAGAGAGAGGGAGCAGACACTAGAAGGAAGTGGGGAGAAGAGAAAGGGGAGCAGATGCTGAATGGGAGGTGAGAGAGAGAGTGGCGCTGAAGAGAAGTGGAGGGAGAGGGGGAGGAAGATGCTGGTTGGAAGGGGAGGGTGAGAGGGGAACAGACTCTGAAAGTGGAGCAGATGCTGGAGGGGGGAGAGTGGTGCTGAAGGGAAGTGGAGGGAAAGGGGGGTGCAGATACTGGTTGGAAGGGGGAGAGAGGGAGTAGATGCTAGAAGGAAGTGGGGAGGAGAGAAAGGGGAGAAGACACGATGGGAGGGAACAGAGAGTGGTGCTGAAGGGAAGTTGAGGGAGGGGAGAGCAGATGCTGGTTGGAAGGGGAGAGTGAGAGAGGGGAATAGATGCTGGAAGTGGAGAGAGAGGGAGCAGACATTAGAAGGAAGTGGGGAGAAGAGAAAGGGGAGAAGAGAAAGGAGAGCAGATGCTGGATGGGAGGTGAGAGAGAGTGGCACTTAAGGGAAGTGGAGGGAGAGGGGAAGAAGATGCTGGTTGGAAGGGGAGGGTGAGAGGGGAATAGACTCAAACTGGAGAGAGAGGGATCAGACATCAGAAGGAAGTGGGGAGGAGAGAAAGGGGAGCAGATGCTAGAGGGGGAGAGTGGTACTGAAGGGAAGTGGAGGGAGAGGGGGAAGCATATGCTGGTTGAAGGGGGATAGAGAAAGGAACAGATGCTGAAAGTGGAGAAAGAGGGAGCAGATGCTTAGAAGGAAGTGGGGAGGAGAGAAAGGGGAGAAGACATGATGGGAGGGAAGAGAGAGAGTGAAACAGAATCTGGAAGGAAGTGAAGAGGAGAAAGAAAAAAAAGGGCACATGCAGGATTGAGGGAAGAGGATAGAGTTAGTTACTGGAAGGGATGAGGGAAAGAGGTGACAAGCTATAGGTAGACACAGTGAAAGAGGGAAATTGAGGACTGAATAGTAAAAAAGAATTTAGACAGAGGCAGAAAATAAATTGAGAGGGAAGAACAGGAGGAAGTGAGCGGAGAGAGAGATGCCAGAGCAGGGGGGAAGGAGAGGAGACAGATACTAGACCAATGGGGGTGAAAGGAAAGATGGAAGGGGGAGGCATACAGTTTCTGGAAGGGGCATACAAGGAGAGAAGATGCCATATAGGGGCAGAGAGATAGAGACAGTGGATGGAAGGAAGAGAGAAACAAGAAGATGAGGAAAGCAGAAACCAGAGAAGAC
The DNA here is from genome assembly GCF_902459505.1 of Geotrypetes seraphini. Classification (NCBI taxonomy): domain Eukaryota; kingdom Metazoa; phylum Chordata; class Amphibia; order Gymnophiona; family Dermophiidae; genus Geotrypetes; species Geotrypetes seraphini. Next base: position 158,736,230 of record NC_047084.1, on the reverse strand, counting down.
AAAGGTAGAACAAAAATTTTCTATTTATTTATTGCTTTAGGAGACATGTGTCACTGTTTCTGTGGTATTGCATTGTATGCAGAGTCCAGCTTCTTGCTGGTTCAATTTAACCTTTGTCTATGTATTTCTATTTTATCCCCCCTTTTACAAAACTGTGGAGCGTTTTTTAGCACCAGCCGTGGTGGTAGCAGCTCTGATGCTCAGAATTCTATGAGCGTCAGAGCTGTTACTACCGTGGCTAAAATCCACACTACAGTTTTGTAAAAGAGGGAGGGGTTAGTTTGTGATGACATATTCCATACTAGGCGAAGGTATTTTCTGTGTTCTGTGTGTTCGAAAGACATGGTTTTCTGTTAGGATTGACGGTGTAGGATTGATCTGTACTAGTCTGGCTTGTTTAGTTTTACAATGGGTGTATTGATGTTGTACTGCTCACTGCAGTATGTAAGATGCTGCCTTTTCCTAGGTACTCATGTGTGACGTGTGGCTTTTTACTAAAAATCATGTTTTTCGTTCAGATGGGGGGGGGGCTTGCCAAAAAATGATGGGCCCCGGGTGTCACATATGCTAGGTACGCCACTGATGAAAGCTAACCTCTTATTCCTTACCTTCTCAACTACTACTTTTGAGAACCAAAGTGGCCTTCTTTTCTTCTTAGTTTTACTTACTTGCCTCACATAAAAGTTTGTCATCCTTACAATCGCTCCTTTCAGTTTTGCCCACCGCATTTCCACTCCTTCTAGACATTCCCATCCAGACAATAATTCCTTGACGTAAACCCTCATCCGAACAGTTAGTTTTAAAAAAAATCTAGAACCTTTGCTTTTGAATGAGCCCTTCTCTGAACCCGTCTTAATATTAAACTGTACCATGCAGTGATCACTGGATGCCAGATGATCACCCATTGTAACATTAGAAACCCTTTTTGTCCTGTTTGTCTGAACAGGATTGTTTCATCTATGTCTTATGTACAGTGCTGCGTATAGCTAATTGCACTATAGAAATGATTAGTAGTAGTAGTAGATTTAGAAATTATTACTGAAATAGTAACTTCATTTCATTAGAACAGAAGGGTTTTGTGAGAGGTCAGCCCTGCTGAATTCTGTGTGTGATGCAGATTATTTTAGATTTGTCTATTTAGATTTAGCTTGCATCTTTTTCAGTACAGTAGTGGATTCAGGTGAGTTAAGTTCAGGTACATTAGAAATTTCCCTGCCTTGGAGGGCTCACAATCTAAGTTTGTACCTGAGACAAGGGAGGGTTAAGTGACTGGCACAAGATCACAAGGACAGCTGCAAGATTTGAGCCAAGCTTTCCTGGTTCTCAGCCCAGGGTTCTAACCACTAGATGGCAAGTCCACTCCTTTTTATGTGGGTGCCTTTTACTAAGTTGCATTAGATGCTAACACTCACTTAACATAGCTTAAATTGGCATACTGTGGGATATGCTGAAATATCCTGCGGTAAATACCATTTTAGTTTGTGTTAATCCATGTACTACAAAATGTTTTACTTTTTTCGGGGGTGAGGGGCACATTTGGGGATTTCTATGCTAATCCGTTAGCACAATAATTACCACATGAGCCCTTATTACCTATAAAATGGGTGGTGTAGTTGTTATTAATAGCCATATGCTAATATGTACAAAAATGAAAAATTGTCCATTTTATAGCTGCTGTGAAAATGGCCTCGGTGCTCAAGAAAAACCTATGCAAGTTGCCACCCCTTGGTATGCAAGAAAGGGGTAGATGACATCTGATTTTTCTGCTTTTACACAATTAGGGAGTGATTCGACGGGATGCAGAGGTTCAGTGGGCAATTTTCTTATTTAAAAAAATACAAGTGATTTGTGAATTTTTTCACTCCTCTTATAATTTTGAAATAGATAGTCTAGCTCTATTGTACTTTCTGAGAAAGGAAACTCAAATGGGAGGTGCAAGGGCAAATTTACATATAAGCTAGATAAGCTACCATTTAGAGCAGGAATGTCCAACCTGCGGCCCAAGGGCTGCATGCAGCCCCGTGAAGTATTTGTGTGGCACCGGTCGAGGGCGATGCAGTGTTTTCCTCTGCTGCCACCGGGTTTTTACTGTCTTGCTGGCTCCCTCCTCTGTCTTGCTGCAGCATTTGTGCATTGGTGCAGCCCCAGAAACATTTTTTTCGGCCAATGCGGCCTAGGGAAGCCAAAAAGTTGGACACCCCTGGTTTAGAGCCTTAAATTAAAAGGAGCCTTACACTTCACTAAAAAATAATAAAAATTAAATGTGTTTAAATCTGAATATAATTTGTTTACATTGATTTTTATAATTGATTTTATCAATGATATATATATATATATTTTATCAATATATATGTATATATATATATATTATATTTCATTTTAGTAACTTAACCCTCTATTGCCCTAGGTTTAAAAACTTAGAATGTGAACCCACAAGGGACAGAGAAAGTAGTTGCATATAATAAGATAAATACAGTAAAACCTTGGTTTGCAAGCATAATTTGTTCCAGAAGCATTCTTGTAATCCAAAGCACTCATATATCAAAACAAATTTCCCCATAGGAAATAATGGAAACTCAGACGATTCGTTCCACAACCCCAAAACTTTAATACAAAATACTATACGTACTTGTATTGCAAGACCTCGGTCATTTAGAGCAGTCACTACACTCCTGCAGTGTCAGAGAGAGAAGAACCATCGGCTCAGTTGTGATGATGTGACGCGTGTATACTGTATGTACTCGTATTGCAAGACTTTGATTGTTTAGAACGGTCACTACACTCTTGCAGCGTCAGAGAGAGAAGAACCATCGGCTCAGTTGTGATGATGTGACGTGTGTATACTGTATGTAATCGTATTGCAATACCTCGCTCGTTTAGAACAGTTACTACACTCCTGCAGCGTCAGAGAGAGAAGAACCATCGGCTCAGTTGTGATGATGTGACGCGTATATACTGTATGTACTCGTATTGCAAGACTTTGATTGTTTAGAACAGTCACTACACTCTTGCAGAGTCAGAGAGAGAAGAACCATCGGCTCAGTTGTGATGATGTGCGTATTGCAATACCTCGCTCGTTTAGAACAGTTACTACACTCCTGCAGCGTCAGAGAGAGAAGAACAATCGGCTCAGTTGTGATATGTGTATACTGTATGTACTTGTATTGCAAGACATTGCTTGTATATCAAGTTAAAATTTAAAAAAATGTTTTGCTTGTCTTGCAAAACACTTGCAAACCAAGGTTTTACTGTAAATACAAAATGTAAATTGCTTTGGTTGTACCACAGAAAGGCAGTATATTGAATCCCCTGACCTTTGATTGTCTGTTAAGCCTAAGATTTACCCCCACACACACACTTTTTACGAAGCCGTGTTAGGGTTTTTAATCACCGTCCGCGGCAGTAAAAACTCTGATGCTCATAGAATTCCTCTCAGCATCAGAGCTTTTACTGCCACGGCCTGTGATAAAAAAAAACCCTAATGCAGCTTCATAAAAGGGGGGGCTTAATTTCTGCTTGATTGAGAGGGGGCCCCTTAAATGTTACACTTTATGAGCCATAATACACATAAATCCAGCCCTTGGGGGTTGGGGGAGTGAGATGGTAGGGAGTATTAATTTTTTCACTTTTTAAAGCTGGCATCTTTAGAGAAGTACATTTAGACTGTCAGTTTTAACTTTTTTGTTTTTTTAAACTTGCCATCTTATGTATGTAATGTTTCAGTACCTCTCACTGTTGTTTATCTTTGTAGTTTTTAATCATTACAGTGCTCAACAAGAATATTTCTACAGTAAATTCTCAAGATTTTTGAATCATCATTTGTTGGATAACCCTAGATTTTTCCACCTCCCACTTCTGACACCTTTGTGACCCAGATAGGCCCACTGTTGGAGACTGGATACTTGTGTCAATATAGCTTGGCATTTCTTTTGTTTTTATGTTTGGTTTTATATTCTGTGAGCTCCTTATTTACCGTTTCCTCTGTCTTGATTGCATGGCAGTTGTGTGTTTCACACTAAGAAACAGTTTTGAATACCACACACAAGAAAATCTAAAAATACCAGTATCCAATACTACAGAGCCAACACAGCCTCCAAGGAACCTTTTAACATCAAAGCTTTAGAAAATTATAGAAAAGCTAAATGTGGCAGAAAAGCCTCAGTTACAAAAAGCCCAGTCTCAGTGAAGCCATGGACTTGTTCATGTTCTTTCATCGGTTGAACCCCTCCCACATACATACATACATATACACACACATGCACATGCACAAACTATCAAAATCATCTTAGTCATTCTAAATATTCTAAATATTGGGGGGAAAAATTTGAAAAGGTGAAAATTTTGTTGCACATGGGAAAAGTGTTGCTCTTATCAGTCATAAAAAGTCCCAGTCTCACAAATCACATGTCCATGCAGTATCCTTAAAGAAAAATATAATTCCACTAATGTAGGACCAAAACAGCAAATATGAAAGAAAGTAGCAAGCATGTTGAAACAAGTCTGTGCGTGTTGTCAAATGTCTCAAGGTTACTTATGCACAGACAGGATGTTAGCAGAGTCCTCGTGCAAATCATGTGAAAAACTACTAGATTTGGAGCACCGTTCAGTGATAAAATTTCTCACAAAAGAATGCATGTTTATGGGGAGTTTGTCCCATCAACCTACAAAGTAAAATTTTGGATCAAACAGTTTAAGTGGGTAGAGAGTCCATCGAAAATGACCCTCACACTGGATGACCTGTAGAAGCAACTTCCAAAGAAATGTGCAAGAAAGTTGAGGATTTAATTTGGTCAGGTGAATTAAGATTTTCTGAATAGCTGAATAAACGGGCGTCTCAGCAGGTACAGTTTGGAAAATAATTCATGAAAGGTTGGGCATGTCCAAGGTTAGAGCAAAATGGGTTCCAAGAATGCTGACGCCATGTCAGAAGGTCACGAGGCTCCAGTGCTGTCAGGAGAACTTGGAGATGCTCCGTGATAGTGCTGCCCAGTTCGAATCGATTCACCAATACACTTCGGGTGAATCGATTTGTTTTTTAAAAAAAATCAAATTTACTGATTCGTCAGCCCCCTTGCTAGAGACCCGTTCGGGCTTTGCCTCTGCCACTGGAGTCCTTGCTTCTGATGTAACTTCCGGTTTTGCAAAACCGGAAGTTACTGTATTTTTCGCTCCATAAGACACACCTGACCATAAGATGCACCCTTGATTTAGAGGAGGACAACAAGAAAAAAAAACATTCTGAACTAAATTCTCCCTGCCAGGCTATGCACCCAACCCCACACTCCTTGCCAGACTCTGTACCCTGTCCCCCCCTCTTGTGGTCTAGTGGTAGGCTGGGACAGGGCACAGGGCAGGTGGGGACAGGGCACAGGGCAGTGCCTAGTGGCTGGCAGGCAGGGAAGTCTTTCTGTTTACTGCTCAACTTTGGAAAATGCACATCTCTAATACCTTTACATTTTTATTTGCTCTTTTTTTTTTAAAGCAATTCACATGTCCAGCACAAGGCCTCTTGCCTTGTAATTCCAGCAGGAGGGCCCCCTTCCCCGGTATCTTTCTGCAGGACCCCCTCCCCCTTCCCTACCTCTCCCCGGTACCTTTATGCAATCCTGGCAGTCCAGCGATGCATCGGCAGCTTCCCCTGCTGGATGGTCGCCCGAGTCCCCATCTGTCATGGCAGTGAGAAGCAGGCATGAGCATGGTTAGTACTGATCGCTGTGACATATCACGAAACCCCTTTTACTTCATTCTTGTCATTTTCATACATCACTTTGTTCTTTCTCTCATTTATATAGCGGTTTATCCATGGCTTACTCATGGCTTATAATCACATAGTCTCTTATATGCACACAAGACCTGCTCTTACTGGATCATTGGTCCACGACTTGGCAGCTAAGTTTCAATGCCAAAAAGTGTAAGGTCATGCACCTGGGCAGCAGAAACCCATTCTGATCTTACACCCTAAATGGTGAGACCCTAGCAAGAACTACAGCAGAACAAGACTTGGGGGTAATTATTAGCGAAGACATGAAGACGGCCAATGAAGTGGAGAAAGCTTCATCAAAGGCTAGACAAATGATGGGTTGTATCCATAGAAGTTTCGTCAGTCGAAAGCCGGAAATCATAATGCCATTGTACAGATCCATGGTGAGACCTCATCTGGAATATTGTGTACAGTTCTGGAGGCCACATTACCAAAAGGATGTGCGGAGAGTTGAGTCGGTTCAGCGAATGGAAACCAGGATGGTCTCAGCTCTCAAGAATCTCCCGTATGAGGAACAGCCGGGTAAGTTGCAGATGCACTCACTCGAGGAGCGCAGAGAGAGGGGAGACATGATTGAGACATTCAAATATGTCACGGGCTGTGTCGGGGTGGAAGAAGATATCTTTTTTTCTTAAGGGACCAATGACAACAAGAGGGCATCCGTTGAAAATCAGGGGTGGGAAACTTCATGGCGACACCAGGAAGTATTTTTTCACCAAAAGGGTGGTTGATCATTGGAATGATCTTCCACTGCAGGTAATCAAGGCCAGCAGCGTGCCTGATTTTAAAAGAAAATGGGATAAGCATGTGGGATCTCTTCATGGAAGAAATTAGGGGGGTGGGTCATTGGGGAGGACAGACTTGGTGGGCCGTGACCCTTTTCTGCCATCATTTTCTATGTTTCTATCATTCACGCAAGGTTCCTATATGCACATATGCATATTAATTTATCAGTCTTCCATCTATTCACATGCACAATCACTGTGCTTCATTTATCAGCAATTTTATGCACCACTAGTCACCATTTATCTCTCCGAGTCTTCATCTGTTGCGGCAGAGGCAGGCACGAGCCCCGAGTGCGGCTGCCTGGTCTCGCGCCACCACCCGAATGTCCAGCGCTGCATCAACAGGCTCCCCCCATCTATTTGGAAGTGAAAGGCAGGTGCAAGCCCCGAGCGCACCTGCCTGGTCCTGCGCCGCCACTCGAATAGTGCCGTCAGCTCCTGCGAGTAATGCGAGAACCAACGACACCATTCGGGCGGTGGCGCAGGACCAGGCAGGTATGCTTGGGGCTCGCGCCTCCCTTTCACTTCAGCGGCAGATGGAGAGCCTGCCGATTCAGCACTGGACATTCGACTGGGGCGCAGGACCAGGCAGGCATGCTTGGGGCTCACGCCTGCCTCTCACTGCCACGGCAGATAGGGACTTGGGCAGCCGTCCAGCAGGGGAGCCTGCCAATGCAGCGCTGGACTGCCAGGATTACATAAAGGTACCGGGAGGTGTGGGGGGGGGGGGGGGGGTGGGGGGTGGTATTCGCTCCATAAGATGCACCCTTATTTCCATCCACTTTTAGGGGGGGAAAAGTGTGTCTTATGGAGCGAAAAATACAGTACATGAGAAGCAAGGACTCCAGTGGCAGAGGGAAAACCCAAATGGGTCTCTTTGTGCCAATCAGCGGCAGCAAGGCTCTCTCCTTCCGGGCCGGAAGTATTTCTCCTCTCCTCCCTGGACAGGCAAAAGTGGTGGTAGTGAATAGAGAATGACACGGGGAGCGATCCCCGCAGCGAACCGCTGCGTGGCTGCGGTTTGGCTGCGGGTTATGGTGACCTCATTAGCAAATCGCCGCAGACGCGGGGACAAATCCTTTCACCGCCCGCAAAAACGGTGAATAGATTTGTCCCCGCAGGCCAATGTCCCCCCTTCTAGGAACCGCTATTTACCTGTGTTTCACCGTGCTCCTCATTTGTCAGATCAACCCTTCCTGCCAATAGAACCCGCCCCCCCCCCCGACGATCGCCCTCAGCCCTTCATGCCGACAGAACCAGCCCTCCCCAACGATCGTGGCAGGAGGGTACCCATCCCCTCCTGCCTACCCCAACAGCCCCCCCGACGATCGCAGCAGGAGGATATCCAACCCCTCCTGCCAGCTCCCCAACAGCCCCCCTATGATCACTGGTAGGAGGGTGCCCAACCCCTCCTGCCGGCACCCCCAACGGCCCCCTATATCGCCAATAGGAGGGTGCCCAACCCCTCCTGCCGGACCCTCCCCCAACAAACCCCGCCATCCCGAAACACCACCCTTAGTCTTACTTTCCAAGTTGGACCGGACAGCTCCTCGCTCGTCTGGCCAGCAGGCCTGCCTCCGTCCAAATGAGGCGGGCCCGCCCCTCCCCTCCCCTGCCTAACCCACAGGATCCTAGGGCCTGATTGGCCCAAGCACCTAAGGCCCCTCCTATAGCGGGAGTGGCTTTAGGTGCCTAGACCAATCAGGCCCTAGGATCCTGTGGGTTGGGCAGGGTAGGGGCGGGCCAGCCTCATTTGGACGGAGGCAAGCCTGCTGGCCATACGTGTGAGGAGCCGTCCGGTCCAACTTGGAAAGTAAGACTAAGGGGGTTCCGGGGTGGGAGGGTTCGTTGGGGGGGGTCCAGCAGGAGGGGTTGGGTACCCTCCTGCCGGCGATCTTAGGGGAGGCCATTGGGAGGACCGGCAGGAGGGGTTGGGTACCCTTCTGCTGCGATTGTCGGGAGGGCCGTTGGGGGGGGTCTACAGGAGGGGTTGGGTGCCCTCCTGCCGTGATCGCTGGGGGGAGGGGAGACTTGCAGCCGTAGCCGCGGTCACTATGCTAATCACGGCAGGGAGATCTTTGCCGCGATTAGGTACAGCGGCCGCGTCTACTTACCATGTAGGCTAACATTGTAAGCATTTAAAGTACATGTCGTGTTTGTTTTTGCATTGCTAGCCCCAGGGGTGGTGGAAGATTAGTGATTGAAAAACTGTATGAAAAATAACTATTTTAAATTTAGTGATCAAAATGTGTCAGTTTTGAGAATTTATATTAATTAATTTTTTCTCTGCGTGTTTTGTTTTTGTATAGTTATTAACTAATATTTAACTAAGTTTTAAAGTTTTAAAGTTTTAAAGAATGTTTCCTTTATACGTAAATAAAGAAAAGTATATAAAATCGTACCCGTTTGAGGCTTTTATGTATGCAGCGGTGACGGTGACGGGGCGGTGAATGGGGTTGCAGTGGCGGTGACGGGGCGGTGAATGGGGTGGCAGTGGCGGTGACGGGGCGGTGAAGGGAATGGCGGTGACGGGGCGGTGCAGAGGATGGTGAGACGGGGACGGGGCGGTGACGGGGACCAATTTTTTCACCGTGTCATTCTCTAGTAGTGAATACAATTCACTACCCTGCCGCTGCTCCAGGCATCTTCTCTCTATTCGGCCGCCCAAGCGAAAACAGGATGTTTTCACTAAGGGTGGGCCGCAGTGGAGAGAAGGCGCAAGGAGTGGTGGCAGGAGTGGATTGCTAAATAACTACTGCCACCGGCAACATGTTGTAACATCAAAATAAAGGTAGATGGGGGGAGAGGGGAGATCGACTTGAGGGAGATCATGGACGGGAGATGGACTTGGGGGAATTGGTGGACTGGAGAGGGAGAGATGGGGAGAAGATGGATGGGAGAGGTGAACTTGTTGGATGGGGAAAGATGAATGGTGGAGGGGAGATGAACTTGGGGGAGATCATGGAGAGGGGAGATAGATGGTGGACAATGGGATTTAGGGAGGGAAGGAACAGAAATGGAGAGAAGTTGGACACAAGGGATGGTGTGGGGGGATAGAGATACTGGATAGGAGGGTAGTTAGAAAGAAAGAGCTGGTGGGAAAGGAGGGAGAGATGCTGGATGAAAGGTAGGTGAGAAAAGGAGAGATGGTGGATCTGGGGATGGTGGGGTCCATCGCTGCAGCTACGGGAATAGAGACGAAAAAAAGGAAAGATGCCAGACCTCCAGGGGAAGGAAGGGAAATGGAAGGGGAGGACAGAAATGTAAGATGGATGGTTACTACAGAGAAAGAAGAAAACGACAAATGGGCAAGAGACCAAGGCAAGCAGGTTATCAGAAGACGTTTGTTGTAGAGCTTGGGACCAACATGATTTGAAAAATGACCAGACAACAAAAGGTAGAAAAAATAATTTTATTTTCTGTTTTGTGATTACAATGTTTCAGATTTTAAATTTGTATCCTGCCAGAGCTGGTATTAGACCGTGAACGTGAGCTAGGATTTAACAGAGAGGAAAAGTCTTTTTTGTTTGTTTATTTTGTTTACACCACAGCATCAGTGTGGGTAGGAGAGGGCAAAGTGGGTGAAAAGGCTATAAAATAAACCCACCAGGATGTTTGGGAAAAACACCCAATTGGGCAGGAAAATCGATTCAGTAGGCTGAATCAAATCGAAATATTTTTTCCTGAATCAGGCAGCACTACTCTGTGAAGACCAAGTGAATTTTTTTCATCGTTTGGTGACTGGTGATGAAATTTGGTCTATCACAGAGATCCTGAGTCTAAAATGCAGTCAATGCAGTGGAAGCACAAGTCATCCCCCACCCCAAAAATGTTAAAGGCAGAAAAATCAGCAGGCAAAATCATGGCATCTGTCTTCTGCGATGGTGGACTTTTGCTTCTGGCCTTCATGCCACACAAGATGACCATAACCGGGGAGTGTTGCACCAACACAATGTTCGCTTTGCGGTAGTCAATCAAGGAGAAAAGACAAGGAAGGCTCGCAGCAGGGATGCTGCTTCTTTATGACAATGCGCTGGTGTACATATCACAACAATCACGGGCTGCCATCCAAGAATATGGGTTTCAGCAGCTGAACCATCCACCCTACAGTCCTGACCTGGCTCCCTGTTCTGAGTTTTGAAGAAATCTCTCCGTGGTCAGCAATTTTCAAGTAAGGAAGCTGTGATCTCCTGGTCTGAAGATCAAACAGAAGAATTATTTTCAAAGTGATTAAAAGTCATTGCAGGAAAAGTGGATGAAGTTTATGGAGCCATCAGTGGACTATATTGAAAAATAAAACAAAAAAATTATTGAAAACTTTTTTTTCTTTCCTACTGAGGTAGATAAATTATTGAATTCCCTTCGTAAATTCAAAGCACTTAATTTCCAAACACTGCATTGCATACTCCTATTCCCAACAGGAATCCTGTTTCATGACCTCCAATCGCTGCGTCGGGGGAAGACTGTTGCAACCTTTCTCCAGCTCTCCATGCATTTTTCACCCAATGCAGCAACTGGAGGTCTTGAAACAGGATTCCTGTCGGGAATGCAGTGTTTGGAAGATAAGTGCTTTGAATTTGTGCTATATTGGTGGAACTGTATTTTTCTTAAGGACACTTCATGGAATAGTTAAGCTCTGGAATGCATTGCCAGAGGTTGTGGTAAGAGCGCATGGTGTAGCTGGTTTTAAGAAAGGTTTGGACAATTTCCTGGAGGAAAAGTCTATAATCTGTTATTGAGAAACACATGGGGAAAACCACTGCTTGCCCTGGATCTGTAGCATGGACTGTTGCTACTCTGGGTTTTTTCCAGGTACTAGTGACCTGGATTGGCCACCGTGAGAACGGGCTACTGGGCTTGATGGACCATTGGTCTGACCCAGTATGGCTGTTCTTATGTAATTTATGATATTGGACCTTTATGATTAATAAGAGCAACACTTTTTCCATGTGCAGCAATATTTTCCATTTTTTTTCAAAATTTTTTCAAATATTTTGAATGTTCAGAATGAAAAAGAAGATTTTGATATTGTGGAGTTTTGTCAGCCGACAAAAGAATGTGTGCAGGTCCATGGCTTGACTGGGACTGATCTCTTTGTAACTGAGGCTTTTTCTCCAAATTTAGGCTCTGTTTGCTCTGTAGTATTATATAATAGTATTCTTAGATTTTCAGTTGTGTGTCATCTCATATGGCCCATTTTGGTTCCACAAAGAGCTACTTTGCTGTGCAATATGGTGGCAGTGGTGAGCCACCTCACCTCTAGTCTTTAATTTCCTTGTAACAGTGCCCTACTCTCCTAGGGTACCCAGCTACGTCTATACAACCATCCCCTTCATCTGCTGCTGCGACGGTTTGCTTCCCCCTCCACAGCACCTCCACAAGGCAGATTCAGGAGTTCTGCAGATCAACAGTCACAAACAAATGGATGGACACCTAAAAATGATATATTTTTGCAAATGTTTTTACACTGTGATTGTAAATGCTTATTTGCTCAGTACACTAGATAAACAATTTTTATTTACACTTTAGTGCTATGACAAGAGAGCTCAGTGAATGATTGTTTTGGAGCTCATGATATCAGAAAATCAGCAAATAGCATTGTACAGTGGTACATCTAATGTCAAGTTATATTAACTGTTAACAAAAACTCCTTGAACCTCAGATTCCATTTTTTCTCTACAGTTACAGGATGTGTAAAACATGATTTTAACCAGTAAATTAAACAGATGTGAGATGAAAGTCAAAAGCATTGACCACCCAAGGGCTTCATAATTTTTTTAACCCAAAGGGATACTTTAAGGCCCTTCAGTTTTGCAAAGAATGTAAATAATCCTAGAGTTGCCAAGATCATGGTGGGTAAGACACAAGTGATAATGTAACATAAAAATATAAATACAGTGGTACCTCGGTTTACGAGTGCACTAGTTTGCGAGTGTTTTGCAAGACGAGCAAAACATTCGCAAACTGGGTACCTCGTAAACCGAGCTTGCCTCGCTGTACGAGCGCCCCCCCTCCACCGCGATCCTACTTCCCCCCCCCTCCCAAGCAGTCAATGACACCCTTTACCCGACTTGGCACCAGTGCCGGTGCCCGAAGATCCTCCCTCTTCTGGCGCGGCCTGTGCTGGGCATTGCGTCAGAGATCCTCCTTCTTCTGGTCTGGGCTGGATTGGCTTTGAGCATGCGCAAATGCTCAAAGCCGGTCCAGCCCAGCCCAGACCAGAAGAAGGAGGATCTCCAACGCACCGCCCAGCTGCGCCAGAAGAGGGAGGATCTTCGGGCACCGGTACTGGTGCCAAGTCGGGTAAAGGGTGTCATTGACTGCTCGAGAGGGGGGAAGTAGGATCGCAGTGGAGGGGGGCAACGCGAGTGGGGGGGATGCCGGTTCGCAGGGGGGGGGGAAGCTGGATCGCGGGGAGGAGTTTGGAACAGCGTTGGATTCCTCAAGGAGGGGGGGAGAATGGAGCAGCGCCGGTAGCCTCGTGGGGGGGGGGAGGAGGTGGAACCAATTAAAGCAGTTTCCCTTACTTCCTATGGGGAAACTTGCTTTGATATATGAGCAGTTTGGTTTACGAGCATGCTTCTGGAACGAATTATGCTCGTAAACCAAGGTTCCACTATATATATATATATATATATATATATATATATATATATATATATATATATATATATATATATATATATATATATATATATATATATATATATATATATATATACATATACGCAGATGCTCAAGGCCCAGCAAAGAAGAAGACGACGATCTTCAGGCACCGGCACCAACGCACAGGACATGCCGAGGCCGAGATGAAAGTAAGAAGTGGGTTCGGGTGGGTCTGGGGGACTTGAGATCGCCGGGGGGGGGGGGGGAGTGTGTTGGATCGCGGGGGGGTCTTCGGGGGGAGCAATGGCGGTTCTCATGGGGGGGAGGATAGAGCAGCATCGCTGGCCTCGGGGGGGGTAGGGGGGGAACGTATCAAAGCGAGTTTCCATTATTTCCTATGGGGAAACTCGCTTTGATATACGAGTATTTTGGTTTACGAGCATGCTTCTGGAACGAATTATGCTCGTAAACCAAGGTACCACTGTGTGGAGCGCAGGCAAGCTCTCTCCCTGCCTGCGTCCTCGGCAGGGAACACACCTCCAGCCCTCGCTCACTGCTGCCGCCGCTGATCCTCCTCTTCAGAGCAGCCTGCGATCGTGGTGGCCGGCTTTAGTGAACCTCACAGGCCGCTCTCCAACTCGGTAGCACTTTCCCTCTGACGCGATCCCGTGCATCAGAGGGAATGTGCTACTGAGGTTGGAGAGCGGCCTGCGAGGTTCTTTAAAGCCGGCCACGATCGCAGGCTGCTCTGAAGAGGAGGATCAGCGGCGGCAGCGGTGAGCGAGGGCGGGAGGTGTGTTCCCTGCCGAGGACGCAGGCAGGGAGAGAGCTTGCCTGCGCTTCCGGTTGGTGAGTGAGGGTGGGAGGAGGGAGTGGCCAGAATGTTCCCTGCCGCCCGGTTCTAAAATGGAACATGGCCACGGATCACACACCACAATGGCAGTGATCACGCTGTTTTAACAGCGCATGCGCCGGTAAGGTTTTATTATTATATAGATAGATAGATAAATAGATATACAATTATTGAAACATGCTGGTGAATGCATTTTAATCTAATCAAAACAGCATTGTAGGATCTTGAAGTTTCCATAAATCCTGTCTTCTGGAATCTGGATCAGGGTCTGTTTAAAAAACAAACAAACAACAACTTTGAAAGTCATCAGACAGGTATAGAAACTTCACAACAAGAAATGCTGGCTACTTCATTTATAACTGTCAGCAGTATGTCTGAGACACATCATCTGTGCAACTAGCTGACTTCCAAATGATTAGCAAAAATGAAATAGTGAAACAAACTATTCTGTACCCCAGGTGAGAAGGGGATGAGGTGGAAATGACAATTGATGCTGTTTTATTCTGGGGAATTCCAAAGGGAGAAACACAAAAATATGTTGAATTTACACAAGTCTGAAACCTATGAGCAGGTAGCTTCAATTGCCAAGATTTCAAAGGGAGAAAGAATTAATTTGTTTCTCTGTGTAAAGGGAAGATGAAGACAGTTGAAATCTTATTGGTGCTTTACTTTTATATATTAGTACTTCCTTTCAGGTAACTTGGCAGAGCAATTTTCAGATGCCATTTACCTGGGCGCAAACAAATTTACCCATAGAAACATGATGGCAGATAAAGCCCAAATGGCCCATCCACAGAAACCATTATCTCTTCCTCTCTCTAAGAGATCCACGTGCCTATCCCAGTCTTTCTTGAATACAGACACAGTCTCTGTTTCCACCATCTCTTCCAGGAGACTGTTCCCATGCAAAAGGACTTTATGATAACGGCAGTCTTCCACATAACTAATTTTAGAACAGGTTTCCTAACTTCTGTGGCAGGTATGTGCACAAGCTGCACTAATTTTAAATGGTTTATACAGACAAATACACCTGCTTTTGGCATACACCACTTTTCTAGTTTATGTTGTACAAATGCATACATAACAGTATTTTATAACTACAAACCTTGCCTCGAATTTATGCACCCTGTGTGGTGGCACTTACATACAGGGTATTTGAACTTAAAAAGTACATGTATTCAGGGCACTTTTAGAAAAGGTCCGATAAGTGTGCAAAATGCTGTTTTACCTGTGAAAATGCTTAAAAAATTACCTGTCATATGGGTAAAAAGGCACACATGTACTTTTAATTTTAATGAGGATTATTTTATGAGAGTACCTATGTGAAAAGGTGTTTTTTTTTTTAAAGTGCTTATTTTATAAAGGCAACATTGGCATCTATCCAAATAGAACTCGAGATTCATACACACAGATTTAAACTTGCTGTAAATGTAGTACAAATTTGTGCATGTACCCATGTATTGCTTTCAGTCCTCCCACACTATGTAAAGTCCATAGAAACGATGTATTATGTTTTACTGTGTGTACCTTAAGGCCCTAATTCTATAAAGTCTAACTATGGTTAGGCTCTCATTAGAATCACACTTAGCGCTGCCTAAGCATGCTAACATTTAGGTCAGGGTTTTCTATGCCTAAAGTTAGAAACATAGAAAAAAGCAGCAGAAAAGGGCTATAGCCCACCAAGTCTGCCCATTCCAAGTATCCCCTCCCCTGAATTTACTCCCTTAAAGATCCCACGTGAGTATCCCATTTTCTCTTAAAATCCGTCCCGCTGCTGGCCTTTATCACCTGGAGTACTTCCTGGAGTCGCCATGAAACTTCCCTCCCCTGATTTTCAGCAGATGCCCTCTGGTGGTCGAGGGTCCCATGAGCCAGAAGATATCATCTTCTGACTCGATGCGTCCCGTGATGTACTTATATGTTTCAATCATATCTCTCCGTTCTCTTCTTTCCTCGAGTGAGTACAGTCACAATTTCTTTAGTCTTTCTTCATACGGGAGATCCTTGAGCCCCAAGACCATCCTGGTGGCCGTTCGCTGAACCGACTCGATCCTCAGCACCAATATTGGAGCCTAATGGCACCTGATTCACAAAGAGGTGCTTAGCTCAAAAACACGCCCATGATCTGCCCTCCTAACCATACCCACTTTGTAGGTGCTTTGGGCCAGGCACCTACTTTATATACAGAATTCAGTTTTTAGAGGTAAGCGTCTAACTTTCTATTAGTCTAATTAAAGCTCATTATGAAGTGTTGAGTGCCAATATTGGCACTGATTATGCCTATTGCTCAAATTGCAAGAGGATGTGGTAAGAGTGGTTAATGTAGCTGGTTTTAAAAAAAGGTTTCGACAAGTTCCTGGAGGAAAAGTCCTTAAACTGCCATTGAGACAGACATGGGAGAAGCAACTGCTTGCCCTGGAACAGTGGCATAAAATGCTGCTACTATTTGGGGTTTTGCCAGGTACTTATGACCTGGATTGGCCTCTGTGAAGATGGGATCCTGGGCTAGATAGACCATTGGTCTGATCCAGTAAGGCTATTCTTATGGTCCCTCCTATCTGTGCTCTTCTTTTCAACTGCCAACTCCAGACTCCGTCTCTTCAACCTTGCTGCACCGTATGCTTGGAACAAGCTACCTGAATCCCTACAGCGGACTCACTCAGTCTCTAGCAGTGTTCAAGGCCTAGTTAAAAAGACCCACCTCTTTGCGAGTTCTTTCGACTCCTAATTCCTCTTACCTTGGGTTCTGCATCCCCAACCTTATATGTCATGTCTGTCCAAGTTAGATTGTAAGCTCTTCCGAGCAGGGACCATCTATAAATGTCAAAATGTACAGCGCTGTGTATGCCTTTCAGCGCTATATAAGTGATTAGTAGTAGTATCTTAAATTAGGCTTTGATATTGGCGCCTAACCTTAGGTAGACTTTATAGAATCGGGGCCTAAGTGTCTATACTGCTGCGCAACTTTATCAAAGGCCTTTTCAGGGTGCAAAATATTTAGAAAATGATGCCCTTTGTACTGATGTTTTCCTCATGGCTCATAGAAACAGGATGGCAGATAAAGGCCAAGTGGCCCATCTGCAGCATCCACTATCTCCTCCTCTCCCTAAGAGATCCCATGTGCCTGTCCCATGTTCTCTTGCATTCAGACAGTCCTTGTCTCCATCACCTATTTGCCTTAGTGCGCCCTTAGATGGGGTTTTTTTCCCCCATGCCCTAAGGCATTTTTATTGCAGCAGTAAAATGGTTGATTTTCTATTTTCTTATATTAATGGGCATACACTAATGTCATCCATTAGTGTGGGGGCCATTCAAAACAATTACCATATGAGCACTTACCGCCACCTATTTTGTAGGCAATAAGGGCTTATGTAGTGGTCCTGTGCGAAGAGGTAGCGTGTGGTAATGTAAATGCGCTGATTAAAACACACCCCCATGCTCCGCTCTAGGCACTCCCAAAAATTTGTTAGCATGTGGGGTGGGCATGCCGGAGTAAGCATGAGCTAGTACTTACCACAGTTTAGTAAAAAGAACCCATAGTTCTAATTTATTTTTTTAATCTAATATGTAGAAGGCAGTTTTTCCTAGAATATTGCTCCCTGCTTTTTCTGTGAGAGCTGGTGTAAAGTCTGTAAGTAAACTGAGGGTGCAGCAACTAAGCAGACATATGAAAATTGTCTCAATAACAAGACTGCCGGGACTATTTTTAAATCTTCTCGTAGAATAAGAGAGAAAATATCATATTTAACAAGTCAGTTTGGTTGACAGAGACTGATTGGGGCTTAAAAGTAGAGCCTGCCCAGCTTGGTCTTTAAACAATGGCTTTGAAAGATCAACAGGTAAATGAGATTATATTGTTGCTCAGTATTAACAAAGGGGAGGGGGGGGACCCCGAAAGTGAAAGTGATCTGCTGCTCAGAAATGGCGATTTAAAAATGATTTCTAAAACTACCAATGTTTGCATGGCCACTTACAAACAGTTTGTTTAGGATTGCTGTGCTAGAATTGAAAAAGTGTTGTACACCAAACTACTGGTAGACCACTGAGGACCGTAAGCATGTGGTGTGTATTAAGAGTAATTTTACTGCTGCTAACTTAAAATGCTCCAGGGGGACTTAATTACAGGAAACCCGTTCTAAATATCAGTAAGCTGCATATTTTCTGTGACAAGAGCTTTCTCAACTCTGACTGGGCAATACCAGAATCTATGAACTTCCAGAGGGCAGGGTGGATGGATGAGCTGGAGCAGAGAGGGTGTTTTTTAACCCCCTGCATCTCTCTTACTGTTTGTCTTTTTTTGATTATTTGTTTGACTATTTTTGCATTTCAGGTAGTGATAATTATGTACTGGGACACAATAAGAAATACACAAAGATGATATTGTGCAGGAGCTTTCCAGATCACCTAGGTTCCTTCTCCAGCTTTGTCTCAAGGTTTAAGGAAGACGCAGTATTTTTTTTTTTTTTTTTTGCATAATCCTTAAATGGGTTCAGTTTTCTGCGGGACCGTTGTTGCTACCAGCACTCTGATTTTACATTAATAAGATGTCATTAGAGGGGACCTGACCACGGAGAATGGCAATGCCTAATCTAAGTCTTTCTCTACAAAGTTGGAGCCGTTTTCCTTTTAAATTTAATTGAGTGGTTTGTCATGTATGTTTTCATTCCTCGCTGAAACCACCGTGGTGACGAATGTATGTTAATCGGGAATGATTCTATATTTTAGTGACTTCGGTTATAAAAACTAAAAATCAACTATCCAAATTGTAGGCTTCTACTAGCCCCAAACTCCTCACCGTGGGACATAGTGTCAGTTTTACTAAGTGCTGCTTTAGAGAGGCTCCTTACTAAACCAGCCAAGCTGACCCCCATGTCCTGCTTTCCCTCCTTATAAGCCATGTTTGCCAATACGAGTACTCTCTGTTTAGTGAAACAGTAGGAGTCTTTCCGTGTTGCCACCAGGGACTGTCTTACTCTGTAAATGTTTGCAGATTAAAGATTTTCTAAAATAATCTTGCCGAACCTCAAGTCACGTATGGCAGCAATCAGAGAAAGTAATGAGCGCTTTGCTGAAGTGCAGTGGATCGTAATGTGTTTGGCATATGCTTGCCAAGCCGAGTCTGGCCCACAACCACCTTTAATCGTCTTGCTCAGGTGTTCGCCACACCAGCCACACACACACTGACCACAGCAATAGGGCCATTTTCTCTATGTATAATGTCACTATAGCTTGTATTTTACTTGGGAGAATAAAAAGGCAAATTAAAGCACCAAAGAAGGTTTTCATTTAAGCTGTGGCCTTCTCGCCTAAATCACACAAAATCTGTCACTTCTTGGACTGTCTAATCATCCAAGTTCAGGTCCATTTTGACCTCTTCAACTGAGGATGTTGGAACCGAGAACAGCCACTGGCTCTGCTTAGCAGCCAGAGCTCCATCACTGCTCGAGCTGGTGGGGGACAGGACTAACCCCTTGATAGCTGTGAACAAAGGATTATGGAGCCATAACCCCAGCTGCAACTTGTTCCAATTGAACTGGAAGCCCAGAGGAGTTGGAGGAAACTGAGGGGTGGGGTAGGAGGGAGGGAGGGAGGTGGCCTCACTTTTTTTTTTTTTTTTTTTTTTTTAAATCTTTTTGATGAAGCCTTTAAAAATGATTCTGAGCCCTGAAATAATGTCATTTTGAGAAAAGAAGCTGAACAGTGAAAAATAGAAACAAAAGCTATAGCTTTCGAATGTAGTTTATTAGTGAAGTGTGTTTGGTTCACACTACAAACGATTTTTGGGAAATGCATTATATAAAATAAGCTCGTGCCCAACAGGAGAATCCTGCAAAACATTGCCGTCTTAAGAAACCTTTTCAGTGAAACAAAAATCTATTAAGTAGACCCAATAAAATGCATTACTTTACATTCCTTTGTTAACCCTTTATTTACATGCAAACCGTTCGGCAGTGGTGAAATGCAAAAAAAAAAGGAAACGCTGAGGGCCCAGATTGATACGAGAGGCGATTTCATATGAGCCCTTTGTGAAACTGGTGGCTTGCTACTTACCACTAGGTTCCTGCGCTGCAGAGGGAAAGCCCGGGGGAGGGCGCAGGGAGAGAACGTCGGCCCGGAGACTTCTCATCCCCTCGAGAGCAGACGGAGCTGGTGCAAATCCGCTCTTAAGCTGCCGAACCACCGGAAAACCTCGCGTTCGGCAGCGCACGCTTCTCCTTGACCAAAAAGCTTTAATAGCATAGGCCAGAGTCGGGGGGTTATACGCTCAAATGTGCCGGCAAAAGTCCAGAGCTTTAAAGTGGCATTTGTGGTTTGTGCTGTCAGTCTTGCAGACAAGTCGAGCGAAATCTTCCATGTTTTTTTTAACAAGACTAAAAAATGCATTTTTTTTTTTCTAAATAGCCAAGATTACAGAGCTTATTTTCCCCTTTGCCGTAACTTTTTTTTTTCTCTCGGACCGCGGTATATAGCGTTTGTTTCTTGCATACTACAAGTACCCCGGTTCTCCGAGGTTGTGAGCTGCAGGGATGCGCCTGGGGGGGGGGGGGGGGGAGAGACTTCGGAGCAGAATGAGAATGGAATTTCTGCTTCTGTCTTAAGGGTCCCCCACTAGAGTCTAATTTACTCGATTTTGTTGAGTTAGGAAAAATAGAAAAGCTAAACCCTGCTATAGTTAAATGATGCTCTTAATTGTTTAGAATTTGCTTTCCTCAGCAAATTTACATTATTGCATTGCTGAGACGAGATTATTATAGAACTGAGGGGCTTTGTCACGTTGCATATAAGATTAAAAGGGCCGTGGGCCATGCTTTGTAGTTTTATCTGGGGACTCTGTTAAATATCTATCTCACTGCATCGATATTTCCCCCCCCCCCCTTCTCTTGTGCTGGAAAGTTTATTTATTTTTGAGGTCTGCTAAATTAGGCTGGACCCTCCCTATGCAGTTCTTCACTTGCTAGTACCCACAAGACAGAGATATAACCCAAAGGGAGGGCAAATCCACCCTCTGTGCAGTTTACTGAGATTAATTGTATATATTTTTGACCCACTTCAGTTGGAAGGGGGGCATGAATTAATTGTCTGCTACATTTTCTAAGGAAAAGCAAATCGAGCGTTCTCTAGGTCCAAAGAATGGTTCCTGTCTGTCCTCATATTCTATATTTCTTTAAAATGTTCTTTATGAAATAAAATCTGAAATCAAAGCCTGTCTGGTGTGCAAATATTTTCATTGCAATAATTGTCAAATATGCCTCAGTACATAAGGGAGATCATTTCCTATTCTAGTGTATCCCAATATTTTCTCCAATTTAATGCAGAAAGGAGAAAGTCTGGTGATAACAGAGATGTCATAATAGCTATGTCACTGCACATTTACTTTTTAGAGCAGGGGTAGGGAACTCCGGTCCTCGAGAGCCGTATTCCAGTCGGGTTTTCAGGATTTCCGCAATGAATATGCATTGAAAGCAGTGCATGCAAATAGATCTCATGCATATTCATTGGGGAAATCCTGAAAACCCGACTGGAATATGGCTCTCGAGGACCGGAGTTCCCTACCCCTGTTTTAGAGGGTACTGCTGCCCACACCAGTGTGAGATCCCTGTTTAAGGAAGCCTTACCTTCCCGCATGCTTCTTTCTCAGACTGCTTTCCCATTCTTTAATCTTTCATTTCAAAGGTTTTCTCTGTAAACCTGCCTCTAGTCTAGATGCTGATAATAATGATTCTCCTTCCTCATTTCAGCTCCAGATGAAGACATTCTTCTTAAAGGAAAACAGTCCATCAAGAGTCAGGTCTTGGGAAACCAGAACTCAGAAATCGAGATATTAGCAGAAGGAGATGACGAGACTTTGTCATCCGTCGAAGAGAAGGATTTAGAGAACTTAACTGGTAAATTTCAGCTTGGCTGTCTTATTTGATCTGAGCTCTCTTCCCACCCCTCCAACTTCTTAAGCTATGCTTTGGTACTTGCGCTGCTTGGTGATGTTTTCACCAGAGGGTGATGGATTGGGTTCTTTCATACAGTTTTAAGTTAAAACAAAGATTATATTCTGCCTCAAATGTTTCCTGTTAGATGCCTGCATCTAATGATTTTGATATCTGCTTTCTTCATTTTTGCCTGTCCCCTAATTTTGTTTTTCAGTCCGGGGGGTTTTGTGTGAGGCAAGCAGTATTGGCTTGAAAATTATCTAGTTTCAGCTGATATTGGAATCTCTCCTTTTACCTGCAGGTGGCTTATGGTTGTTAGTACAGTGGGCTGGAAACTGGACGGTACACCACCAAATGCACGCAGGACAATCGCGCCCCGTCAAATGCATGCACCGACAAATGCACGCAGGGCATTGGTGTGCCGTCATTTGCACTAGTGTTAGGATAAGGTTTACCTTAACACTAGATACCAAGTGAATATTTTAAGTGTAGTGGGGGAGGGGGTTTCCCCTCAACCCCCTCAAAAAAGACAAAATAGTATCCGCAGTATGGAGCGCAACTGCCCTGTGCACATTTGTCGGGTCACGAAACTTGGCCGGATTCCTACTGCAGCTCTTTGTGACCCTGAAAAAAATTATTGAAATACCCCCCTCACCTCAAGAATGGGCTATAACTTTTTAAAATAAGTAAATAAATAAGTGGGCAATTTAATAAACAAAATGAAGGTCCCTGGGCCCCTAACACATATCCTTTGCTATAGGCAGTGTAATGGGATATTCCACAGGGACCTTAACCCCATCAATATATTGCCCAAACAGCATCAGCGGCTAGAGGCAGTTTATGTGGATGCCCCCTCCCCCTCAACCAAAAACATGTTCTTCTGCCCCTGTCCTTTGCACCAAGGACCTATAAACCAGAGAGATAGCCACACCAGAAGAACACTACCAAATAAAAAAGGATCCAGCTAGATAACACAATATGTTGAGAACTTCATTACTTTCTGATTTTGCATCTGTAAGATCACATCCTGTTGTCTAGGTTGGATCCTCCTTGTACAGAGGGGACCTTAAGTCGTCATCTGGTTGGCTGCCTGGAAAGCTACTGACTGAGGAGTGGTGTCTAAATGAGGCCTAGTCAGTGGATCACCCCTATCTTGAACCTCTGCTGCCTCGTTGGCCTCGGTGTTCCTATAGGTCCTAACACAAGCACATTTTTATGGAGATGTGATTAAACCGACATTATGCAGTATCTAGGGCAGTAAGTGCTCTTGTGTTATGCCATTTTATTCCAATTTTAAAGCTCTTATTTCCTACAGTATTCTGAATGCTGGGACTATCAATGCATGCTCTGGTTATCTCTGGATAGCTGTATCTATAGAGATTTTATTAACATCCAAAAGAGAAAACACATTTAAAATTTGCCTTTTTCACTCCCCCCCCCCTAGTTTCTCAGTCCTACAGTATAACATTAAGTAAGAAACCTCTCTTTTTTTCTTATTTCTTTGTCTTTTTGTTCAGGGCCTCCGGTAACACTTTCATATACTGTAATAGAGGTGAAAGGGGAGTTTAATTATATAATCTTGAAAAAGGCAATAGGATTAAGAAGTAATCCTCGCTAATAAAGTGATGTGGGTTAGAAATGAGGTGGAAATTGTCAGGGGGTCTTCTCAAGGACCTGGGCTGCCCCCAGCTCCTGCAGCTGTCTGCTCACCCTGTAATTGAATGTCTGAGCCTGATTGAAAAAATGTTATTTCTCTTCTGGATTACATGCTAATGTACAGAGGGCAAAGGGAGACAGCAAAAGAACACATAGCTGCTTATTTCATCCATTTGTGGGGATGAGCTTTGGGAAATCAAGGCAGTTCTACAGCTATCTGCTGCCCATCTGCACACACAATGTATTTCTACATTGGGAATAGGGAGCAAAGCCTATTTTGATCTCTGCAGAGCCTCTCTCCTATTGTTCTGTGGCACACATTAAGATTGATGCTAGATTAAAAACCACCCCCCCCCCCTTAACAATTGATGGAAATGACAATTTAGTTGATTTTTTGGCACCTTTTCATGTATTGATTACCTGGACGTGTGCAGCTCATTCAGACACTATATTATTTTAGAATTTACAGCTCAGTCTTCTGTTCTTAGTAGGATGTTTGTAAGATCATTTATACGCTGTCAAACCTAAAGAGTACACGTTGTGTATACTTCTGAGGTCCTCTTTTCACTGTAATCGTATCATTGTTTTAATCACGATTGTGGGACCATGGCCTCCCCCCCCTGCCGCTGGTTGTTTCCATGTGTATTTTCAGAGTAGTTTTTATGTCAGAATCTAATTCCTGTTCATTCTGTCGAGTGCTAGTCTGGTGTGATTATTTCAGTAAAAATATATAACTGAAGTTTAGAAATCACCCCCCCCCCCCATCTATTCTGAGTCACTGGGCTTAGACTACCAGCAGAGTGTGAAATTCAGATGCACAGTCTCCGTGGGCAAAGAACTTTGTTTTGCATTGTTTAGAAAATTCCTAAAATCATCAGTTTAAATACAATTGCAGGGTTCAGTTCTGTACCAACGTGTATCTTGGGGTTTTAGACAGACATTTTTAAGTTTGAAAAGATTTGGCAATTACACTGTTGCTTTTTGATACTCTCGCTACCCTGTTTGTGAATGAAACCAGAAGATGTCCCTGCACAAAGATCCACGTTAATTGAAACCTTTGCATGTTATCTGCATGATAGTAGGCTGGAGCTTTTGTGCAGCTTAGCCATGCAGACATTGGCTGTAATTTCTGGAAATAACAATAGTTATAGGTTTTGGTTAAGCCTTGTGAAGCTGCATTTTACGTAAGAAATAACCTCTAAGGGAGTGTTGTACTAAAGATTAAATTTGCTTTATCTGCAGCAGGGCCCATAGGAACAAAATGGATCCTGTGGCAGATAGCATGCATTAATGTTTAGTAAAAGACTCCCTAAGAAAGGAGATAAATTAAAGATAAAATAGCTGGAAATGGTAAGGTGCGTGATTTCAGTGTTGATTCTCTGTTTGGCAGGACCAGTTAGCCTGTGCACTGTGGCCCAGCTTGTGGCCCCCTCTGTAGTTGTGAAGGGTACGCTCTCCATTACCTCCTCCGAACTGTACTTTGAGGTTGATGAAGAAGACCCCAGCTTTAAGAAAATCGATCCCAAGGTAAGAAAAATATTACCCCTTCTGCTTACTTAGTCCTCTGATCTTTTGCAGGATACAGTGCTTTGCTTCTGCAGAATTTGTTTCCATTATTATTATTATTTTTTTTTTTTTTTAAGCTTTGTATTACTGATTGACTGGCAAAGTGACTTAACATTAGAGTGAAAGTACTTTTAAGTGTAAGAACAATTTACTTTAGTTTCACTGTTAGCTGGATGGGAAATCCTCTGAAAATATACACTCACTCATTAAAAATAATGAATTCAATTAGTTGTATGTTTATGCATATAATTTGTAGTGTAATATCCTCCCCCTCCCCACACACAAAAGTATATTGCACTCCTGGAATATGTTTCCAAGTACATTTTAAATGGCTTTAGAGATCATATTTAATTAACTTAGCTTTGCAATTCACAGAATGCTCACCTTTCCTCCCCTGCCCCTTTTAAATGGTTTCATTTGTAAAATGCCTGTTTGGGAGGTAAATAATTGAGGAAAGTTTTTATTTTTCGTCTTTTAAAAATTTACTAGAAAAGCAACTGTTCTTAAATTGTATTGACTTTACTCACAGGCATTTATATATAATTGATGTGTATTTTCCTGTAATTCATTATTTTTGGTACTTTAATACACCTCTATAGTGTCTCTAGGAACACAGAGAGTAGTAGTAACATATAGCTTTGGAGACAGTCGTCTCCCTCTTCCTGAGAACAAATAGAAATAATGGTGGCCTATAGAACGTATCTACCTTCTCCGTTTCATTTTGTTTTATTATCACTGAAGCCATTGGTTCTCTCTCCCAGCTGACGCAGGCACACAGTAGGTTGAAATATCTCAAGCTTGTTCTATCAGTTACATCATTGCACTGTTTCCTAGCAATAATAAAATATTTTATTATGAATAGTCATAAGTTCATTTGGCCACTGCAACTTGTCTTTTACAAAGTACGTGGGAACACCAGTAGTTAGAAATCGTATGTAATTGTAGTCAGATGACTTTTGAAGACTATGCATTTTGGTAAAAGAAAAAAGGTGAAAAATAATAACTTTAAAAAAGGATAATGTGTTGGATATATTGTAAGTCAAATTTTTGTTTTTGTTGTGTTAGCCTCACTATGGTCTTTTAATACAGGAGAGTAGTAGAAAAATGCACAACGTGTTGAGCTTCAATTGGTCTTTGTCTTTGGTTCTGTTTTGTGCTTGTTGACAATGTGCAAGTTGGCCACTTTCCCAACACTTTGAATTAGGATATTGCTTTCTGTTGTGTTCTAAAATAAGGTGAGTTGAAGAACTTATCAAGCAAAACGTTTGAATGGATAATACTAAGTAGAGGAGGTCAAGACTTGAAAGTACTGCTCAAAGAAATCAAAATTCCTAGTTTTGTATTTGTCTGTGCAGTGTCTATCACCTCAATGATAAAGGGGCTTGGTTGTTTTGGGGTTTTTTTGTTTTGAAGAATAAACATTTTAGAATTATCATTTGGCAGTACTGTAGAAAACTGTTAATCATTCCTATTTTATCCTGGCTAACGTCGAATTAATACATTTTCATCTGACTGATAAATTCTAGTTCCATGTTATTCTAAATCACTAGGAAACAAAACATCTTTGACACATTCTTAAAGCAAAACTTGCTCTGGAGATAAGATCTGTTCTGATAAGATCAGAGTTTATATTCACACTTCAAAATTGTTTTTACAAGGAAACAGTAGCCAGGATAAGCAAGAATAAGCCCTTTTTGTCAGGTGGAACAGGTTAAATACATCAGGGGGGGGAACCCTTCTCTGTTGGTAGAGTTGCAGAGGACTTGAAAAAGTCTTCTAGTGATGTGGAATAGAGTTTTCTAGGGTTATAAAGCTTAGTTATTTTTGGTCATGCCAGTAGCACTTTGAGGCTGTGAATATGTATGCATTACATTTATAAATGCATTCAATATGTAAACAGTTTGAATAATATATATGCTAAAATAACACTGTACCATGTGTAACATACTTTGCTTTTTTTTTAACTGCAAAGCAAAACTATTTATACTAGTTCCATTGAGAGGGGATTCAGGGTTTCTTAGTTCAAGATTGGTCCCGGAAGTAGTTCCAAAATAAAAGATTTTGAAAGTTTCGTTTTGCTTTGGCCTATAATTGGCCCAAATATTTTCCAGTCGATTAGTATTGCAGAAATTGAATCAACTATATACTATTCTAAATATAAAATGAAACGATAAGTGTAAGTTTCGTGGCTCCACATCATTTTGTTCTCGGTTGGGCTGAGAACTTTTCGGTGGCCGCTGTATATAGTTTAATGGATTCCACTTATACAATCAAAGAACTGTGAAAAGTAAAGATAATGTCTAGGACCTCAAAAATTCAAAAAATATTCCAATAGTTGGGGGGAAAAAAATCTGTGTAATGTTAATGATGTTTTGCTTTCAATTTCAAAGTTAAACTACAATGTTTTATTTTAGAAAATATAAAATTGAATTGGAAATTGTTTGCCTAGTTGTCTACCTACCACAATGGGTTTGTTTTAATCTGTATGAACCTTAAGTAAAACACAATTTTGGAACATTTTAGAATTAAAAGCAATTTAAAACCATCACATGAGAGAACATTGTATACTAATCCGTTTCAGTTATAATTCTCACTTAAAACTAAAATGCAGATAAAATAAACATGATATTGATAGAGAGGAAACCACCAGATGTTATTTCAGAATCAGGTCTTTAGCCTGTGAATTTTTGCAATCATACTGGCTTTTCTTTCAGTCATAAGAAAAGCGCTTGCTTGAACTGAAATCAATTCACAAAGTAGTCAGCGGTAAAGTCAATGTAAACTCTTTTTTTTTATTATTACTGTTTTCAACAAGTCTGTTTTGGGGCACATAATCTGAGATTGGCACTGAAATACATTTTAACATCAGTAAACTTTTAAAAGAGAATTTGTACATATAGTTAAATAATTTTTTTTTTTTTCACTTGGTGACAACATTCAAGCAAGAAAGGGAAACAGAAAATTACTACATTTACTTGAAAATGTACCTTCGATTTTCTTTTCTTGTAAAGTCCGATTGCTTCTTTGTGACTTTATTCACATTGTTTTGGAAGAAAGAGGATTAGCTCTCCTTCTGTGCAAGGAAGTGATCATTTAAAATGTTCATAAGTATTCAAATGGTCTTTTGAGTGTGACGTTTCTTTGTGATTTTTACAGAAAAGTCCCTTTTCTTATTCTTTTTTAGCACCGGAGAACGAAGCCGGCGGCGGCAGCGGCCTATAGTTTGTCCAAGCTTTTGGGGTTGGTGAGGATCTCCCTCGCCAGCCGCCAGGTCTGTTTGGCCGCGCTCTCCAGGGCCGAGTGCGGCTTGCCTTGGAAGAGGTCGAGGTTGGGCAGGAAGTAGTGCGGGCAGCGCCGGCACTGCAGGCAGGAGATGAGCTGCAGCAGGATGCCGTTGAGCCGGTCGCCCAGGCACGCCTCGTCCCAGTCGGTCTCGCGCGGGTGCTTCTCGCACTCGTACAGCAGCAGCGTCTTCATGTGGTAGTTGTTGAGCGGCTGCCCGGGCAGCTCCAGGTGGCGGTCGCGCAGCGTCTTCAGCACCGACAGGCACTTGCCGCGGCAGCCGCCCATGAGCAGCCGGTTCTCGGCCTCGCCGAACTGCAGCACCCAGGCGTCGCTCTCGGCCGAGCTCTGCTTGCCCATCAGCGAGTAGCACTCCTTGGAGAGCAGGTTGAATCCCTCCGCCTTCACCTCGGCCACGCGGTTGGGCCCGGGCCACGGGATGTGCGGCATAGGCCACTGCGCCGCGCTGCGAGGCCAGATGCCCGTGCACTTGAAGGCGGGCGTGATCTGCACCACGTAGCGCTCGCGGACGCGCAGCCGCACCTCGCTCGTGTCGGCGATCATCTTGACCACGTCGCGGTAGCTGCACTTGTCCACCGCCTGCGCCACCAGCGTCTGGAAGCGCGAGCGGATCTTGCGCGCCGACAGGTAGCCCGACGCCGTGATGAACTCCACCCAGAGCGACATGCTGCGCTTGCGGCCGTCGCTCAGCTTGAGCACGGCGCAGCCGGGCAGCGAGCCGTCGTCCACGAAGTTGAAGACGCCCATCTGGTTGAGGTAGAGCACCACCTCGAACTCGGTGGGCGACACCACCTCCAGGCCCTCGTAGCGCGCGTCGATCTCGCTGAGGGAGCTGATGAAGCGCGGCTCCTGCACCTCCACCTCCTTCAGCACGTCCGACACCACCTTGCACACCTCGCGGATGGTCTTGGCGATGGCCGCTTTGCGGCTCTGGCAGCGCTCCGTGTAGTATTTGTTGAGCTGGTAGACCAGCTTGGCCTGGGCGGCGATCATGTTGGGGCACAGATCCGGGCTGTACACCGGGCTCTCGCAGTAGGCTGAGGGATCCAATGCTTACCGCCAACGAGAAATGAAGAGGAAAAAAAAAAAAAAAAGTTGCTTCACAACAACGGGGAAGGTCGAGGGGGATCCGTTAGGCACCTGGAAACCAGCCGAAACATGAAGAAGAAGAAGAAAAAAAAAAGGTCCACTAGTTCTTCGCGCTTAAGCAAGAAAAGGCTCTAGGCTGCTCAGCAGGCCTCAATCAGGACTAGACTTTGGAAATGTTCAAGAACTGGAGAATGGCAAAAGTGCTCTCAGTCCATTGCACCGTTAGATTTGAAATAAATTCACTGCTGTCTCCTTCAGGTCTGGCTCCCCCCCGCCCCCTCCTTTTAGACGGGTGGCTTCCTTCAGTCCTTGTCTGCATTACCCTCTTTAGGTGTAAGTTGCTGATGTTTGTCTCTTATGCCTCATTTCTGTTTCTTTTCATTTTTGTTGTTCTTATGGGATGTTTTCTCTTAGCATGGATTAGGCGAGAATACTGGAGATTGCATCTCAGCCTAATTGCTCTCCACAACCCTCTTTTGCATGGCTTGTGGCTGGCAAGAGCCGCACCCAGGCTCGCTCGTCCCTGCTTGCATGAGTCTGGAGCTTTGCAAGAGTTGTTTAGTTTATGAATGGTTCCATGGCCCTTGCGAAGGAGGCGGAGCCAGCATCCAACAATCGCCTTCTGAGCTGTCAGGGACGCAGCCAATCAAACGTCAGAAGTAGAGGAGCACTACGGCCTCATTTTTTTCCCCCTCTTTTGTGGGGAGGAAAATAAGGCAAGAGAGAGGGGCAAACACATGCACTGTCTGCACTGGCACAGATATATACAAACACGAGCACACTCATTGCTTGATCCCTTCCTTATTCCTCGGCATCAGTGGCAGCAAGCCGAGAGGATCTCGTGTATGTGGCTGCTGACGGTGGAAGAAAAGCAGTACTGGGGAGAAGTGTCATGATTTGTAGGAAGGTGCATTTACATGCAGCCTTGAAACATCCTGCAAGAACAAGGTGCAACTGCGTGGGCTTGATCACGTCTTGTAGTACTTGCCAGACGGAGGGGAAAAAAGTCAAGGTTTACCCCTTGCCAGCTGCTTGATGCCAGCCTGCAGTTGCAAGAGAAGTGGGGCAGCCACTGGCAGACAACGTGCACCGTGTTTTAACCGAACTGCGGGTTTTACTCATATTGAAGCAGTTGTGTGTAGTCGCTTAAGCATCGCTAAATTGAGGGATTTTAATTATTCTAAGACGAAAATCAAACCTTGTTAAAAAATATTTTCTGGCATGGGGTATAATTTTAAGTTCTAATTTGTATTAACAGTTTATTAGAAAATATTGTTTGGGGTATTTAACTTCAAAGTGTTTTGGTTAAGATTGTTATAAAATAATTGCCATTTCGCTGGGAGCTGTTTTTAGGGTTTTTTTGGTTTTTTTTTAAATTTCTCCCAATTTTAATTATATTTACAAAATTAGACTGATCCTATTTTTGGGCTCCTCTTACTAAACGGCGCTAGAGGTTTTTAGCGCCAGCCGGTGTGGTAAATACTCCAGTACTCGCCGCGCTAAAAACCAATAGTGTCATTTATTAAAACCCTCATGACTGAAGCTTTTTTTTTGTTGTAAAATTAAACTCCTTTAAAAAGATCAATTTCATTAATTAGTTTAGAATTTTCATCAGTTTTGAAATTTATTTAAGTCTGGGAAAAGTAACGGTTCCTTGCCATGTTGACACTGACTGCGAGACAACTGGGAGTCAAAGTGCCCCATATCTGGATTGATTTCTTTTTTAAACATATCTCATGCTCAAACATGTATTTAATTTTGGAAAACGGGAAACAATTATATTGGACAAACTATTAAGGATAAAATGGCTGAATACGAACAAAAAAAAAAAATTACCCTTAATGAATCTTAGAGGGAAAAGTTGACTCCTTCCTTTAATCCAAAGGATAGAAGAAATAGTTTAAAAATATTTATATCGAATTGGAGAGGAATAATGTGCTCATGTGTGAAAGAATGTACACTACTTAGTTTTAATTAATTACAGTTATGTAAAGTTGGTTTTTAACATCTAATGCTGTTGAAGATATGGCGCAAAGGCTACAGTAGTGGGGAATATACCCTGTCCAAGGTGTCTGTGCCCTGTTCCCTTGGTGTATCTTTACGTGATTTTAAGGGTCAAATATGGTGAGGGAAGATGTGAACAATACTAAGAAAAAGAAGGGGACCTTTGATTTCAGGGTTCCCTGCCTAAATATTTGCTAGGAAGAAGCTGCAGGTTCCCTGATACCAGAATCCCGAAAATCCGATAAAAAGCTAACGTGCCTTGTACAGGATTTTGGAGTGAAAGTATAGCGAGCGACTTAAATACAAACAGAACTCATTTCAGAAAGTGTTAAAATATCGCAAACCTCGGGGTCATTTTTTTTTTTTTCTTTATAACAGTATTGAACATAAAGGGTAGATGATAAAGTATGATGGATTTACAAAATAGAATTACCGTCAGCAAAATGTTGACCCCCCCAGGTCCTATAACGAATTGAAGAATCAATACCTTTGATGACAAACTGAGCAGGGGTAATATTAGAAATTCTCGCAAACGAGGTATTATTTTTCCGTCCTTGTCAAATCAAGCACAAGGAAAAAAATAAAAGCAAAATAATCGGAGCTGCTGGAAATAGTGAATCGGGCCCGCAGTTTTCTTGGCTCTCACCGGTTCTTTTCTGGTTCTGGTGAAGAGCAGGGTGAGTAGGGCTGAAGATTTTTTTTTTTTTAATTGGGTGGGGGTGGGGCAAGAAGAGCTGGCGCTGAAGGAAATGACTTACCTGTCTGAGTTGGAGAGATCCCCAGGATCCCCGGTCCTTATGGCTCTGCATTTGGGGGGTTTCCCTTTTCAGTGTAAAATTTGCTAACCGTGCTTATACATCTGCGGGATCTTTCAGATTCTTTGAAGGAGAGAAAAGCCTCGTATGCCAGTTGTCGGCAGATAAAAAACGTCTGAACCTCTGAACTTTTCCCCTGTGCTGCTAGTTCAGGTCGAAAGAAGACAAAAGCCTCGAATATTTGCAGATTGTTTGGGGGGACGGTCTGCATCTCTCAGAACAACATGAATGTCCAAAAATGTTAGCAAATGGAAAAACTAAATCGGATTAAAATATATGTATATATAAAGACATTTGGGAAGGGAACAAGAAAGCGTTTTATTAAAACCAATTAAATGCACGATTTCCCGAAGTGCAAATGCTTGTAAATAATGCACTAGCTATATAAAACCGGCCGCAGTTTATTGCTCTGGCGCTAATTAGAAACAGCAGCCGAGCAATAAACTTTAAACACTTCCAGGAAATAATGCGTCTTCGCTTTTGGGTCCCGTTGCACTAAGAAGTGCTTCATCTGTGCTGGAATCTGCTTTTTCGTACGATATGAATAATTGAAGGCCCACGAATCGGAGGCAGTAATTGAAGAGCCCTTGTCACCTCCGCTTTTATGGATGTTAGTACAGGAGTCCATCAGCAGCTCTTTGATGGTGTATTAAAACAAAGCGGCAGCCCTTCAGGAGAAGATACTGTATTCTATTAAAAGGACGAGAGAGGGGAACTCAGGGCTAAAAGCCACTTGAAGTCTTCAGACCAATTGATCTGTATTCTCTGGTTATAATCTGTCTCATCATACTTGAGTTAATGAGGCAGAGGAGGGAGGGTGATCTGATCGTCCTTGACAAATTCATTAGGGAGGCTGCGGGACATTTTATTTGACTGTTAAAACATCTTGTTTGTTTGGTTTAAGCAATGCCAACATCAGCAGGCTAGTGCCTGGAGCAAGAGCGTTTTGTTTGCAAGAGCTTGTGAAAGAGGGCCGCAGCAATGTTTTATGTTGGGCTGTGGTTTTTCCTTTCTTTCCCCCCTGTTTTGTGATGGTCAGTGTACTTTCTGTCCACTAAAGAAATGCTGCTAGAATTCATTGGCACCTGGCACATTTTAAGAAGCTTGAAAACATGTTACGCATACTTTCTATGTTAAGACCTTAAAAGCTTGTGATTTTTTTTTTCTAAAGCATCTGTTCTGAACAGTTATCTCAACAATTAGCTGAACGTTTTAATAAGCAGAAGGAAATGGACAGCTTTGTCTGTCAGTAGAACATTTAGGGCTCCTTTTACGAAGCGCGTTAGCGGTTTAACGCACGCAATAGCGCGCGCTAATTTGCCAGCCGCGCTAGCCGCTACCGCCTCCTCTTGAGCAGGCGGTAATTTTTCAGCTAGTTCAGCGGTTAGCGCGCGCTAAAAAGGTGCATGCAATTAAGCCGCTAATGTGGCAAGGAACCCTTAAATTTGCTTACGGCTATAAAATACGTGACAAATGTGTGCACAAGTTCTGAAGGATAAAAAAATATTCAGATGGAAAGTTTACACACATTTCATTTGGTGCCATAGAGGACATTCTTGATATATTGCAGTTCTCTAATTATCAATTGTAGAGAGGGTAGAGTTAGGAGTTGAAGTGAGGAAAAAAAGTCTCCCTCCATCTACTGATAAGATGTATCATAAGAGCTGCCATTAAATTCTTTTGCAGGCTAGAACAGTGCTTATAGAATTTACCATGTGAGCATACGTGTTTAACTTTAAACATCCACGGTGTACGTAATTTGTTAAAATGAAGTCCGTGCTTGCATTTATAGATGAACAGTATGAGAGAAGAACTAATGCCATTTGCCTGTCATTTTCATACATTCCTAGACTGACAAAGTGCGAGCTGCTGCAGGGAATATATGGATTTGAAAATAAGCCATGCACTGCTGTATGTGCTGTTTCTCGACAGCCAAACGAAGCTAAGTTATAGTAAATGCTTCTATGGATCTGACAGTCAGAATCCTGTTTACATTTCCAGAGAACCTATACTGGGGTCTTTGCTTAACTGTAGCAATTAGGTTATGTTATTTGCTAATTTTTATGAAATCGTGCCTACAAAGTTATTTTACATCTTACTGCTGTTAAAACTAACTCGGTATGGAGTATTTCCTCTAGTTCTGATTATGGAAGAAAGAATGCATAATGTAGGCTATATGTAACAACAACCCCATACATCTTATTTTTGTAGACTATTAAATGCCTACTATAGAATTTTCAATTGCAAAAAAATTGGTTTTCTTTCTGATGTCTGCTTTCCTAGTTTTTAGTCATTGATGAACTACTGTAAGCTTTATTTTTGAAACGCTTCCTCAGTCCTGTGTAAGGGATGTTCATATTCTTCTTTTAATTGATTGAAATGATTTTCGTATATGAGACCTTGATGTACTAGCTCTTAACGTTGGCAGTTATAGCAAAACAGAAATAGTTTAGGCATGCAGCAGAGGTCCAGTTGGAAAGCACAGCTATGAATTGGCTTCGGAAACAAACTGCACAACACGTTTCAAGCAGCAGTAGCACAAATGCTCACTCTTTTGTATGTCATAGTCTGCTAAAAGCCATAATTCCTTTGGTCATGGTGATGGATGGGATGTTCAGAGCACACCTAAAGTATGGTATTGGATCAGGGCTGGTGTTAAGCATGCAGAGGTCCAGGAGCAGAAGCTGGGGAAGAAGGCCTAAAGCCCACCGGCAGGCTTGGGGGCCTGACTGCCACCCCCCTAATGTCGGCCCTGCATTAGATGGAGTGCTTTTCCCAGCCATTGTTAAAAAGTTCATTTTCAAAACAAAAATTATTTTCTGGCATAATTGAAGAGGCCGTATTCTACGTTCTGGAATTAATTTTAGCTAATCGCTCTTGGGATGTTTACCTCTCTCGGTATTTTCAGTGACTCATAACAATATGAAATTACCAAATGCATTTTTAAATTTAGGTGATGCATTTTTAAGGGTATTATTGATACTTTTGGTCATGATGTATTCTCCCATTCAGGGTTGTTTTCCTTTTCTCTTTAATGTCAGCTTCACCCACTAGTTTAGGTGTCGGTGAATATAAGCGAACAAGTATAGGACTTGTATAAAGTATTGTGGCCCCTTTAATTTTTCCTTGTTCTAGACTGATATGTCATTGCATGAAATATGTTTCAATTTATTTCAGTTGCAAAATATATTTTAACGTTTCCTATTTTTTTTCGAAAACATCTATTTAATTATTGAAATTATAGTAACATCCAGCTTCATACAAAAACACAAAGATGTGCATTACGCCTGGAGTTTATTCTGTATAATTAAGAGGAGGTCTAAAAATACAGGTCCCCTTTTATTAAACCGCATTACAGTTTTTTTTATTGGTAAAAGCTCCGACGCTCATAGAATTCCAATGAGCATCGGAGCTTTTACCGCAGCGGCCGGCAATTTTTTTAAAAAACAAACAAACCCCTAACGCGGCTTGACAAAAGGGGGCCAAAATTGCTAAACTGACTTCTTCAAAACTCTTCTGACATTATTGATATTTGCTAGCTGTAAACTATGAATGAAACAGTTTATTTCCTCCTGCATTTCACAACCTTGAAGTAAAGGTCTGATAACATGAGGCTTTTCTTTGTTTTTAATATTTATGAAAAATAATGTCATTGTTCAACTGGCCTTTAAGAGTTTTACGATACTGACGAATGTGGGAATTTTATATTATAGACCGTTTTCCAAACTGTTACCCCATGCGGTGCTGATGGGGATAACATTTGAGGAATATATCTTGTGGTTGCATTCAAAACAAACTTAGCATGGTGATTTAAGTAGCGTATCGTACCTTCTTGTCTGATAGCTGTGCCCACAGGTCTGGATGCATATTGTTCATAAGTGTGAGAAGCACACATGGCTATTTTGCTACTTATTACACTTCCTTTAAACAGGCACCACGAGGCAGTTTGCAGATTAATTGGAGCAGAAAGTAATGCCAGGTACTGGATAGGACAGAAGAAAGTCAGTAGCTTTGCTCAGTTTATAGTAGGAGATTGATTTATTCCTGAGATGAAAACCCACAGGACATGTCGCTGGCTCAGAGGCAGCAGTCTTTATTTCTGAATTCAGGCTAGCATTCTCAGCATGTACTAAAGTGTTGCTTTTTATGTTCAGTTTCTTCTTTTAAACTTGCGTGCTTTATTAGACATTCTTATAGAAATTGCTTCTCTACGCAGAGAGATACGGTTCTAAAGTACTCAGTAACCTAATAAACGAGTGCTTTTTGCTGCTGCTGTTTTAAGATACGTTCCAGTTTGATTGTTATAGGTTTTAGCATTATATTCTCAAATTCCTGCTTTGGGATAACATTATTTGTGCTTTGCCATTGTAACTGAAAATTACAAAATGTAGAACTCATTTTTACAATATAAAATCGTGAAATAAAAATATATTTTAATATTGGTAAGTTGTTTTTTTCTTTGTTTGTTTTCTTTCCCAGTTACTAAAGATTGTTTTAAGCAATATGTAGGCATGGTTTTGAAAAGCGATGTTTCCCCCTGCACCTTTAACAGGCTCTGTAATTTGCAGTGAAAAGTCAAACGTGTTTCTCCAGGAAATGTCCTAAGTCCAACATCACAAGATCCCTTCAGTTTGTGTTGTGAGAAGAAACCTGACAGGCACTAGTTTCTTTAAATGGTAAACGAGAGCTGGCTACCAGTGTAAATAATTTCTCAAATATATTTGCATGGCCTAATTGAAATAAGATTTCATGATCCTAAGAGATGGAAGCTTCTTTTCTTTTACCATCACAAGTAGAGCTAGGATGTAAAACAGCTGCTTTGGCCTAGGACTATCAAGGCTGTGCCAGTCTGTTTCTTTTCTCAGTTTTCCCTTCTATCTTCCTGTATTATCTTTGGATCCAGAGGAGCCTTTTTTGGTTTTGTCTGCGGTGTGGGGTTGGGTTGGTGGGTTTAACTGTCTCTGGATAGAGGGGAAAATCTTTGATCTATTGCTGTGACTGCTTCCAAATGATTTGCTTGCTGGAGCTAGACACTCTCCATGCCCTTTCACTTCACTATCAGATAGGCACACAAAAAGGACTTGACATGCTACCAGATGCATAGTTAATCATCATATTAGTCCTGTAGAAAGACCCATCCAGACTCAAGTAGGCCTAGTCTATTTTAACCAGCATGCTGCTGTTAAGTATGTTTTCTATCTATGTATTTACAGGGAGAGTACATTTATAGTCTAAATCTGAATCATTAGTGTAAAACGAGGGTGTGTGCTTTGCACAGTTTGACTAACATTGCTAATAGTACCTTATAGAAAATGGTGATTTATAACGTCATGTGCTGGAAGCATGTTTCCCTATCTCACTCATTAGTTTTGCTATCCAGCTGCTTTGCTTTGTTTTATACCAAAAACATTTTTTTAATCCCATGTTAAAAAAAAAAAAAGTTGAACCTAGTGATTGACATGTACTAAGTTGTTGCACAGAAGAAAATTTCTTGAAGTACCAGCAACTGATTGTTAGCAGCTGGTTCAGTTGCTCCCAAAATTTGGAAAAAGTCAAAATGGCAGTCTGGCTGACAGTTGGGGAAGATTTTCCAGCCTGTCCTGGTAATTTTGCCTTTGTAGAGCCTTAGGAGGAGGATGCAGGTTCATGCCGCCTTCAGACTTTTGGGAATTTGTTCTCGACAAGGTATTTTGGACTGGATCTCAGAGAAAATATAAATATATTTGTCAGATATCTGTCGTTATCTACCCATTTTTCCTGCGGTACGGCCATGGGGAATTTAGTAGACTGTGATAGAAAATTTTCATATCCTCGGAGAATAAGAAAGCTGCTCAAGGTTTTCATAACAGGTTTTTGCATTGCTCCATGGAGCTTCATTTGTCCTGAAAAGAAGTGACACTAATGTAAACGGTCATTATGTTGCCTAGCGATAGGCCTCAGCATATGGAAGTTCAGAAAGAAGTCAGCAAATCCAATATAAAGTAAGCAGAAAATTAATGCAAAGAAATGCTTTCAGGAATTTTCTAAAGGGTTAATTTATTTCTTTAGTGCTTAACTGAAAAGCAACCAAGTATTAATACCTTTTATTTTACATGTGTTTGTTCTTTGCACTCGAGAAGCAAATAGAAAAGACACCCTATCGGCGCAACATTGCCGGGGATATCGCAACACTTTGTTTCAGAGCTTCAGTGTTGCGTCTTTTTATTTCTTTTCTTGCTGAAAGCATGAGGAAGGACACGAGAGAGGAAGATTTTCAAACGTAAGTTTTCTTTCTATGGGTTTGTACCCATTTCTTTTAAAACAAGGAAGGATTGGAATGCTCTTAAGTGCCGTGACCAGCTACGTTCTGCTCGCATGTCATACCAGTAGCAAGCCAATCATTAATGGACTTTGATGAGCAATAGGCTATCTTTGGAGTTGAAGATTGACACTTTATGGCTTTTTAGAGTGTTGTCTTTAAAAAAACGGGACCTGAGATACATAGTCATTTGTGAATTGTTTTATCTTGCTTCTCTTGAAAATTTATGATGAGGGTGACTTAGGGGTGCTTGAGCAGTGTGTTCCAGGGCTTGCCCCCACTGATAACACCCTTGTTGGCGTTAAAGTACAGTGCAAATTATGACAGTTACAACCTTCTGTTTTGTTTAACTTGTCAACAGATTTCCTGGCTCAGTGCTGAGAGCAATGGCGTGTTCAGCCAGTCCATATTCAGCCTAAACTTAAAAGGTCAAATTTCGGCAGGCTAGCCTAGTCAAAGCCTAATTGATGAGGAGGTCAGGGGGACGGAATTTACTGTTCTGTTGGCTAGTTTCATACCGTTGGGTTGTTCTGAAAGCATCAAGCAGTCGCAGCCCCTTTCATGTAAGTGCCGACCCTAGACAGGAGCTGACAATCAAAGGAGGCAGCCACAGGAACCAGTGCAAGTAGGCTATTGATTTTTCAGTTAGGTCTAAGTAGTTTGTAGTATGGATAATGGGTGACAGAAGCAGGTATGTCATTATCGATGAGCTCCAGAACTGTAGCGACAGCCCTCCCTCATATTTCCTTCAGTAGTGACAGTATGCATCCAGGGTTAGTCAATAAATCGCCCAACCTTTTAGTGACAAGTGACCGAGAAGGAGGGGGCTGGCAGTGGGCTGGATGGAGAGCTGGAGCTAAAGTTTAATGCTTGAACTTGATATAGATGTGGGAATAAGCAATGCTAATTTGTTGCTGTGGTTTGCTTGACAAAAAAAAAAAATCTACAGTCTGAGTAAGGATTTTCAACCTAGTGTATTTTGGAAAACAAAGGAGGGGGCAAATTTAGTAGCATGTCATATTTATCCATGATTCTTTTCTCTGGAAGCACAAATGCTTACTTTGCTGGACAGAGCACTGTGACAGCTGCTAGAGCTCACCCAGATATCAAAGTGCCCCAGCAGGGTTTGCAGCAAAGAGAACAGTGCTGCCGCTAGACGTAAGTCGTTCGCTAAAATGTTTTATTGCCCATCGTGTCGACATTGTAATGTAGCATACCAGGCCATACGCAGCCTCCTAACGACTCATGTAAACGTGATGGGGGATTACTGCTCTGCGTTTAATCGGCGTATACCGTCGCAGC
Organism: Geotrypetes seraphini; assembly: GCF_902459505.1. Taxonomy (NCBI): domain Eukaryota; kingdom Metazoa; phylum Chordata; class Amphibia; order Gymnophiona; family Dermophiidae; genus Geotrypetes; species Geotrypetes seraphini. The sequence goes on along the minus strand of NC_047084.1, from coordinate 158,696,267 downwards.
AGTGCAGCCGCAGTGAGCTGCCGTTCCTAATCCGCTTTTTTAATTCCCGTTTTCCTTTCTTCTTAAGTTTCATCCTTGGACACTAGAAAACCAGCTTCCTGAAAATACACCTTTAAATCAAGACGTGTCTGCGCCAGTGCGTCTGCTGTATATGGCTGGAGTTGGAGCACTTAAAATAATTTAGGGCTCCTTTTGCTAAGCTGCGGTAGCGTTTTTAGCACGCGCTGCCCCCCGCGCTACGCGGAAAAACTTAACGCCGGCTCAGTGGAGGCGTTAGCGTCTAGCGCGCACGCTAAAACCGCAAGCGCAGTTTAGTAAAAGGAGCCCTTGGTTACTGCATTGCCTAATAACAAGGACAGCATTAGTTTGCTTAATTTGTAATAGTCATTGTTCATGTGGAGGGAAAAAATACAGTTTTATTGGTAGAGTAGCCGAGGCCTGGCTTATTTCAATATCTTTAAAAAAGCAAAAATCATTTTTCTGACTGAGAAGAATGTGATGCATCTGGAAAATTTACCATGCAGTCATGCCTTATTTTGGGATAGGAGTATTACGGATCGAAGGGTAGATCACGAAAGTATGCCAGGAATTAGGCATGAAAAATATAGACATGAAATGTCGGTTCTTTAACCCTAATCGCATGCAATATTGCTGTTACAGACTAGAGCTTGTTGGCATGCGCACGTCTAAATTTAGATGCAAGCACTAACACCGTGTCAAAGGCTACTGTAAATGGCTGTGTTTAAACGATAGTATTCTGTAAATCAGTGTTCCTCAATTCGCTCCTGGAGTACCCTTTTGCCACTCAGGTTTTGCATACACTGTCTCTATTATATGCAAATTTCTTTCTTGTGTATTCATTATGGATATCCTGAAAACCTGACTGGCAAAGGGGTACTCCAGGAGTGAGTTGAGAAACACTGCTGTAAATTACACGTGCTACTATGACGCATGCTCCCAACTTCCCCTTGAGGAACACCCCCTTTGTAGTTGAATGCCAGAGTATTTAGGCACTATCTCCCAGATTCTACTGTGTTTCCCCGAAAATAAGACATTGTCTTATATTAATTTTGGGTTCAAAAATGGCACTAGGTCTTATTTTCAAGGAGGTCTTATTTTTTTTCATGTACAATGATTATCTCTCCCTTCCTCTCCTCCACCCCAATTCTTCCTATTTCCTTTCTCTCCCCACATGTGCAGCATCTTTCCTCCCCTCTCGCCCATCCCCTTATACAGTATCTTTCTATCCCTCCCTTCCACCACTAATGCAGCAGAACCCTTGCAGCTTGTATCCCTCCCTCCCATCCCTTGCAGCTTCTGTCCCTCCCTTCCTCCCATCCCCTCTTGTAGCATCTTTCTATCCCCCCCCCCCCGCCGTGCACCCCCACCTTCTGACTCATCTCTCCCTCCCATCATCAGCAACATGGCAGAGGAATGGCCCAGGCTGCGAAGTTTGTTATAAGGTACATTTAGTCTCGCGGTTCGGATGGGAGGGAGAGATGGGTCAGCGGGGGTGGGGGTGGGGAGGGATTGCTGCTGCTGCTTAAATTTTAGTCACAGGGATGGGCACTATACATATTCTATAAACCATGCCTGACTCTGGATTCAATCTTAGAATAGCACTAAGCATGGATTTTTTTTCAGGCAACAGAAATAGACTTTCCCCTATGTTTTTGAGTGAAATGGTATGGTGTCCATGTTAGTCCATTTTTCAAGGTACTATATAAAAATAAAACAAAGGAAATAAGGTAGTACCTTTTTATTGGACTAACTCAATGCATTTTATGATGAACTTTTGAAGGTATCCCTTCTTTTTCAGATCAGAAATAAGCAAATGTTGACAAATATCAGTGTGTATATATGTGTGTGTGTGTGTGTATATATATATATATATATATATATATATATATATATATATATATATATATATATATATATATATACACACATAGTGGTACCTTGGTTTACAAGCATAATTCGTTCCAGAAGCATGCTTGTAAACCAAATTACTCGTATATCAAGTAAGGGAAACTCGCTTGATTTCCCCCCCCCCCCCCCAAGGCCAGTGGCACTGCTCTACCATCCCCCAAGATTCTCGGAGATCTCGAGAATCTCGGAGAGAGCAGGAACTAAGGCCATGAGCATGCGCAGATGCTCAAGGCCCAGCGAACAGGAGGACAGATCTTTGGGCACTGGCACCGGCATGTCCTGTGCGTTGGTGCCGGGTGCCAGAAGGGGGGGTAAGTGATGTGTTCGGGTGGGTGATGGGTATGGGGAGGATGTCATATCGCGGCGGGGGGGGGGGGCGACGTGAGCGGAGGGGTGCCAGATCGCGGGGGGAGGCGCTCATACATCGAGGCAAGCTCGGTTTGTGAGGTGCCGATTTTGCAAATGTTTTGCTCGTTTTGCAAAACACTCGTAAACCGGTGCACTCATAAACCGAAGTACCACTGTGTATATATATAAAAGGAAAAAATGAAAGCATTTCAGTGATAGTTTCACAGGAAGAGGGAGGTGTAGGTGGTTAAGTAGGAGACAGAGAGGTGGCAAAGCAGTTTTAAATTTCTTTGTAGTGCGACATACAATCCAGTGTTGGAAAAACTAAGAAAAATTATACGAGATCTACAGTCACTACTCCAAGAAGATGAATTACACAAATAAATATTCCCAGCTCCACCTGTGCTGGCCTTCCGTCAACCACCTAATCTGAAACAGAAATTGGTTAAAAAAAACCAAGCTCCCCCACAAACCCACAAAGAAGAGAATGACACACATTGTTGCGGTGTGGCATATTGCAAACTGTGTGAGCACATCTCAAAGGATCCCACGGCTATTCATATGGGAAATAAACATTCAACATAAGGGGATTTTTCATATGTTCATCTTCTAATGTGGTGTACATCATTCAGTGCAAAAAGTGCAAATAGGGATGTTACATTGGTGAAACAGGCCAGATGCTAAAGATTAGAATCCACTTACATAAATATCACAATACCAACCAGGATGTCACCTCCTTTGGACAACACTTAGAAAAAACTGACCACTGTACCAATGATTTTATGATGAGAATACTAATAGGAAATTTTAAGAAAACCCAAGATCTTTGAAATTAAAACGTTGAAACATTTGGATACCTACCAGACAGGATTTAACAAAGATCTTGGCTTCCTTTCATGCTGCAAAGACACTTAAAATGCTTTGTCTCCTACATATCTACCCCTCCCTCTTATTGTGAAACTATCACTGAAATGCTTTTACTTAAATATTCTTATATTTCTCAACATTTGCTTATTTCTGATCTGAAGAAGGCTTACATTCGAAAACTCATCAAAAATCGCATTGAGTTAGTCCAATAAAAGAGGTATTATCGTATTCCCTATGTTTTTAGAATAGTGCTTAAGTTCAGTTAGGTATGTAAGTACAAGTCAGTGGCAACTAACGCCATTTTTAGGTCAGTAACAAGTTAGGCATGCAAAATTTACACACTAGTTGGAAATTTGGGTGGGCAGCTTTATAGATTCTGGCCCAGAAAATTTCTGTTTTCTCAAATATTTTTTCTACTTGAAAGAATTTATATACATTAATTTTAATTTAAAATATGGAATTTTGTCAAGATTTTGGAATATTTAGCAATAAAGCAATTGCTTACTACAATTAAAAAATCATTCTATGATCTGAAATAAAAGAAGTGTGTGTTTTAAAATCTGATTTGTTGTGTAAAACTATTTTGAGGAGGTTGTGGCATTTCATAGCTGCTGTATAGCACAAGTGACTGAAACTTTCAGACCCTTTGGAGCAGTGGTCTCAAACTCGTGGCCCAGGGGGCCACATACGGCCTACCAACTACTATTTTGAGGCCCTCGGTATGTTTATCATAATCACAAGTAAAATAAAACAGTTTCTTGATCAAATGTCTCTTTAGCTATAAATTACAATATTATTATTAAGACTTAGCCAAAAGGAAAGATTTATAAACTATAAACAGTTTTACCTCATGCAAAATTGTCATTTCTTTAATAAGACATTAACTATTTTTTCTAAGGCCCTCCAAGTACCTACAAATCCCAAATGTGGCCCTGAAAAGGGTTTGAGTTTGAGACCACTATATGTCTATGTATATGTTCATATGTATAATCTTAAAAGTGAATAATCCCTACACCAACAATAAGGATCCATAAGTGAGCGGAGGAGTAACCCAATGATAGTACAGCGGGCTGAGAACTTGAAGAACTGGGTTCATCTCCTGATCCTGGGCAAACCACTAGGTACAAAAAACTTAGATTGTGAGCTCATTAGGGACAGAAAAAGTCCCTGCATATAAAACCATTTTGTTTCTACCACAGAAAAGGAGTATATCAAATCCATGGCCTTTTACTTATTTCTGGAAAACTCTGCAAAGAAACCCTTAAGTTAGATCTGTTCTCTCTGTTTCCTCGGAATTTGTCTGAATGCCCACAGCTTGTGAGACTTAAACACATATTTTATGGCATCATCAACTCATTCACCGGAGCTGTGTTTTTCTTTGTTACTAGTTAAAAAGGAGCAGTGGAGCAGGTCTGAATCTTTCTCTCTAGTATTAAAGGTACTATATTGCTGCATTTGTACACACTGCTTGCTGTGCTACTGCAGCAATGTGAAATGGAACCGCAGAAAGGCGACAAATTAAATTTTCATGAAAGCAAACTCTAATCAGCCCTGACAGTGCCAGAGAAAGATGATTGCCACTTGGTCATTGTGGAGAAGCACTTAGATTTGGTGTCACTGCTTCTGTTAATGATGACTAATGTCTTTCTTGGGACAAGTGCATGTTCATACTCTTGCAGCCCAGGGAGAGAACAGAGCCAGAAAGGATCCAATGGGAAAGAAGGGTTTCTATGCACTGGGGCAAAGGCTTGCCAATAGAACCGACCTAGCCAGGTTGATTGAAGGAGGTGAGAGATGTCAAACTGTGTAAATACCATATAACCACAAATAAAGATAAGTATTTCTGATGCTGTTTCAGCTGTTCTTGAGGACACATCAGTCTGCAAAGAGAAATCAAATGCTACTGAATTTGAAATATGAATAAAATGGAAACTAAAGTGCAGTTATTTTGCCCTACTTCTGCATTGTATGAGTGCATGCTTCTGCAAAACCTGATGTTTTTCCCTTTGATACATCTTCCCGTGCTTTGAATAAAATTTCATAGTCCAAGACTGCTTGATTAAAATGAGCCTTTTTCAAGCGTTGGTGCATTGACTATTAAATGTGTTGGCAAGAAAAAGAGGTGGCATGTGTCATTTCTATAGCTTTTCCCAAAGCGAGACCTTTCAGAAGGGCAGTTATAATGCTTGTCATATTTTTTCATATACATCTTATTGTCCTGACAAGTCTAGAGGACCACGAGAACACAGATGTCATTGGATTCAGACAACACTAATTACTCTGGGATTTTTGCAGGCTCAGTGCCTGCATGTAACTGTCTAATATGACTCTTTGTGGCTTGCAATGGAACGAGTGCCCCCCCTCCCCCCCGTAGACTTGTGCAGTAGATGTTGTCCTCATTTGGTATTGCAATACAGTGATACTTGAAAAAAAAAAAATTCACTGTGTCATCTTTATTCAAGCAATTTCTACTTAAATTGTGTTTTGGCAACCTTTGCCTTTTGAAAATGAAATACATTCTGCAGTACAGTTTTGATGAAATCTATTAACATCTGTTCTTCAGCTCCTATGAACCATATTATACACCACTGTGGCTTCTGGCTTCTATAAAAATGTATGGCAAACTTTTTCCAAAATTGTTTATTTTTTAACCCCCCCCCCACACACACACACATTTTGTCTAATATACTAGAATATAGTTTAACGTGCAAAATAATTGTAGACTGAATGCCAGGGGGGGGGTTTTCCCCCACATTTACTTCTATCAAATCAGTTATAAGAACATAAGCAGTGCCTCCGCTGGGTCAGACCTCAGGTCCATCCTGCCCAGCAGTCCGCTCCCGCGGCGGCCCGAACAGGTCACGGCCTGTCTGAGACACCAGAAGGGGCCCCCTTGCCACCTTGGTTTCCCATTGAGTTTTATCTTCCCATCGAAGTCCTAACCCTCCGGTCTTGCACATGCACGACCTGGTCGGATTTCTATACTTATTACTTGGTTTGCTTTCTATACCTGTGTTACATCCCAGCACCTCTCTCAGTATCCCACGATCCCCCTATCCCTCAGGAATCCGTCCAATCCCTGTTTGAATCCCTGTACCGTACTCTGCCTGATCACTTCCTCCGGTAGCGCATTCCAAGTGTCCACGACCCTTTGGGTGAAGAAAAACTTCCTTGCATTTGTTCTGAACCCATCTCCCTTCAGTTTCTCCGAATGCCCCCTCGTGCCTGTTGACCCCTTCAGCCTGAAGAATCTGTCCCTATCCACCCTCTCTATGCCCCTCATGATCTTGAAGGTCTCTATCATATCTCCCCTGAGCCTCCTTTTTTCCAGAGAGAAGAGCCCCAGCCTATCCAACCTCTCGGCATATGGGCAGTGTTCCAGCCCTCTTACCAGTTTCGTTGCTCTCCTTTGGACTCTCTCAAGCACCGCCATGTCCTTCTTGAGGTACGGCGACCAATATTGAACGCAGTATTCCAGATGTGGACGCACCATAGCTCTATACAATGGCATGATGACTTCCCGCGTCCTGGTTGTTATGCCCCTCTTTATGATGCCCAGCATTCTGTTGGCTTTTTTCGAGGCTGCTGCGCACTGTGCAGATGGCTTCAGTGATGCATCTACCAGCACACCCAAGTCTGGTAGATGCATCACTGAAGCCATCTGCACAGTGCGCAGCAGCCTCGAAAAAAGCCAACAGAATGCTGGGCATCATAAAGAGGGGCATAACAACCAGGACGCGGGAAGTCATCATGCCATTGTATAGAGCTATGGTGCGTCCACATCTGGAATACTGCGTTCAATATTGGTCGCCGTACCTCAAGAAGGACATGGCGGTGCTTGAGAGAGTCCAAAGGAGAGCAACGAAACTGGTAAGAGGGCTGGAACACTGCCCATATGCCGAGAGGTTGGATAGGCTGGGGCTCTTCTCTCTGGAAAAAAGGAGGCTCAGGGGAGATATGATAGAGACCTTCAAGATCATGAGGGGCATAGAGAGGGTGGATAGGGACAGATTGCATACATACTTCATAGAATTAGCAATACATATCAGCTGGCCCCAATTTTTTTAGGGTCTTTTGAATATTGCCAGCCTGCAAGCTCCTTTGCCCATAGGGTGGTAAATCTAATGGCATCATGCTGGAGACAAGACTATCCTCAAAAGACTAGGAGGTAACGTCCCCCTCCCCTGACACACACACAATTTCTCCTACATTTTTAGAAAACTTTCATCTTGACTCCCAGTGCTTCTGAGTCCCATATAGCCTGCCAGTTTTTCTTCTTTTTAAAAAAAAATAAGAACATAAGAAGTTGCCCCCGCTGAGTCAGACCAGAGGTCCATCTTGCTCAGCGGTCCGCTCCCGCGGCAGCCCATCAGGCCTAGTGCCTGAACAGTGATCCCTGATTAATTTTATAACTTACCTCTAATCCCATCCCTATAATCTACCTCTACTCTTATCTGTACCCCTCAATCCCTTTGTCTTCCAAGTACCGATCCAAAGCTTCTTTGAACCCTGTAGCGTGCTCCTGTTTATCACATCTTCCGGTAGTGCGTTCCATGTATCCACCACCCTCTGTGTGAAAAAGAACTTCCTAGCGTTTGTTCTAAACTTCTCCCCTTTCAATTTCTCTGAGTGCCCCCTTGTACTTGTTGATCCCCTTAATTTGAAAAATCTGTCCCTGTCTATTTTTTCTATGCCCTTCATGATCTTGAAGGTTTCTATCATGTCTCCTCTAAGTCTCCGCTTTTCCAGGGAGAAAAGCCCTAGCCTTTTCAGTCAGTATTATATTTTTAGGACCCTACCCATGTGTGTTTTAGCCTTCACTTATTTCATCCTGGAATAGACACCTTATTTGATCTATATTCTTCAAAAAAGTTAGCCTGAGAGCGAGTCTCGATGGGCGCATGTAGCACGGGGCTGGAAGGCCCTCGTGTCGACCCATCGGGATTGTCTCTCGATAGGGAGGGAGGAGGGGTGAAGGGAAGAGAGGGAACTTAGGATAGGGGAGAGCGTGGTCTGCTGCGGTTGGGAGTCGAGGACTGGTTGTGGCAGCATGTGGGGCGGGTCTTTTATATATAGCTGGCAGCCACCGAGTGTCTGGTCTCTTCCGTTCCTCAGCGGCGGCTTTCCTACCCTCCCTCCCTTTGAGTGGTGGCTGGTTCCCTGGTAGGGAGCTCAGGAGTCGCAGGCGGGGTTCGAGTTAGAAAAAGCCGGGGCTCATCTGGAGATGAGCGGCAGAAGGGCAGCTGGTTCGGAAGCAGGTCCCAGGTAGGCTGGTGACCTGGCCGAAGGGTCAGGGCGGCACCTGCCACCCCCAGACCCTTGCTGACAGGGGCAGGATCACGGGGCCCAAAAGCTGTTATTTGTTACTATGTGGTAGCTTGATGGCTGTATAATTTATTATTTGTTGTTATAATAAACAGAGCTGCGACTTGAATTTTTCCAAAATGATGTTTGATTTATTAAGGGTATATAAGACAGGGGACTTTGGGGTGAGGGTGAAGGGTGGGGGTGGGGGGAGGAGACCGATGGGCCTTTCCAGATCCAGCTGTTACTAAGATCCTCAGCTCTTATCTCATGGTTTCTGAAGTCCCATTCGTTATTGTCTGCTTTTTCAATAGATGGCTATTCCATGCATCCACCACCCTTTCTGTAAAGAAATATTTTGTTGTTGTTGTTTCTGCTTTGAACCTTGTGCCTCGGCTTCTTTTATATGCCTCAGTTTTATTTTAGAACGTTCAATATTTAAGCTAGTATAAGTATTTAAAGTGTGATTTTAAAAAATTTCAAATTTATGCCTTTATTGGGGTTTAACAATTGCCTTCATTAAAATTCACTCAAGACGGTGTTCAGCAAATACAGCCTTAACGTCAAACTTACAAGTAAATCAACCAGTTATAAGTACAAATGCATCAATAAGATAAACTTGGAGAGGGCAAATTGAATCCTAGCATTTGGACTAACAAGATACAGTATGAGAAATATAGATTTAATAGCACTTTAAAAGTATAATATGACAGATATGAATGTCATCAGAATACAAATAATACCATAATGGGCAGCATGGAAGAACATTCATATAACATAGACATGGTATTATTCCCAGTGCCAGGACAACACAAATGAAACAATCTTAATAGACACAGGTTAGCATCATATCTATGTCGTTGAATATTCTAGCACTGTACAATACAGTAAATCATCTTTATAGGTAGCCAAGGAGGCAAGTGCAGTTGAGATATATAGATGGGAAAAAATGGGTAGTATGAATTCATTGGGATAAATAATAGATGGATGGCTAAACCGAAGGCAAATTATATGTACAGTTGAATAAGATATGAGGAACTGGTCTAAGTTGCAGGGTGTGCAGCAAGCTATTTGAGGTGCAGGGTGAGTGGATAGTTGCCACATGTATTAAGGGCTTGGAGATGAGCCAGGCTTTCATATGCTTCCTTCAGTAGAGCTGGGTTTGAATTCAGCATAGGCCGTGTGGGGGATTGTCTTGAGAAGGCTCACTAGTGGGTATCACATTTGTGCAATTTCTTTGCTTAAGGGTACACAAATGAGAAAAAGGAGCAATGTCTGGAAAGCAATATACAGTACACTAATGCTCAAAGTATGGGAAACGAGGTTCTGGATCCTAGAGGCTGAGTTGGATTTAGTGGTGATCGCAGAGACATGGTTCACAGAGGTTAGGTAGAAAAGGAGGGGGGGTCATGAAATTATATGTTAAAAGCACTGATCAATTAGTAATGATCTAAAGCTACAATTTGGCAACAGTTACTAGCCAGCAGTGGTTCACCCTATAGAGAACCGTATTTAGTAAATATAGTGGAGAAAAAGCCTCAATTATTACATTGAGACAGTACCGTAATCTTACATAGATTTTAAGCTGCTCTTTTTCTATCATGGACATGAAAAAACTCCACTCAAATATTAGATCTCAAATAGGGACCCAGCCCACCACTGTGCATAGGGTTAAAGTATACGAATCATTCACTTAACTTAGAATAGCGGCGATCCAACTGCAGCTTTACATGCCTGCCTCAGCATCTCTTGTTTGTACATCAAACGCTGGCTTATTAACTGACGGTCTCTCCATTCTTCTTGGTCTTTTTATATCCACTTGAGTTCTTCCAACAAGGACCTTGATTTGTCTATTTTCGTTTGCGTCAGGGAATTCTCAGTATTATTTTCATTACAACTAATTCCATGCACTAACGGCTACAAGATGCCAGCACAGAGTTTATAGGTTTCTTTGTTTTCATTTCTGGTATTAGCACTTCCGGTATGATGATGTAAGATGCCTTAGTCATTGTGAAATTTAATAGAAAGCATAAGAACATAAGCAATGCCTCCACTGGGTCAGACCTGAGATCCATCATGCCCAGCAGTCCGCCTACGCAGTGGCCCAACAGGTCCAGGACCTGTGCAGTAGCCCTCTATCTATACCCCTCTATCCCTTTTTCCAGCAGGAAATTGTCCAATCCTTTCTTGAACCCCAGTACCGTGCTCTGCCCTATTACGCCCTCTGGAAGCGCATTCCAGGAGTCCACCACACGCTGGGTAAAGAAAAACTTCCTAGCATTCGTTTTGAATCTGTCCCCTTTCAACTTTTCCGAATGCCCTCTTGTTCTTCTATTTTCTGAAAGTTTGAAGAATCTGTCCCTCTCTACTCTCTCTATGCCCTTCATGATCTTGTAGGTTTCTATCATGTCTCCTCTGAGTCTCCGCTTTTCCAGGGAGAAGAGCCCCAGTCTATCCAATCTTTCAGTGTATGAAAGGTTTTCCATGCCCTTAATCATTCGTGTCGCTCTCCTCTGGACCCTCAAGTATTGCCATATCCGATACAACGGCAGGATGACTTTTTTCATTCTGGTTGTAATACCATTCAGATTTGAGGAAGAATGGATATACTGTACATTTTGAGATTTTTTTAAGCATGTAATCCTATGGAAGAGGTTTATTGATGATATATTTATTCTCTGGGATGTCACAAGAGAGGCATTTTAGAAGAATTTGAATATAACTAAATGGATGCCATCCTATGATAAAATTTGAATTTAAAATTCATCCTAAGGAAATGGACTTTTTAGATGTGAAGATTGTGAAGACAGAGAATAAGTTTTTTGACAACAGCTTATCCAAAACCTTCGGATCGGAATACTCTTTTAGAATGTATCCATGTATATTGAAAAACAGTTTGCCAACATCTCAATTTTTTAGATACCTTCAGATCTGTCACTCTACAGAAGAATTTTCAGTCCAAGCAGCGAGATTTAAAATAAAATATTTAGAGAGAAGCTGTCCTAAATCTGTAGTAACAAAAGCTATAAAAAGGGCTAGATTTAGCCCAAGAGATCAACTATTACAGTGGAAAATGCAGTGCTTCCCTGCATCTCGAGGATCAACAGTATCTTTCAGAGATTGGGTAGGAAAATTAAGAATCTATTTCCTATGATGTAAGTTTTATTCACATGAAATCATAGCCTGAAAGAATTTCTGTGTAAATCAGATGTTTGGTTCTGTGTGAAGAAAGGAAAATGGGTCATTTTCAATGCAGGTAATGTGCAGCATGTGAAAACATGCAAGAGGCAGCACATTACAGATCCCTGAAAAAAAGATTGATTAACTTAAAAACATACACCACATGTGAGACAGTGGGAGCGGTCTATATTTTAATATGTCCCTGTAATTTATGCTATATAGGTGCGACCTCATCTGGAGTATTATGTTCAATTCTGGTCTCCTTATTGCAAGAAAGATATAGTGGCGCTAGAAAAAGTTCAAAGAAGAGCGACCAAGGATGGTAAAGGGGATGGAACTCCTCTCGTATGAGGAAAGACTAAAACAGTTAAGGCTCTTCAGCTTGGAAAAGAGACGGCTGAGGGGAGATATGTTAGAAGTCAACAAAATCCTGAGTGGTGTAGTACTGGTACACAAGTGAATCGATTTTTTTACTCCGTCAAAAATTACAAAGACTAGGGGGCACTCGATGAAGTTACAGGGAAATACTTTTAAAACCAATAGGAGGAATATTTTTTTCACTCGGAGAATAGTTAAGCTCTGCAACGCATTGCCAGAGGATGTGGTAAGAGCAGATAGTGTAGCTGGTTTTAAGAAAGGTTTGGACAATTTCCTGGAGGAAAAGTCCATAGTCTGTTATTGAGAAAGACATGGGGGAAGCCACTGCTTGCCCTGTATCGGTAACATGGAATATTGCTACTCCTTGGGTTTTGGCCCTTTGGGTAGTGACCTGGATTAGCCACAGTGAGAATGGGCTACTGGGCTTGATGGACCATTGGTCTGACCCAGTAAGGCTATTCTTATGTTCTTAGGGCATACAAGATTGTTTGAACATCGATGGAATATTTCACACAAAAGCAGAGTACCGTAGATGAGCTTTCTCAACATTGTGAGTCATTGAATCATTCATTTAATGATTTTAAATGTTCAGTATTAGAGCACATCTCTATTGCACAACGCAGAGGAAATATTAAAATAAAATTACATCAACATAAACAAAGCTGGATATGTTATATGGATACAGTCTGGCCAAAAGGGCTTAATCAGAGACTTGAATGGTGCGCTTTTATTAAAATTCTCAGTGACTAAGGCATCTTACATCATCGTACTGGAAGTGTTAACACTGGAAAAGAAACCCATAAACTCTGCACTGGTGTCTTGTAGCCATTAGTGCATGGAATTAGTTGTAATGAACATAATACTGAGAATTCCCTGACTCAACCAAAAATAGGCGGAAGCACTCAAGTGGATATAAAAAGACCAAGAAGAACAGGGAGACCGTCGGCTAATGAGCCATTGATTGAAGTAATAAACTAGGAAACACTGAGGCAGGCATGTAAAACTGTCCATGGGATTGCGCTATTCCTTAAGATAATGAATGATTCAGATACTTTAGACCCTGTGCACAGTGGTGGGCTGGGTCGCTATTTTGAGTTGAAAAACAATAGCTTAAAATCTATGTAAAATACCTGTCTTGATGTAATAATTGAGGCTTTTTTCCACTATATTTACTAAATATGGTACACCGACTAATGAGCGCAGGGCAATTGCGCTCCAACAAAAGCGCCCCGACAGTTGCGCGCAGGGACAAGTGCGTGCTGGATGACTCCTCAGGCCCTGTCCCTTGGGAGGCGCCTCAAGCCCCTCCCAAGGGATGGGGCCTGAGGAGTGTCAGCAAATCAGGGCATTTGTGTTAGGGTAAGGTTTATATCATGATTAGGGTTCCCATAAACCTTACCCTACCACTAGATAGCAAGTGAATTTTTAAAGTGTAGTGGGGAGGGGTCCCCCAGGTCCCCACCCCACCCCTCAAAAAAAGATGGGTAACTTTGTAATCCTCAAAAAGACAAAAAAGTATCCACCGCCACAATTGTCCTGCACGCACTTGTCGGGGCGGTTTTGTTGGAGGTCAATTGTCCTGCGCTCATTTGACTGGTCACCCTAAATACGGTTCTCTATAGGGTGAACCCACTTCTGGCTAATAATGTTGTTGCCAAATTGTAGATTTATATGTAAAAGATCATATTAAAGCCACATAATTGCAGGTTCTACAGGGTAAGGAAGATGCACTGTGGACCAAACTGGAAAGAGAGAATGGAAAATATATTTACTTTGGTATGCTATACAGGCCTCCTTCACAGATGGAAGAAGAGGACAGAGTTTAATAGAAGGCATTCAAAATATAGCTGTAAAAGGTATAGTACTACTAATAGGAAATTTTAAGGTGCCAGATGTTGATTGGGGTATCTCTACTGTGAGATATCCTAGAAGTAGGGAGAATCTTGGATACTCTACAAGGAGAACTGTTCCAGCAGTTAGTAATGGAAACCCATGCAGGATGGGGCCTTACTGGACTTAGTGCTTACAAATGGGGGAAAGTGTTTTGATGTTATAGTGGTCACTACATGGTGTGGATTAATATTAAGACAGGTGTAGAGAGGGCTCATTCGAAAGCGAAGGTTCTAAACTAAAAAAAAACCAAAAAAAAACACCTAAAAAACTAAGTTTGTTCAGAAGGGGGATTATGTCAAGGAATTGTCTGGATGGAAACATCCGGAAGAAGTAGGAAAGCAGTGGACAAAACTTAAAGAAGCTATTGTAAGGGTAACATAGTAAATGACGGCAGATAAATACCAGCCCATAAGTTATACCCATTAAAAAATATATGATTAAATTAACTTCTTTCTTCTTTGATATTTCTGTGCCATAGACTGTAACGTCTGGTAATGTCCTAAGTTCCAAATGCTGAAGTTGCTGTCCAAGCTCACTCCAGCCCAGGGGTGTCCAATGTCAGTCCTCGAGGGCCGCAATCCAGTCGGGTTTTCAGGATTTCCCCAATGAATATGCATTGAAAGCAGTGCATGCAAATAGATCTCATGCATGTTCATTGGGGAAATCCTGAAAATCCGACTGGATTGCGGCCCTCGAGGACCGACATTGGACACCCCTGCTCCAGCCTATCCAACCATCCCGTTGTTTGCAGGATGTCTACTGTAGAATCTGGATTCCCAACTAAACTACTGGGTAAAAGTATAACACTAAAGTTCCCAAAGTGTAGAACTCAACACCAAAACAAAAAATAGGAACTTTGACTATTTCAGCCTTTGTAACCAAAGCGGTGCTCAGAACCATGTTACGATGAGAAAATCACGAGTCGGGTGATACTCCCTTGCGAGTGTTTTCAATCGTCTATCATTGCACCATCTTCATTTGGTAGAAAGGGGATGAAATAGACTTCAACAAAATAGGACCCACTGGAGTGAAACAACTTCCTTTCTCCTTTATTTCAGTCAAGTTAACTTTAAAGAAAACTTTTTTTGTTAATTTGTGAGCTTTATTTAGAACTTTAATGGAGTTTGTTCTACACTACTAAGTACACTTGAGATTTTGTTGAAGTCTATTTCATCCCCTTTCTACCAAATGAAGATGGTGCAATGATAGACGATTGAAAACACTCACAAGGGAGTATTCCCCGACTCGTGATTTTCTCACCGTTACACGGTTATGAGCACCGCTTTGGTTACAAAGGCTGAAATAGTCAAAGTTCCTATTTTTTGTTTTGGTACTGTAGAGTCTGGCCAGTAACATCCTCATGTTCCAAATTAGTGGAGTTCCCATTGAAGCCCTCCCCAGCCCATCCTACACCAAATCACCACATATTGGACACAGACTGTGCAAGTCTGTCCAATACCGACCTTAGTTCTTTAATTTACATCCTTCATTTTCTAATTAGAGATCCTCTATTTTTGTAAGAAAAGTAAGGAAAAGAAAGAGGAAAAAAAGACTGTTTTGTTTCTCAAAAGTAGTTGAAAAGGTAAGGAAAAAGAGATTAGCTTTCATAAACTACAAAAGATCACAGAAAGAAGAAGACAGGCAAAAATATCTGGAGAAATTTAGAGAGGCTGGTCAAGTAGCCAGAAAAGCAAATATAGAAATGGAAGAAACAACAGCAGACACAATAAAATGGAGGTGGGGGGACATTTTTTAGATACAGTATATTAGTGATAGGAGGAAGTGCAAAAATGGCACTGTGAGACTCAAGGTGAAGAGGAGGAATATGCAGAAGCTGATAAAGATAAGGCTGAATTGCATACAAATATTTCTGTTCTGTGTTTACAGCTGAATTGCTGGGAGCGGGACTGCAGAAAACAAAAGCAAATAGGACTGGAGGTGTGGTAGACTCTGAATGATTGTCAGAGGATTAGGATTGTGTTTGTGAGGAACTCACTAAACTAAAGGATAAAACAATGTGGCCGAGTACATCTGAGGGTGTCTAATAAATAAACTAAGGGCTAGATTCACAAAGCAAACCGATCGTGTACCGATCGGTTTGCGACCTCTTTACTATCAAATTTCCATCCGGCCTGATTCACTTACCTCTCCTGCGATCTGCTTCGAATCCGTGCATGCAAATGAGGGGAAACGCATGCAAATTGGACAGCGACGCGATTCAAGACACCAAATTTCCAATCCGACTAGGCTGGCCGATCACCTGAAGAAGCGACTGCTGGGGACAAGTCAAAAACATTTTTCCAACTGGAAGCCCTGCAATCTCTCCTGCCTGCTCAACCCGAATGCTGCCCTGCACATCGCCATTTTTCTGCTCTTCGCCGAAGCTCTCCTGCCCTTCCCCGCCCAGCGAGCCCGTGGTTTTAACCCACAGGTTTAAAGCGGGTTAAAACCAGGGGCTTGCAGGGTTAAAAACTAAAGTTTTAAGTAACAGGATTCTTTTTCAGACACAATACACACAAAACCCATCCCGGTTTACTCGGCTCCGAAGTTTGCACATATGGGCTTTGAAATCAGCACGGTGCATTGCCCTGAACACGTCTGCCCCGACTGCCTGTGCAAGCCCGTGGGCTTAACCTGAAGCGGGTTAAACCCATGGGCTGCAAAAGTTTTTTAAAAAAGTTGCAGCTGGGACGAGTCTGCGTGGTCTGCGCATGTGCACCGATTGCTCATGCGTGAGCTGTGCAGGCAGATGAGGGCGTTCCTCCAATCGCCCCCATCTGCATATTTTTGTTTCCTGAATTGGTCAGACCTGGCCGGGTCGGCCCCAATCGGGCAGGTTAGTGAATCCTGCCCTAAGTGCCCTTGGTATGGGCCTCAAAGTGATGGACTGGATCAGGAATTGGTTGAGTGGAAGGTGACAGAGTAAGATTGTCAATGGAGATCGCTCCGAGAAAAGGGATTTTACCAGTGGTGTGACTAAAGATCAGTTCTTGGGCCTGTTCTTTTTAACATTTTTTAAGTGATATTGCCTCTTTGCAGATAATACCAAAATCTACAATAGAGTGGACACCTCCGATGGTGTGAATAACATGAGTAAGTATCTAGCAAAGCTTGAAGAATGGTCTGAAAATTGGCAGCTAAGATTTAATGCATTTGGGCTGCAAAAACCTGAGGGAACAGTTTAGCGGGTGAACAACTTTTGTGCACAAAAGCAGAGAGGGACTTGTGTGTGATCTTAAGGTCGCCAAACAAGTTGTAAAGGTGATGGTGAAAGCTACAGCAGGATGCTTGGGAGAGGAATGTCTAGTAGGAAAAAGGAGGTTTTGATGCCCCTTTATAACACTCTGGTGAGTCCTCATTTTGAATATTGTGTACAATTCTGGAGACCGCACTTTCAGAATGATTTAAACAGGATGAAGTCATTCCAGAGGAAGGCAGCTAAAAAGGTTGGTGGTCTACGCCTTAAGGCATACAGGAATAGACTTAAAGATCTCAATATGTATACTTTGGAGGAAAAGTGAGAGAGGGGAGAAATGATAGTGGCGTTTAAATACCTATGTGGCTTAAATAGGCATGAGGCAAATCTCTTTCAGCTGAAAGGAGACTCCAAAATGAGAGGGCATAGAATAAGGTTTAGAGGTGATAGGCTCAGGAGTAATCTAAGGAAATACCTTTTTACTGAAAGGGTGGTAGATGTGTGAAATAGTCTCCTGGTAGAGGTGGTGGAGATAAAGACGGTCTGAATTCAAGAAAGCATGGGACAGGCACATAGGATCTCTTAAGGAGAGGAGGAGATAGTGGATGCTGTGGATGAACAGACTGGATTGGCCATTTGACCTTTATCTGAGATCATGTTTCTATGTTTCTAATGATGCACCTTGAGAGGAGCTTGGAGATCTCAAGGGTGTATAGAAGGCTAACTTGTTCTTTAGGTACTTTGTCACATTTTGTCTTGAGGACTTTGAAAATCAAAGATAAGCTTCTCAGAGTAGTGTTGTAAAAGTTGATATAGTTTTTGTAGTAAGGGTGGTCATACCACTTGTAGCCCTCTATCAGTCATGTTGCAGTATTCTGAATTATTTGAAGTTTGTGCCAGTGGCATACCAAGGGCAGGGGGGAGGGGTACGGACCATCCCAGGTGCCAGCCCTAGGGGAGTGCACAGCTGGCCTGCTCCCGCACTGCTCTAAACGGCACCTGCACCTCAGCCCAGCTGTTGTACTTATTCCGAAGCAGAATCAGCAGCCACGCTGAAGTGCAGGAAGGTCCCACGATGACTGCTATCTGCCACCTCTACTCCGAAAGAGGTAAGTGACATCGGAGGGGGTGGACCGGCAGCTGCAGTCATTGCGGGTCATTGCAACAACTCCCTGCGTCTGCTGGCCTACCCTCTCTGACGTTACTTACCTCTTCCGGAGCAGAGGCGGCAGAAACAGTCATCGTGGGACCTTGCTGATTTGGAGGGAGAGAGGAGCAGAGAGAAAGGGGGTCAGGGTGGTGTGGAAGGGTGGTGCTGATGGAATTGGTGTGCAGGGAAAGGAGAGAGAGACAGAAGAGGGAAGGATACTGGATGGAATTGGGTTGGAAGGAAAGGGGCTGATGCTGATGGAAGTGAGGGGAAGGGAGAGGAGAGAGTGAAATGCCAGACCATGGGGGTGTGGGAGAGGGAAGGGAAGAAGAGGAGAGAGATGTCAGACCATTGGAGGAGGGAAGGGAAGAAGATGGCTACCAGACCAATGGGGGTGAAGGGAGAGATGTAAGGGGGAGACATAAAGTTTCTGGAAGGGGAATAGAAGGAGAGAAGATGCTATATAGAAAGAACAGAGAGAGGGTAGACAGTGGATGAAAGGAAGAGAGTGACAAGAAGATGAAGAAAGCAGAAACCAGAGAAGACAAGGTAGAAAAAAAAATTCTATTTATTTATTTTTTTGCTTTAGGGGAGATGCATCGCTGTTTCTGTGGTGTTGCATTATATGCAGAGTCCAGCTTCTTGGCAGTTCAATTTAACCTTTGTCTACGTATTTCTATTTTATCCCCCCTTTTACAAAACTGTAGAGCGTTTTTTAGTGCCGGCCGTGGTGGTAACAGCTCTGATGCTCAAAATTCTATGAGAGTCTGAGCTGTTACCACCATGGCTAAAAACCACACTACAATTTTGTAAAAGGGGGAGGGGTTAGTTTGTGATTACATATTTCATACTAGGCAAAGGTGTTTTCTGTGTGTTCGAAAGGATTGACTGTGCAGGATTGATCTGTAATAGTTTAGCTTGTTTAATTTTACAATGGGAGTATTGATGTTGTACTGCTCATTGCAGTATGCAAGATGCTGCCTTTTCCTAGGTACTCATGTGTGATGTGTGGATTGTTACTAAAAATCATGTTTTTCATACAGATGGGGGGTGTCAAAAATGATGGGCCACGGGTGTCACATAGGCTAGGTACGCCACTAGTTTATGCAACTTTTATTTTGTTTGACCATTATTGTAATCCAGTTGTGATGTTATGGCATGGATTACTGTGGTCAGACTTGCTTTTTCAATATAAGGAGATAAATTTTGTAGTTACCACAGGTGATAGAATCAGTTTTTAAAGGTTGGTTGAATTAGCAAGATCAAAGTGATGAGTCTAGCAGTAACTCAAGATCCTTCTTTGTGATTTTATAGGAAGTATACTCCCAAATAGTATAAATAAATCGGGTACCTGTCTACTTGTATTAGGAACCCAAAGAATATCTATTTTGCTTCGGTTCAAGCAGAGTTTGTTGTCTCTCCCCCATTCCTCCCCCATTCCTGAGTTGCAGTTAGATAGGCAATGAGTTACTCAACGCTATGGGTAGATCCGGTTCAGAGGGTATGAGAAGTTGCACATTATCAGTTTAGATACAGAATTTTATGTCCATCAACCAAAGCAGTTCAGCTAAAGGCTTTGAAGTAGAGAATGACACAGGGACAAATTTCTCCCCGTCCCTGCAGAAACTCAATTTCCCTGTCCCGTCCCCGTAAGTTTTGTCGAGGTCCCTGTCGCTGCCCTATTCTTGTAAGCTCTGCCTTGACTGCACAAGCCTCGAACACTTATGATTTCAAAGTGTTTGGAGCTTGTGCAGATGTGGACAGAGATTGCAGGAACGGGGCAGGGTCAGGGACAGGAAAAGAACTTGCAGGGACAGGACGGGAAAATGAGTTCCCATGGGGACGGGGAAAAATTTATCCCCGTGTCATTCTCTACTTTGAAGTATTTATTAAATGAAATAGATGCCCATGGTACCCTGCAGTTCAGTGCCGAAGGGGATGTTTCAAATGTTTCAGGGAAAAATGTATTCTTACCTTTTTATTGAATAAACTAATAACTGGAAAGGATGCCATTCATTTATTTAATGCAGTCTTTCCTTTCCTCGACAGTTTATGAAGTCTAACAGTAGAGTTTTATCTCTCTCTGAACTGACGATCACATCATGCCTCTAGTTTGCTGTGTCTTTAGTCTGTATTTCCTCCTCCTTTTGCATTTGGTAATCGCTCCTGCATGAATCAAGGATTGGAAAATGAAAGCTCCTGTAACGTTACTTTGGATGCTGATGAAGCAGATATGCAGTCAGCTTTATCAAAGATGTATGATGAGATAAAACTGCAGTCTCTGCTGTGCAGTTAGAGTAATTATGACTAATGAACCGTCCAGTCTGGATAAAATGGCATGCCCACAGGGACCGTGTCCAGTCACTTGTGACTTATGCAAGCTGAACAAAGCACTGATGGCGTTTCAGAATGCAACCTAAATATATATATATATTTGATAGCAGTGTCTGGTTTGTTGGTTTGAATTTTAGAAGCCTAGGAGTAAGATGCATTTAAGACAATGTTTAGTAGTTTATTGCTTTGTACACAAATGTGTTCAGCCAGTTTCTTATCACATTGTATGCTGTAAATCTTTGAGTTTACTATAAAAATATGTTTGTAGTATTTAAACTGGCATATTTTTCCCTATAGGCATATTTTTATATAGTGTATTGTAGTCTTGAGGATTTTTTTCAAGGCCATATGCTAAGTTTTTATGCAATTAAGTGAATGTGCCATTAGTGTGAAATATAGTTTATGCAAATATCAACTGAACAGCATTTAAGATCTTTTCACTGTATAGCAGCGAACACCACCTCAGTGCATGTTAATCTGCTAATTGGCATTTAAAACCAAAATAATGTACACTGCTTTGCCCTCAACACTGTTATAGTGAAAGCAAATGATATTTCATTTTGATTAATTGAGGGTTTTTTTGCCATATGCATAAAGCAGAAAAAGTCTTTTAATAGCTAAGATCACAAAACAGATTTCTGTTCTCTGTGCTTTACACAGCAATTTAAAAGTATTTAAGGTAAATACTTGTATCAATTAAAAATAGTCATTTATTTAAAATTCCATTGTAATGCTCTTTTCTGTGCATCTCTGGGAGCAGCACACCTGTGCAGAAGTTCGAGCAGAGTTTGATTTCATCTGGTGCGTGTGAGTTATAAAGTCAGAAATGAGATCAGGACATCTCTCTCCTCTTCTTCCCTTCCCTCTCCCACACCCCCCCATGGTCTGGCATTTCACTCTCTCCTCTCTCTTCCCTTCCATCAGCATCAGCCCCCTTTCTTTCCCTCCAACCCAATTCCATCCAGTATCCTTTCCCTGCACACCAAGTCCAATCAAACTGACCCTCCTACTGAAAAAGACCGACCTTGACCCCTCCATACCATCCAATTACCGCCCAATAGCAAACATCCCTTTCCTAACCAAGATGTTAGAATCTATCATATCCACTCCACTCTCATCCTACCTAGAAAGATTCTCTATTCTCCTACCCCACCAATTCGGCTTCAGACCCAATTTCAGCACCGAATCCCTATTAGCCTCACTAATCTCCAAGATGCAACAACTCCATTCCCGCAATAAATTCGCTGTTCTTCTACAATTCGACCTCTCCGCAGCTTTCGACGTCATCCATCATGATACCCTAATCTTCCAACTCTCCGAAATAGGCATAAGCTCCACAGTCCTAGATTGGTTCTCGAAATTCCTACGTTTCCGCTCCTACACCGTTAACACAAACGGCACCTCATCCTCCCCCTGGAAGCCGATATGTGGAGTCCTGCAAGGCTCACCCCTCTCTCCTATCCTTTTCAACATCTACTTGTCCTCTCTGAAACTCCTCCACCTATCTCCCTAGAAACTCTCTACACCTATGCTGACGACATCCTCATCCTCCTCGAGACAGACTCGAACCTCACTAACCTCGCTGAGAACATATCCGCATGTATAATGAACCTCCAATCCTGGGCCCAATCTGTACAAATGAAACTGAATGAGTCCAAAACAAAATTACTTTGGCTCGGCCCAATATTAGATCATTTACCCACCTCCATCCCTTTATCCTCCGGCCCCACTCTTCAGCTCAAGTTTTCAAGCAAAGTCCTGGGCATCATCATAGACTCCTCTCTCTCCTTCAATGACCACCTCAACTCGGTGAAAAAATGCTTCTTTAGCCTTCATATGCTGAGGAAAGTGAGATCCTGCTTCCATCATTTTCACTTCGCCGTCCTTGTTCAATCTACCATCCTCTCTAGACTGGATTATTGCAACTCCATCTTTATAAGCCTAACTAAGAAAAACCTCCATAGACTTCAGCTAATTCAGAACGCCGCGGCTAAGCTTATTTTCGCAAAAGGCAAGTTCAACCACGTCTCTCCACTCCTGTCCAAGCTCCACTGGCTTCCAGTACACTCCAGAGTCCTCTTTAAATGTGCCTATTTAGCCTTCAAGATTCTACACGGCATCCTTCCGCCCGTTATTCCACTCCTTTGGAACTCCTCTAACCCTAACTCCACCAGATCTTCCCAAAAACTGAAACTATCATTCCCTTCTACAAAAGGTATATCCCGCGCAGGAAAACTAAGAACATCCCTCCCCTTTAGAAACACAGAACTCTGGAACAACCTCACATCCCCGCTCAGAAATCCAAACTTCCTCCTATTCTTCCGCAAACACCTGAAAACTTGGATCTTTTCAAAAATCTAACACCTCCTGCTCTCTGGGATCCTCCCTCTCTTTCTTCTTGTTCCTTTCCTATAATCCTTCATTGGAGTTCCTTTCTATCCTAACTCTGTAAACCGTGCCAAGCTCTACGCTTGTGGAGATGGCACGGTATACAAACCTAAGGTTTAGTTTAGTAGTTTAGTTTATTTAGTTTTCTATACAGTTCTCCCAGGGGAGCTCAGAACAGTTTACATTAATTTATTCAGGTACTCAGGCATTTTTCCCTATCTGTCCTGGTGGGCTCACACTCTGTCTAATGTACCTGGGGCAATGGGGAGATTAAGTGACTTGCCCAGGGTCACAAGGAGCTGCGTGGATTTGAACCCACAACTTCAGGGTGCTGAAGCTTTGGCTTTAACCAGTGCATCACTCTAGAATCAAGTATAGCACAATGAAGCCTTTGTGATATCACTGATGAGGTTGGCTCTTAGGCCTTGGTGGAATGAGGCATTATGATGCCACAATGCTGGTTATCAGAGGCTGAAAGTTTTCAAACTATTTATTTATTCAATTTTCTATAATGTTCTCCCAGGGGAGCTCAGAATGGTTTACATGAATATGGTGGTGGAGAGGGCAGATTGAAGGGGATGCAAGGGGGAGGAATGTTGGATGTAGAGATGGAGGGAGAAATGTGGCATTGTGTTGGAGAGGGCTTATAGAAGGAGAAATGGGTATGGGGCTGGTGGGAAGTGGTAAAAAATGCTGCACATGATCCGAGGGATGAGAGAGGGAGAAATGTTAGATGTGGCAGTAGAGGGGGTGGGAGAGATACCTGGATCTTTCAAGACAGATGGACTATAAGAGAGAGAGAGAAAGAGGGAGACGTATTGCCAATAGGGGTGGAGGAGAGAGGAAGAAAAGTTGGACTTAAGGAGGGACGGAGAGAGAGAATTAAAATCTGAAGATACAGCAAATAAAATGCTAACTATATAAAGAAATGCAAACAATTTAAAATAGGATAAAAAGTTAGGTTAAAAGAATAAACCACATTAAGATTCTAGCCTGTTAAATAGTTGAGTTTTTATCTGTTTTCTAAAATCAAGGTAAGAGGAAGCTTCTAACACCAGTTTGGCAAGCCATATATTCAATTTGGCTGCCTGAAAGGAAAAGGTTCTCTCAAGGAACCTTTTGTAATGACAGAGTTTTATTGAAGGATATGCAAACAGGTGTACGCTTTGGGAGCTCTTATTAGAATAACTCAATGTAAAATGAGGGATGAGATAGCCTGGAAGCATGCCATAAACTGCTTTAAAGCAGATACATGAGAACTAATGGCAACCAATGGAGCTTTTGATAGAAGGGAGTGATATGCTCCCATTTTATTTAGGCCAAAAATGAGGCGAACAGCCGTATTCTGAAGGACTCTCAATTTATTGAGAGTTTTCTTGAAAGCACCCAAATATATGATGTTACAGTAGTCCAGAATACTTAAAATAGAAGATTGGACTAACAAACGAAAAGAAGCTTCGTCAAAGTACTTCTTGATGGTACGGAGCTTCCAGAGCACCGAGATACCTTTCTTAAATATTAAATTGGAATGTTTTTCCAATGTGAGGTGTTTATCCAGAGTTACTCCCAATATTTTTAAGGACTGTTCAATGTCATAATCCAACCCATTCACATGTATCATTGTACCTTTAATTTTGTTGTTGGGAGTTGCTAAGAAAAATTTTACTTTCAGTTTAAAAGCAGCCATCCATAGTTCGATCTGCTTTAAAATAGTTGATAGAAAGTTTATAAACTCAGATGACAGACAGATTAGCGAAATGACTATAGTAATGTCATCTGCATAAATATAAAATTTGAGCTTTAAGCTTTTACCTTCAGTGTCATTTTGGCTTATATTGGTGGTTCTATATACTGTATCTATAAATCTACACCACATCTTCACATGCTTAAACTCATTCACTGAGTATATCCATTTCTGCTCAAACTTAGCTATAAATAAATTCACAATTGACAGGGCAAATGATGCTCTCATTGCCACCCCTAACTTTTGCTGAAAAAATTTTTTTTTTCATCAAAAATGAAATAATTTGTTTTGCATGGCTACTGCCATTCAGTCAAAAAGTCAGTAGGTACCATCTGTGGATGGTCTCTCAACTCTAAATATTCTCTGACCACATCCAATGTTTCTTGTTGGGGGGTAAGCATGCATAGAGTGAATAGACATCCAAAGTTACCATTAGGCCAGCAGCAAAATTCTCACTGCCTAAAAAGTAATTTTTAAAAATGTGTGGTGTCTTGAATGTAAGAAGGGATAGATGTCACACATTTAAAAACAAAAAGAAATATAAATGTCAGAAGGATAAGAATGATAGGTAGCATGGAAGAACATTCATATAACATAAATGTGATATGCACGATGTCAGGACAATCCAAATGAAACCCCTTAATAGGTCCTTAATAAGAGCAATCAAATAGCATAGATGGGATGCTAATTCTATTTGCACAATACAATGAAATATCTTAATAGGTTGCAAATGGGGCAAGTGCAGTTGAGCTATATAGATAGAACAAGATGGGTAGTATAAAGTTATTGGAATAAATAGATTGGTGGCTAAACGGAAGACAAATTTGTATGTACAGTTGAATACAATATGAAGAACTGGTCTAAGTTATAGGGTGTGAAGTGAGTGAGTAGTAGAGAATGGCACGGTGACAAAATTCATCACCGTTCCTGTCCCCGCGGATAACCGCGGGAAACCATCTTCATGTCATTCTTTAAGGAGAGAGGGAAGAATCAGAGTATAATTAGGCACAACCACTGACCCGCAAGCTTTGCTTTGAAGAATGCTGAGATTGAGCAGCAACATTCTAGAGCTGAGATTGTGATGTCATAATGCCTCATTTCACCAGTGCCTAAGAGCCAATCACATCAGTGATGTCACAATGACTTCATTATCCTTGGCTCACATAAGCACAGCCACTGACCCGCAAGCTTTGCTTTGAAGAATGCTGGTGTAGAAGGACTGAGGTTGAAACAGACACTACAGAATGACAGTCTCTGGTATCCAGAGCAGATATCGTGATGTCATAATGCCTCATTCCACCAGTGCCTAAGAGCCAATCACATCAGTGATGTCACAATGGCTTCATTATCCTTGACTCACATAAGCACAGCCACTGACCCGCAAGCTTTGCTTTGAAGAATGCTGGTGTAGAAGACCGAGGTTGAAATAGACACTAGAAAATGACATGGGATTATTTCCCACGGTTATCCGCGGGGACGGTAACGGTGATGAATTTTGTCACCGTGTCATTCTCTAGTGAGTAGTCTGTTACCACATATATAAAAGACGTGGGAGAAGAGCCATGTTTTCACTTGCTTCCTGAAGTAGAGGTTGTCTTGTTTGGCATAACCCCTCTGGGAGTGAGTTTGAGTGTGGGGATTTCTCCCTTCATTTCCACTACCTGTTGAGGTAACTTGTCTTAAAAAATTGGAAGAATAGCATGGCATACCGTCCAAATGACTATGGACAGATTTTTCACTTAGAATATTTTTCAACAAGAACTTTCATCTCATTTAGAGAACTAAGTCCTATTGTATTTTAGATACTTGTCCATCTTATCTTTTTAAGACTATGGGGCTCATAATTAAAACTTTAACACGTCTAAAAACCTGCCTGTTGACACTTGGACGATCTAAAAGACAGATCATCCAAGTGCCAATAGTCAAAATGACATTTTGGATGTATCCAGGGATTTTTTAGGCCTATGAATCCCACTATGCACCCAGAGCTGAAAGGGGCATTTTTGGAGTAGTGGTTAGGGCGGGATGTGGGCCGATCTAGACTTACCCCCTCTTCTACAAAGCCGCGCGGTGTCGCTTGGCCATCCCCGCTAAGAACAATGCAGTGACCCAACACCAGGTGGCACTAAATACTAGGTCTGCCTCTCAATAGGGAGAAGGCCCTACAGACAGTGCTGGCTAATAAGGTTTGCTAAAGCACCTTTACGGACCACCCAGAAAAGCTCACAGAAGTCACTAAGGCAAGGCTTTAATTGTTGAAAACAAAAGTAGACTTTTATTATGCAGTCTTTGCAAAACAAAACAAGTTTTCCAGCAAGACAAAATCAACCTCCAAAACAGAGCAAAAAGGTATAAAAGAAAGTATGCAGTGCACAAGAATAAAATAATGCAGCACTTGAAACAAACACTAAAACAATAGGCAAGTATGGATAATGGCTGCCTGCTTGCATTCAATGGATCTTTGGCTTTCTTCAGCCTGGTTGGCTGTCACGCCCAGATTCTGCTTAGGCCTTGTTTCCAGGATATCAGGAGGCTCATAAGAGAGGAGAAAAATAACCTTGAGTAAGTTCCAAATACAAACACCACTTCACTGGTTCATTTATCAGCACTGCTACATAAGTATTGCTTAGTTAAGTCCACACAGTGTGTAGGGTGCAGCATAGGTTTCACAGTTTAGTAAAGCCTTTCAATTAGTCCCAGCTAAAAAGAAGAGAGAGAGAGAAAAAAAAACCCCAAAAACATCCATGCAACAAAACACAGTTCAGGATGATTGTTCTCAGGTGAGAGCAATAAAGGTTTCCTGCACTATTCCTTTGCAATGAGGCAAGCAACAAGAGAAAAAGAATCCCTTCTCCAAGGAAGAAAAAAAACAATAAGCAGGGTTCATTCAGCTGATGTCCATATCTTCATCCAGCTCACCTTGTACAGGTACTGTTTTACACACTTCCATGCATTCCTCAGGAGTAGGCCAGGTTGACTGAGTGGGCAGTCCAGTTTCTTCCAGTTCCATTAACTCTTCACCAGGACTGGATGTGGGCTGAGCTCTGTTCCACCTTCTGGTCTGCTCCTCTGGCACCTTCTGCTGGGCTAGTTTCCATCCACCTTCCTGAGCCTCCCCTTTCCCTGTCTGAGGCTCTGGCTTATATTGTGGCAAGCCACACCCCAGGCTCTGAGGTATGGGAATGGGTCAGTATTGCCTTTGGCTCCCCCTTTGGCCATAAAGAAAATAACGGTCAGGGAACCTATGCTGCTTAAAGGCAGTTTTAAAAGGTTTTATTCTTGGCCTGAAATAGGCTCCTTTTGCAGAGCCGCTTATCTCATTCTGCACAGAGTTGGCCTCTAAGGTTTCTGTACTGGGATAGGCAGTCTGATAGCTAGGGAAATTCCTCTGATGGAATTTACTACCACCTGAAACTTGTTATCCCTGCTTTTACCATGGGGCAAGTTGGAAGCAGTGCCGGACTTGCCACAGCGGCAACAGCCCCGAAGCCCTTTAAATCTCTATGGGCTTCAGGGCCATTACCGCGTGGCTTTGTAGAAGCCCCCTCTTAGTTGTCCTTCAGGGATAATCGAATGTTTGATGAGACTTCCTAGACAAAACTTATACGTTGTGAGTTAGATGATGTAAAAGCAGGTATAAGTGCAAAAAAGGTATCCAAAGTGACCAGATAATCACTGCAGGGACAAAGTAAAGCTCCCACACATTTCCCCCCGTGTTCATTGACCCCGTCATACCCCTACAAAGTTCAGAATAAAAACGTACATACCTGCCTCTGAAACATCAGCACCTGGCATAGGAAAGCCTAGTAGAGCTGCACAGAGGTAGCTTAACTAATCTGGGGATGGGTTTGTGAACCATAGAGGGGGAAGACCCAGGCCCATAATCCACTCTAACCAATACATTCATGGTGGAAAATGTGCGCCCACCAAACCCCCACTCTACTGCCAAATAGGTGCCACCTACAGCCATAAGGGCTTTTGGGGTTATAGGGAGGTGGGTATAGTGGGTTTTGGGGGGGTGTTGGTGGGCTCACCATAACCTATAAGGGAGTTCTGAGAGATGTATGTGGCACCATTTTTGTGAAGTTCACAGCAGTGCCCTGTAATGTGCCCCACTGCTCTGTTGTGGCCAGTCCATCACAGTGCTGGCCACTCCCACATCCAAAAGGTCTTGTTCTTGGCGTTGGGAATTGGACAAATTTTTGGTCGAGAATGTGGTATAAAGATAGATGTACTGGCAGTCTGGATGATCAAATGCCTGGACGTACAGATAGATGATTTTCGAAAGAAAAACTATTTTAAACATACTTTTCGAGAGTAGACATTTTCTCGCTGCCGACTTTAGGCAACTAGCGCCTTACATCCAAATCAGACTTAGACATATCTTTTGATTATATCCCTCCACCCCTCCAAGTTTTTTAGTTTGGTTATTTGCATTGATGAAGAACCTATCATATCAAGGTAAATTCCCTGCATTATGAGGAAATATTATTTTAATGCTTGTTCAAAAAATCCATCAGTTTCAAGAGTTGATTTGTCGAATTACCTCCAGTAGCTAACGTGTCTTTTTTCACCAAAGTTGACAGAAGGTCTAGTGGCCAGCCACTTTTCAGAATGCCTGGACAGACATGGAATTCTGAATAATACTCTTTCTGGCTTTCAAAGGAGTTTCAATACTGAGACCCTGCTGGGAACTTTGGTGGCTGAAATAAGAAACCATATAGCCAAGGGTTCTCAGGCACTGTTAAATTTCAATTTGATTTATTATCAGTGTTTGACCTTTAAGACCATAAAATACAGCTTTTGAGTGAGATAGTGATAGCTGGTAAGGTTTTAACAAAATAACCTATAGAGTGAAGAGGAGGAAAAACATATCAGACTTTTGAAAAAGTAATGTGAGGTTAAGCAAGGCTTCCTTCTTTCACCAATGTTATTTAATCTATTGATGCCCATCTTGGGGAATTAATTTCTCACATCACATGGGGATGATGAAAAAGTTTTTTAATTTCATTTTCAAAGGACCATGACAAAAACATGACAGTAGTCCAATATTGTTTTGAGGAAATTAGACAATGGGCTGAGGTATATTATTTAAACTTAGAGATAAGACAAATATGCTTAAATTGGGTACTCCATTTGTATCAGCAATTAAACAAAAATTATTTATAACAGAATCAATCCTGAAGGTTCAGGGTCTTCTGTTGGATTCTAAATTAACTATGGAAAATCTGGTACAGGCCTTAATAAATAAGATGACTCACTCAGGTCTATTAGAAAGTTATTTGCTCTTGACCACTTAGGAATAGTGGCTTAAGCAATATGAATCTTAATTGGACTATTGTAATTTACTCTACCAAAGCTGTTCAGGTTCACTTCAGAGAAGACTACAAATGGTTCAGAATATGGCAGCCAGATTAGCCTTTAATGGAAAACAATTTGAAAGAGCAACTTCACTACTTAGATCTTTACACTGATTTTTAGTCCAGGCATGAGCCCAGTTTATGCTCCCTGGTTTATAGAATTTTGTCTGGTCTAACACCCAGTTACATGATTCCCTTACTAAAGATTCTGCCACCAAGTAAGACTTTGTGTGAAAAGGAGTCTTACTACCTTATAGTTGCCATCTGCAAAGAGAATCAGGTTAAAGAAAATATTCCTGCAACCATTTGCTTAGCAGTATTGCACTGGAACAATTTACTCTCTGAGATTACTTGGGAGCATATTTATCTGATTTTTTGAAAGATGTTAAAAACTTTATTTCAAACATTTATAGATTTACTGTAAATGGTTTTACTTGGTTTGACATTATTAAATGTAGTCCTGGAACTGTCCAGTGCACTGAACTTTGCAGGGTAATAGGGAAATATAAATGGCTCCTATAGCGACTGTGACTGGTGATAAGATCTTTCCACAGTTAAAGAAAAGACCTGAGAAGATTATATCCCTAATATTTCTATATTCTTGCCTCCCCTCTTTATTACTTAATTTTCTATTATATAGGGGTTAACGCTAATATATGTTTTTGTATAATTAAATGGTAGTTTTCCTTGCTATTTCTAAGTAAGATCTATACTCCTCCCTTAATATTCGTAGGAGTTAGGGGCAGAGCCGGCCAGTGAATATTGAAAATTCGCAAATGCCTGCTCTGACCCACCCCCACTTCCCTCCCGCCTTCCCCCTGGCATCCCGGACCTTACCTGGTGTTCTAGTTGTCTTTCGGGGCAGGAGCGATCTTCCTACACTCCTGCCCCGTGCAGATCACTCATCCAAAATGGCTGCTGTGAGTTCCCGTAGTCTCTCGAGACTTTCCAGATGATATCAGTATGACTTTTGACCTGGAAAGATGTGGTAACGAAAATTGACAAAAACTGAAAAATATCTCTGACTGATGACTTTGACATAAATGAACTTGATCAGGATGGTGTATCTGAATATGTATAAATGTTATAGGCATGGAGATAGGAGCAATGATCCATTAAAAATGGCCGAGAGAAAAGATCAGCAAAAGAATGTTAGATGAGATTAAAATTGATATAGAGAAACACTTGAGCATGAACATGATACATACAGGCTGTTAATCAGCTTGCAATTCTTGTGCTCATACAACTTTGAAATTGAATTATCTCATTTAAAATTTTGAAGACGGTATATATGAGCAAGATACTCTTCTATGCCTATGAGGTATTTGGGAAGAATCAGTGTATGCCAAGTCTTTGCATTCCTAGATCCAAAAGAGAAACAGGCCTAATAGAAATCATAAAGAGAGATTTATTGTCCTAGGCTTCCAGGCCTATTTAATGGTATCAGTGGATCCACGCATAAAAAATATTGATGTATGGAAGTAAGATTTGCAATAAATCTCCATATTTAAACGTAGACAATCATTCCAAGAAATAAGAGCAATAAGTTTGAACCCACCAGTACAAGTAGGGAAGGAAGTAACAGAAATAGCAAAACAAGAGAGAGAGAGAAAAAAAAAATTCTTCAAAAATGTCAGTGATGAAAAATGGCAAATATACAAATACAGTGGGAAATATAGTGTTATTGCATGATCCATATGTCCATCAAAACCTGACATCTCACATCATCTTATGGAAAACTAAGGATATGAGATTGATTTTTGTAGCACAGGACAGTGGATTATGAATGAGATGGTTCACAATAAGGCATGTGAATAACTGGCACAACAAACAAAATGTCAATATTCCTCTTAGGTTTCCACAGCTAGCATCATGATTATTGCAGTTGTCTAGGTTTTACTGGTACAACATTATACCAGAAAAATGCTAGGATCATGATCTGAGAAAATTACGGAGAAATGAAGGGTTATGATCACCTTGAATATTCCCTTTCCAACTGATAAGCTCAATTCAAGAAAATTTGGACATTGTGGTAAAGAAGAAAAATACATAGAACAGCATTGATAATAGTAGTCTCTTTGACAATTTATTTTTCTTTGCATTTGGTAGAGAAAGAAGCTTTTCTAATACCAAGCAGTGCAGTCAGACACCAAGAAAATGTGTCAGAAAGGTACATTAAATATTTTGTATAGGGTGCAGAGACTTGACTAAAAGGAATTTCTAAGCACATCTTAAAGTTGCCTACACTTGTTTACACCTTATGAACTTCAGAAGGCATGGCGAATGGACTATAATGAGTTCTGGCAGTAATATTGAGATCAGACTATAGATATACTGACTTAGGAATGAAAGGGGACAGATTCAAAACAAAATGCTAGGAAGTTCTTTTTTACCCAACGTGTGGTCGACACCTGGAATGCGCTTCCAGAGGACGTAATAGGGCAGAGTACGGTTCTGGGGTTTAAGAAAGGATTGGACAATTTCCTGCTGGAAAAGGGGATAGAAGGGTATAGATAGAGAATTACTGCATAGGGCGTGGACCTGTTGGGCCGCCGCGTGAGCGGACTGCTTGGGCACAATGGACCTCAGGTCTGACCAGCGGGAGGCATTTCTTAGTTCTTATGCACAGAACTAAACATTACAAAACAACAGGAGATTCTACCTTAACAAGGCAGATACTCAAAGGAAACAGAGAAGGCAACCAGGTGGTGCTCAATATCTTTATTCTATGAAGACTCGACACACGTGTTTTGGCCCAAAAGCCTGGCTCAGGAGTCTAACCTGGGCTAATCTCCACATCATGGCCAAATTTTTTAGTGTCATTCTGATTGATGTGTTGGGTGAATGGACTCAATCATTATAATTTATAAGATAGGACAATCAACATATACTGTATTGATCAAAGCATTAAAGCTCCTGAGGCAGACCTTTGGACCAAAACACGTACGTGTCGAGCCTTTCATAGAATAAAGATATCAAGTACCCCCTGGTCGCCTTCTCTGTTATGCACAAAACTAACCCATTGGGAAACACTGTCTCCAATATAGTTCCCCCCACATGTTCTGCTACCCTACTGAGATGCACTTTACTATGTCTCTCCTCACTGATTCCCCTATGTAGATGCAGAATTTGGGAAATAAGGAATGAAAAATGTAGCACATGTTGTATGTATTTCAGTTCTACGTATTTTGCTATGTATTAATATTTCCAGATTTCTGTTGTATTATTATAGACACCAATGGCTGGCTGGATTGTCACATCAACTTTCATTTGAGAGTAGAAATGAAGTGGGGCATCAAGAGATCTTATTTTTTATGAGGTCTGTTCAAAAAGTTCCAGGACAGTTTGAATTGTGTACCAATAGGAAGTTCTTTTGAGATTTTCTAGGTGACGTTGAGTAGCATGAAATCTCACGAATAACCTCCTTTTCCGTTTGTTGATATCATAAGAACATAAGCAATGCCTCCGCTGGGTCAGACCTGAGGTCTATCGTGCCCAGCAGTCTGCTCACACGTCGGCCCAACAGGTCCAGGACCTGTGCAGTAATCCTCTAACTATACCACTCTATCCCCTTTTCCAGCAGGAAATTGTCCAATCCTTTCTTAAACCCCAGTACCGTGCTCTGCCCTATTACGTCCTTTGGAAGCGCATTCCAGGTGTCCACCACACGTTGGGTAAAGAAGAACTTCCTAGCATTCGTTTTGAATCTGTCCCCTTTCAACTTTTCCGAATGCCCTCTTGTTCTTTTATTTATTGAAAGTTTGAAGAATCTGTCCCTCTCTACTCTCTCTATGCCCTTCATGATCTTGTAAGTCTCTTATCTTATCCCCTCTAAGTCTCCTCTTCTCCAGGGAAAAGAGACCCAGTTTCTCCAATCTCTCAGCGTATGAAAGTTTTTCCATCCCTTTTATCAGACGTGTCGCTCTCCTTTGAACCCTCTCTAGTAACGCCATATCCTTCTTAAGGTATGGTGACCAATATTGGACGCAGTACTCCAGATGCGGATGCACCATTGCCCGATACAACGGCAGGATAACTTCTTTCGTTCTGGTTGTAATACCCATTCTTGATTATACCTAGCATTCTATTCGCTCTCTTAGCGGCTGCTGCGCACTATGCCGTCGGCTTCATTGTCATGTCCACCATTACCCCAAGTCCCTTTCTTGGGTACTCTCATTCAATAACATCCCTCCCATCGTATAGCTGTACCTCGGGTTTCTGCTTCCCACATATAATACTTTACATTTCTCAACGTTGAACTTCATCTGCCATCTCGTCGCCCATTCCCCTAGTTTGTTCAAGTCCCTTTGCAATTCTTCGCAGTCCTCTTTAGTCTGAGCTCCACTAAATAGTTTGGTGTCATCCGCAAATTTTATTATCTCACACTTCGTCCCTGTTTCTAGATCATTTATGAATATATTAAATAGCAGCGGCCCGAGCACCGAGCCCTGCAGAACACCACTCATGACCCTTCTCCAATCCGAGTAGTGACTCTTCACTCCTACCCTCTGTTTCCTACCCGCCAACCAATTTCTGATCCATCTATGTACGTCTCCTTCTACCCCATGGTTCTTCAGTTTCCGGAGTAGACATTCATGATGCACCTTGTCAAAGGCTTTTTGGAAATCTAGGTATATGATGTCTATGGGGTCTCCTCTTCCATCCATTTGTTAATTCCTTTGAAGAAGTACAATAAGTTAGTTAGGCACAATCTCCCCTTGCAGAAACCATGTTGGCTGGTTATCAGAAGTTCATTTCTTTCAAAATGTTCATCGATGTTTTCTTTTATCAGTGCTTCCGCCATTTTCCCCGGAACCAATGTCAGACTCACCGGTCTGTAGTTTCCCGGGTCACCTCTTGATCCTTTTTTAAAGATGGGAGTAACGTTGGCTATCTTCCAATCCTCCGTGATCACGCCTGTTTTCAGGGATAGGTTGCAAATTTGCTGCAGTAGTTTCGCTATCTCCTCCTTTAATTCCTTCAGATGGATTCCGTCCGGACCCGGGGATTTGTCAGTTTTTAGTTTTTCTATCTGCCTGCGCACATCTTCAAGGCTCACTTCCATATCTGTTTTCATCTCCGAACTACAACAGTTTTTGTGAAAGTATGTTTTTGTGACTGGCTATTTTTCATCATGTGCGATCTTAATGAGCAGTGCTACAGTGTGAAGTTCTGTTTTAAATTGGGTAAGACCACTACAGAAACTTATGAAATGTTGAAAGTGGCTTATGGGGAACATGTCATGAGTCATGGAAGGTGTTTTGAATAGTATTCACGCTTCAAAAGTGGTCGTGAATTAGTGGAAAATGATTTGTGAACTGGAAGACCATCAACATCAATTGATGAGGGTTCTTTACTGTGCTAATCGGTGATTAACTGTTAGAGAACTGGCAGAAGAATGCAACATCTCCATTGGTTCATGCCACAACATTCTAACAGAGAAGTTGGGGATGTCTTGTGTTGTAGCAAAGTTTGTTCCATGGTTGATGACTGATGACCAGAAGAACAACCATGAATTTTGTGCAGTTTTTCCCCCAACCACCTTACTCTCCTGACTTTGCTCCTGTTGACTTCTTCTTGTTTCCTTAACTTAAATCCACGCTGAAAGGAAAGTGATTCAACACCATTGAAGACATAAAGCAAAATTTGACACCGTAACTTTTGGCAATTCCTGAAGATGCGTTTAAGGACTGTTTCTAGAAGTGGAAATGATGTTGGGAAAAGTATATATCTAGGGAAGTAGAATACCCAATGGAATAAGTTAACATAACAAACCATTTCTATACCACATCTTCCTGCATAGTTCTGTGCAGTTCACAGTGCTAAGATACTATACATTCACAGCGAAATACAATTCAACCTATTTAAATACTTTCTCAAATAAATAGGTCTTTAAAGATTTCCTGAAATTTAAGTATGACTCATATCTTAGAATCAACATGCCAAAGTTATGATTCCAAAAGGCTGCCTGATAAGACAGAATTCAATTCAAAAATCTTTTATATTGGCAACCCTTTACTCATGGAAATTCTAATAATCTAGAACCTTGAGCAGAACGCAAACTTCCTATGAACTAGATTAGATAGATTAGATAGATTGTGCGCCCATCGGAACTGATAGGGAAAATGCTTGAGTACCTGATTGTAAAAATCACTTAGATAACCTTGATAGGTGGTATATAAAATCCTAATAATAATCCTAAACTTGATCAGGAAGATAATTCGCAACCAGACCATTTATTGTCTTATAATATATGCAGCCAAACTTAAAAAGTATTCTTGCCTCTATCTGTAACCAGTGTAATGTCTGTAATAGTCCGAAATAGGATCAAATTTCTTGAGGTTGAATATCATCCTGACGGCTGTATTTTGGATGATCTGCATCCTTTTGATGTTCTTTTTACTTGTGGTAAAGTATATCAGGTTATTAGACCAAAAGTCTGACTGTATCAAAAGTGAAATAGGGTCTGATTGTTGTAAGATTGTTTAATAAATTTTTATAAAATCAGTCCTGGAACTTTCTGAACAGACAACTTCTTATTTCTATAAATCTTTTAAAATCCTTGGGCGGATTGATCTTTATCTGTTATTTACCGTGTTACTATATGCTACATATACTTCTGTAGGAATATCTTTAAAATGCAATAAAAAGGAATGTATCTTAAGATAAGTACCATACCTAAACTTGATGCTAAAGATTGTTTAATTCTACAAAAGAAAATTAGACAGTGTTTCAAGGTTTTTACATTTCTCATTGTAAAGAAAAACATCACACGCACCCAGCAACTATTTTAGAAGATGGAACAAATGAATTGTATCACTAGAGATTGTTCTCGGTTTTCAATCATTGTTGTGTAGCTTTACCTCAAAGGGAAAGCTGTAAGTGAAAAGGAGGAGAAACCAATTGAAATAGAAGTAAACACATTATATACTTTATTTTCCACCAAGCCAATTTTTTTTCTGAAATGTGCACTATATTGAGATGAGCCTTTTGCACTAGAGTTCATTTATTTAGAAGGTTACCTGTTTAAGGAAACAATTCATTATGTGTCGTAGAGCTGATGAGTTCAGAAGAGCCACCTTTTAATCTTTGATTCCCTGTGGATTTTCTTTCACAATACCTCTTTCCTTTGAGTCCCTAAAACTACAGTCCTTTTGGCTGAATAGGGGCTATTTTATACACCACCCTGCTCTCAATCCAATTAAAGGCTCAATAATGGATGGATTAGGGAAAGTTTACTTCTTAGAAGAAGTGAAGCTTTGGAAGAAATAATATGTTGATAGCAAGAGAGAATGTGAGGGAAAGCGGAGAAAATTAAGGAAATAATGGTCAGTAATCTTAACTTGTCTGATGTTTGCGCTGTTCACAATATAGTGAATTTTTAGGATAAGGGGAACAAAAGTTCTGAGACTTTAACCATTTTGTCACTGAAGTTTGGCTGTCTCTTCAATTTTCTTCACTTCAGCTTTAGTTATCTGCATTTTGCACAAATGCTGAATTCTAGACTGAAAGGGTATTTTAGGGGAAGGATTGATGTGGAACTGGAGGTGGTATCTTGGTAAGCGAGTGGATAGAAAAAATTAATGTGTACAGTATAGCTAGTTTAAAGAAAAGCAAACACACTAAGCAGGTTTTAAATTTGTGGAAATTATTGTGCTAAGATATTTCCCATAGGTATAAATTAGAAGTTAGACTTATACTCTTTTAGCTAGAAAAACTAAAAAGATACTGTTTAGTTGTTTTTTTAATACTTGTTTGGATGAAATAAAACATAGTTCAGCATTTCTGTGAGTTTATTTTTGCTGATGATGAATGGAATACTTGCATATGAAAGAAATTCAAGAAAAGGATGCCTCATTGTCTCTGTCGAATATTTATTTTTATTTTAAAAAAATTTGTATTCCACCCTATAAACATTAATAGGCGGATTCAAACATGAGGTGGCATGAGCTCGTCTCGGAGCATTAACCTTCTCAATCAATCTTTTCTAGCTGCAATAATATGTATGTAACATTTCAGGGTGCTGAATATTGCATTTACTTTTGTAGCTAAAAAATTCAGAACATCTACATGTCGGTGTATACTATATTATAAGGAAGTTCACTGATGTTTATTATCAATGTGTGTGGCTAATAAAGTGTTATAAAGTTCTCCTTTTTGCATGTATTTAGCAAGATAATTGAACTGAAAATGATCCTTTGTACTGTCAACAGTTTTGGCAGATAAAGTAAACCATCTCCATTTTGAGTAGGACAACCGGTAGTCATTATTTTCAGCTACTTTGCTGCCTTATTATAGAGCTTTATGCAGAGCTTTTTTCCTTCTGTGCCTAGCCCGTTGGATTGTAGTTGGCTAAATGTTTAATGAGTCAATGTGTTAAAAGCTTCACTTTTCTTCCAATTAACCCCAAGACCACATTGGCATTTTTGTAAATCCACAGAAGTATTTTGTGAGGCCTAAAGGGTAAGCTGCAGGCAGGCTGTAAAGAATGTAAAAAGACTAACCTGCTAACAAATACTGTGCATCAGGACAAAGAGGATTTAATCCGTATTATGGTAAAATGCAAGCTTAGTGTCCCCAAAGAGCTTTGTGAAGTGGAACAAAGCAAAGAGGCATGCCAATAAAAAAAAAAAGTGGGGTGGGGTTATTATTATTATATACAAAATTGCTACGTAGAAGATGATGATAATAGCTTAGTGAAAAAGACTGAATGATGCTTAGTGATAATAATCCCAGCCATTGTTCAAAGAAGGATTTTAATTTTAATTTTTTTTTTTGTGCACTACAGAGGTTGAAGGGGAAGGACTTTGGTGTTTCCTGCACATAGAGATGTGTTAGTAGTATATGAGTCTTTATTAAAAATGTATATTTTTAGTTTTAGCCCACTGTAGTTTGAAAGAGAAATGTTTTGAACATAGGAGAGGTATTTATTATTGGCTACATTGTTGTCTAGATGGGAACATCTGGAAGGAGTGTAAATGCAGTGGGCAAAACTTAAGGGAGTAATTGTAAGAGTGACAAACATTTCTGTGAGGCAAGTAAGTAAAAGGAAAAGGAAAAGAAGGCTGCTTTGGTTCTTAAAAGTAGTAGCAGAAGGTAAGGAATAAGAAGTTAGCTTTCATAAACTACAAAAGATCACAGAAAGAGGAAGACCTTCAAAAATATCTTGAAAAGTTAAGAGAGGCTGGTCATGTAGTCAGGAAAGCAAAGATGCAAATGGAAGAAAAAATAGCTGACACAGTAAAACGGGGAGACAAGACATTTTTTTAGATATATTAGCAACAGGAAGAAGTGCAAAAGTGGCTTTGTGAGACTCAAAGGAGAAGGGAAGAAATATGTAGAAGCTGATAAAGAAAAGGCTGATTTGCTTAACAAATATTTCTATTTTATGTTCATGGCTAAATATCTGGGAGTGGGACCATAGAAAGCAAACATGAATAGGGATGGAGGAGTGGTAGTCCCTGATCAGTTTTCAGAGGGTGTTCATGAGCTAGCTAAAATAAAAGTAAACAAAGTGATGGGGACTGATGGTGTACATCTGAGAGTGCTGAAAGAACTTGGAGAAGTTCTGGTGGCTTCGCTGACTGACCTTTTCAATGAGTTTCTAGAGTCGGGAGTGGTACCGGAGGACTAGAGATGCAGATGTGGTCCCTCTCCACAAAAGTGGAAGCAAGGAAGAAGTAGGGAATTACAGGTCGGTAAAAACTGAAAACTATACTACAAGAAATTTGTCAAATGATCAAACCAAACAGTATCGACCCCTCCCAGATCCTGACGCATTCTATATCTCTCGATCTTGTAATCTCCCTGGGAATGCCCAGGCCAATTCTTGTTGCAAACTGTCTAGAACTGAAAAGTATTAGCGAGATAGAAGACACCAATGTAATGTAAATCTGACTTCTGTGGTAAGCAAATTAATGGAAATGCTTTTAAAACAGAGAATAGTGAAGTTTCTAGAATCCTGTGGATTATAGAACCAGAGGCATCATGGACTCACTAGAGGTAGGTCTTGTCAGACAAATCTGATCAATTTCTTTGACTGGTTGACCAGAGAATTGGATAGAGGGAGTGCGCTAGATGTGGTGTATTTAGATTTTAGCAAAACCTTTGACAGTGTTCCACACAGATGTCTAATAGATAAACTGAATGCCCTCAGGATGGGTCAAAAACTGGTTGAGTGGGAGGCGACAGGCATGATGATTCTTGGCAATCTTTCTGTAACATTTTCGATTTTGGCACTAGGCAGACAGCATACCTCCTGGGACATTATGTCTGGTCTGCAGATAGATGCTTCTGTACCCCTTAGAAGGGAATTGCCAACCACCACTACCTTATGCCTCCTAGTGGTCATGGATCCAGGAATTTTTGGGATTTCGAGGTTTGGTCCTTCATCTCCCTGAGATGCTCTCATCTCCTCCAATTCCAGGACAGCATACTGGTTCTTCAGTTCAAGGGTGGGTGGAGTCACAGTACCAGTCTTGCAGGGTTCTGTAATCTGAGTCCAGCTGTCTTCCCTCAGCACAGCCTCTTCTTCCCCACTGCTGGAAATCTTTGACGCCTCATGAACCATTTCATCAATGTATCTCTCATTCTCACGGATGCTTCTCAATCATGCCACCTCCTCTCTCAGTTCTTAATGAGGGATTCAAGCTGAAAACAGCTTGTACATGGAATCATTCCCTTTGCCTGGGTAACATTTTCTGTCTGCACAGAGACAGAATCTGTAACCTGAGCATCAGCTTTGGTGACACGATGTTTCCCAGCCATTCTATGGTTGCAGAAGGACTTACATCTGGAAGAAAAAAAAGAAAGAACAGAAAATTCCTACCAAAGCAATGCCCTGTTCCTGGTTGGTTGAAGAGTCAAACAGCTCCACCTTGGGGTGGATAGGTGGGAATTAACCTCAAGGGTCACCTGTGGAGTCTGATTTCTAAGAAAATCCTCAGAAATCAGTCTCAAACTAAGAGGCTGAAACCATCCATAGGTCTCTCCTCAAGGAGCATTTTTCAGTTAGGGTGAAAGGATTCACAGTCCCATGAAATATAGCGCACTTGGCTTGACTTTAAGAGTGTTCCAGGCCTCTCTCCTACTTACTACTCCCCAATGTCTTAAAAAGGTCCTAAACAGATCCAAAGAAGCCTTTTAGTCAACAGCTCTCTCCTCAAGCAAATATATGCAAATTTTATATGCAGTTCACAGGTTGCTGTGAAAACTATCTTGGATAGCCTTTGATGGATATTGTATGGCTCTTGATTTTTAATGTTTTCTTCCTTCTCTGTTCTTTGTACCTTATAGGGGTTCAACTGGAGTCTGTATTGGTATAGTGAGAATCAATCATTTCTTTAGTATAAATTATATTCAGAATTATGAATATATTTTTCATTTCATCTATACCATATTTTCAGTATGGCATATTTACCTACATTTTATCTTTTTCTGTAATGCATGCTAATTTTAGAGCCCTCCACACCAGGTACTTCTTCATCAAACATAATGTTGTTAGAATGATATGCAACTAAAACTGTCTGGTTTGTGTCACTAGGAATTCAAGAGCAAGCTACACATTTGTAATACTAACATTTGGTTATGATTATTTATTGTACAGCATGATCTGTGGAAATAGGGAACAGTTTAACAAAACAGAACTGTGACCTGCCATGATAAGAGTTGCCAACTTTTCCTGCTAATGATTTTGGAATTGCTATTCAGCTGCAGCTTGAAGTTGCATGTATCTTGAGGGGGCTTAGTTTTAGTTATCACTGAGATGAGAGTCTAGAAATATATTATGGCATTAGGACTTATATAAAATTGTTAAATACTCACCATCAGATAATAAGTATTCAGTATACTTCACTTATGTCTGTGGTTCTTTTTTTTTGTAATTGTTTATTTAAAGTGAAGCACATCACAAAAAGAGACCAGATACAACAAACAGGCCACAATTCAACGGAGGGGAGAGGTGGGGGGGGGTTGATTCTGGGTTTCCTAATTCTTATTAGTGAAGCTGTATAGAACTATAGCACTATACTGTTGTTCTATTTGTGGGGAGTTGAATTGTGGCCTGTTTGTTGTATCATGTCTGTGGTTCTGATAGCCAAAAATTTATATCTAAAAACTACCGGGGTTGATATATTCAGAACAGTTTAACCAACCAAAAATGGCTCCTGGCCGGTTAAATTGCTTGTTTGGGACTAACATATTAACTGCCACTTAATTGGATAGCAGTGATGAAAATGTATGGTTGATGCCCAACTCGAAAATGGTTATTTTGGGACATTCTGGTTGCAGCATTTTGTCTGGTTAAGTACTGATGTTCAACATGTAACGTAACCACATAAATAGGACTGCCTAAAAGTCAGTCCTAATGCGGTTCACCATCATCAAATGAGTGCTGCATATTGCACTTAACTGGCTATGTTTATGCCAGCTTTATATATGGCATGGCATTGAATTTCCAGGGAAATCGCTGATTGCTGCCAGCTGAATAGCAGGTCCAAATGTATTTAATTTGACACTTTGTGTAGTTTAAACAGATTTGTGTTCCGTTAGGGCATATTTTTTGGAGTACCCCTTCCATATTTTGGTGCAATCATTAGTCCTGAGATTATTAGATTATTGCAATATTATTTATATGGGTTGCTCAAAATGTCTTTTTGCATCTTTGAGTTATTTTTTCTGTACATAAGTTTGAACATTTTACATCTTATTACCGAAGACTTCACTGGCTTCCGGTGAATGCCAGAGTGCTATTCAAGTTTGGTTGCCTCTTATATATGGTGTTGAATGGTTATATTCCTGACTACTTCTTGGCTCACTTTCATCTGGCGGCCCCTACTCATTCTACTAGGTCCTCAAATCCTTTTGCCTATCTGGCTGTTAAAGGCAGGAAATGTTCACCTGTTTTGGACTGTTTGCTTGCATATTCAATGACCTGAAATGGTTGAAAACTTTTCCCTTTGATTTGCGATTCGTTCTCTTACATGTATTTCAGACACAATTTAAAAATGTATTTATTTGGTAAATTTTTTGCTCCTACATGATTGTGTTAATTGTGTTGTTTTATTCTGTAATTCGCCAGTTAAGTCTGGTTTTCTTTTTTGAATGATGAGGCTTCATGGTATATAAATAAAATGTTATTTAATTTCTGTTATACTGTATATACTGTGACAAACCCAGGTCCATTTTGGGTCTTTCCCATAATAAACCCGAATCCGTTCCAGGTTTTGCCCCAGTGAGCAGGAGAATAAACATGGCACCTAGATGCAGGAGAGCTGATCAGGTGACTGACCAATTAATTGATCAAGCTGACTCCTGCTCTGATATTGAGATGGAGCTAGAAGAAACAGGGCAGGATAAGTTGGGGAAGAAAAGTTACATTCTATTTAGACCCTATCCTGCCACTGTCAGAAATCTCAGGCAGTTTGAACAGCCAGTTAAGATCAGGGCTAAAGAGAAACCTGTCTGTGAAAACAGGAAACAAGCCAGTGTGTGGAAAACCCTTCCCCCACCTTCTCAGAGGGGGAGTGGTTATCCACCGGATATAATGAGGCTTCTGAGAACAGAGCCAGGGGAGGGCAGCCGAGGGAGTCAAGACACATGGGACCCACAGGAGGGAAGCACTCAGGAGAGTGGGACGCTGGAGAGAGCCAGTCTCTCTCAGACTGGACTATGGCAGAGGCAGATGATTGGTCTCTTACTAGGAAGCCTTGGGAGCAGCCAGAGGAAGAAGCAATGGAGATACAGGCAAGCCAGGCAGGCACTGAAACCCAGCCATTGCCCATGGAAATCCAGTAAGTTTAAACTTGGATTTTTCCTACTGCTTATTCCTCTGCACTGCTAATGTTCCTGAAGACTATCTGTACCAGATTTAGAAACTCTCCTAGAAAGTCTAACTTAGAGGCTTTCTATAAAGCACTGAAGCGTGTTTAATTGTATAAGGGTTTGTTCTCCTTGGCTGGTTGCCAAGCTGAGCCAGAACGTTACCTTCTCTCACAGCTGTGCTTGATTCCCAGAGTCACGTTACAGAGAGGGAAGAAAACGTAGGCATGCTTCTGAGGGCTGGTGCAGGAGCAATGATTTTTGTGTGTAAATGAACTGTTTGAATAAATGAGTATTTGCTTAATGCACTGCTGCTCTGGTGAAGAGGACTGTGACTCACCTGATTATAAGCCCAGGAGCAGGGGACTATATGTAATGCAGTGCTACTCCAGCTTGTGCCTTCTGGAATGCCTTATGAT
This sequence comes from Geotrypetes seraphini, assembly GCF_902459505.1. Lineage (NCBI taxonomy): Eukaryota > Metazoa > Chordata > Amphibia > Gymnophiona > Dermophiidae > Geotrypetes > Geotrypetes seraphini. The sequence goes on along the minus strand of NC_047084.1, from coordinate 158,651,959 downwards.
GAAACTTTTGTTATAAATCCATGTACTTGGAGTGTATACTGAACTGCAAGGCTGAAGCCTATGTTGTTTTGGAATTATTTGAACACTGTTGGAATAAAGCTATTTTTGTTTTGTACATTCTGACTGGAACCTTAACATCTTGCATGCGTGCCTAAAGTAAGACCTGGAGGATCCCTTTGTAGTAGGGGAAACGCTGAATCGGAGTATTAGTCACTTTCCTGGGTCTTGCTGCGGCTACAGGAGCACGGGGTTTGTGACAATACATTACTTTACATTGTGGGCAATGCTAGTTTTCAGAAATGAATGAGATGTCAATAAGTGCAGAGAGAATATAGCATACTTACTGTATATAGATTTAATTTGCAGAAAGGAAGGCTCAACAGATAATTAATAGTGGACAAAGATAAGTTACTTACCTGTAACAGGTGTTATCCAAGGACAGTAGGCAGATATTCTCACGTGTGGGCAAAGTCCTCCACGGAGTCCAGTAAGGACAGTCTAAAAGTGCAGTTACTTTAAAAATTTCAAATGTTTGAAGATAGCCCATACCACGCATGCACAAATGCCTTCCTGCCCAACACTGATTTGCAGCTCCTTTAGTTCAGTAACAATACTAAGAAGCCAACTAGGGGAAGTAGAAGGGTTGTGAGAATATCTGCCTGCTGTCCTTGGGTAACACCTTTTACAAGTAAGTAACTTTGCTTTATCCCAGGAAAAGCAGGCAGCATATTCTCACTTGTGAGCTCCTTAACTGCCAGGATCTTGCCTCTGAGATAAGAGTTATTGACAACTACCATGAGCCTGGTGAAACCAATAGGGTTGGAGGGAAGTTGACTTCTAAGTGGAAAATATGTTTTGTAGACCTTCTTGACTGAAACAGCTATCCCAACTGGAATAAGTAATGGGATGTGAAGGTATGCACTGAGGACTAGGTAGCTCCTTTCAAATATTCTCAATAGGAGTGACACACACCTTCAATCCACAAAGGCATATAATAAACTTCAAAGTGCCTAATTTCTAAGTGATCTTTTTTTTCAGATAATACCTTTCTAAGTACCTCTATGGTCTTCAGTTCCAGCCAACCACCAGCCAAATTATTTGAAGGCTTATTTCTCTTTCTGGCTTTTATTCATCATCAGACCTTGTTTTTTTTTTTAAAGGCCTTTGCTCTATGTTCTATGTTTTGTGCAAATCGATAAACTTTTCTTATGCAACTTTAAAACTTTTGTACTTAGCTTTAGCTATTTCTTCATTCTTTTTTAAACCTCGGGAAGGACCTTAAGGTTCAACCAGTTTCACCCAAAGGCTTTTCAAGAACGGGTCCCCTCTTTTGTTTTGCTCCACAGCATCCCGACGTGTGTTCTTCTATTCTCAATAGGGGTGAAACATAGATGGGCTACTGAAGATGCCATTGCTCAAACTTTATGTACAGTGACGTATCCTTCCAGCGTCAGTCCAGCCTGAGCATAGCAAAAGGAGATACAGTCTGCCAATCATGTAGAGGTAGTTCTCTTGGAGACAGGAGCTCCAGCTCGGTTCGGATCAAACGGCAGGAAGAGTTGAGTGGCGGTCCTTTGAGGTCCGATCCCAAGTAACAGGTAAGAGCATGTTTACAGTCCAATGTGTGGAGCGCCACTTCACCAGGATGAGAATGTGATTCTAGATAGAAGACAAAAAGGACTATAGACTGGTTCAGATGAAATTCCGAGGCAACTTTCAGGAGGAATTTAGGATGAGTGATAGCCTCATAAAATGACATCGAAGCAAATGTTCAGTTGGATGTCAAGGCGATCTCCTTGTAGAGTATCAAGATGAATGTTGACATGAGTGCTTCAATAGATGTCGAGAGGAGCATCTGGAGGAGCACTGAGAGTGCGATGAGCTAGGCTCTCTGGGTATCAAAGCATGTCTGGATGTAGATGCTTGACATTGAGGATTCCAAGATCTTAGCCATGCTAGACTGCCTGGGTATTGATCGGACTGAGTCAAGGCTGGGAGCATGGTATTAGGTGTTTGCACTTCATGCTCCTGCAATAGCCTAACTAGCTCCTTCTGCAACAGCATATGAAGCTGTTCTTTAAAAGATGGTGCTGGTACCATTGTCGGTACATTAGGCACTTGTTGCATTGGATGCCGAAGCACTGGTGACCCTGGTATTGAGGTGTGCTTCAAAGGTGACACCAACATTATAGACTGTGATCTGGTATCGTTTTGCTGATGCTTAGTGCGCGTCATTGGTGATGGCTGCCTGGAGGGGGAGAGATGCTTATGTTTCTTAGCTTTCTTATGGAGCTCCCCTGAAGTACACATTGAAGGAGCCATGTTAGGAGTCAATGTTGCACATGCATGATATACATCCATGTTAGTTGTCAATTACATGCATTCATGAGAGATGTCGACGCTGGACTCTTGAAGCATAATTTAAGAAGGTGAATTGAAACATTTTTTGAACTGAAATCTTCTGGCTTTAAGCGATCTTTTCTGTAATCGAGACCAGAGAGTGCCAAAAATATCATGATGATTAGGACCAAGGCACTGGATACACAAGTTATGTGGATCCTTGCCTGAAATGGTCCTATTACATCGATCGCACCTCTAGACATCTAAAATACATATATGAAAAAATAAACATAGATAATAGACATCCTAAGAGAAACAGCTTCTCCACTCTGCAGAAGACAAAAAACTAAAGGAGCCGTGAGCTGGTGTTGGGCAGGAAGGCACTTGCGCATGTGTCTTAAAACGGTTGAAGTTTTTAAAGTGACAGTGCACTTATAGACTGTCCGTACCGGGCTCTGTGGAGGACGTCGCCTACATGTGAGAATATGCTGCCTGCTTGTCCTGGGGTAAGAAAGTGTTTATTTTTAGTAATTGTTCACAGTACAGTTGCCTGTGCTTAATAACCTTTACAAATAGCTCAGTCTGATGTTATTTTCAGAATTTTAAATTTGCAAGCTATGGAGATAGAGTTCTGTGCTGCTAGAAGCTGTGGTGGCAGCAGGAGGTCTATAGCACTGACATCTACGTTGCACTCTATGGAACACAGTATATATATAGCCAGCAGGTTTCCTTTTATTTTTTGCCACTTTCATTAGTCCACTTTAAATGAAGTTTCATGTTTAAGGACTGCAGAACTAAATTCAGGTTAACAAATCAAAACTTCCATTAGCAATAGAAGTTGTTATGCTAATGTTGAACCAGAATACCTGCTATACATGCATCAGAAAAGTTACCGATACATATATCAATAGCATTGAAAAGGGCAGTGGTGTACTGTCTGCTAAAAAATAACCTTGACCCAGGACAAGCTTGAAACTTACCAGCCAGTATCTAACATCCCATTTCTAGGAAAACTTATGGAATAAGCACTGTATTCAGATCATTGACTGGTTAGAAGAAAGATACTGGCTAAATCTATTTTAATTTGGATTCAGACCCAGTTATGGAATGGAGGCGGGCCATGTATCTTGACTTGATCGGTACAGAATCCAAGATAGGGGACTCACCTTGGTACTGCTGGATTTCTCAGCAGCTGTTTGACACTGTGGACGATAATATCATGCTGGCAGAAATAGGTATCAGTGGCACATTACATTCCTGGTTCATAACCCTATTATGAATCCCCAATGGTATCAGCCCCCACCAAGTGAATATGATGCTTGATCAGATGGGACTTCTTTTGTTTGTTGAGTGTTTGGGTCTCTGTTCGTATTTGTCCTTATTTGAGGGTTTTTAAAAAATTTTTATTTAGTAAAAAAGAGTACAGAGTTGAAGATTGGGAACCAGTGAAAGTCGATCCCTTCTTGTTTTAGAGGTTTTGGGCTCTCTTTCCCTAATGGCAGTGAGGCAGTGTTTTTATCAAGTAGGGGTAGGATGGAACATGATTTTAGTCACCGTGAGCCATTGATGAGTGTTTCAGGGAGCTTTGCCATAAGCTCTGTTTAAATGACACTAAATCAACAATGTATCCTTATTACCTTCTTATACCATGGATTTAGCCTTAATCTTGGAAACTAATGATTGATACCCATCACTGTAGTTGCTATTTGTTACTGGAGCTAGAGAGTTTCAACTCTTGAGTAATGAAAAACTTTCCTGTGATGTCAGGATGGTTAATGGGCTGGAGAAATGTGCCAAAACAACCTTTCAAGCAGACAATTGAGAAAAATGGAAACATGTCTTTTCTGACATAAAAGACCTTGAGCAGGAAGGTGTAGGTAAATAGCTAAGAACAGAGGAAGGAGCAACAGTTCAGCATTAATTACTGAAGGAAAAGTACTTGACTATATCGAGACCCGCATTTTTCCCCCAAAAAGGAGGAAAAATGGTTGACTAATATAAGTCAGGCGGCTTAATATTAAAGTGACCTGTCCAGCCAGGATCTGCACCCAGCGCCCCGCCCTTCCTCTGTCAGGCTCTGCACCAACCCCCTCCCTGCCAGGCACTGCACACAGCCCCGTCCCTCCCTCCTACCTAGGCTCTCCACTCTGTCCTCCTCCCTGCCCTGTCCATCTTAACCTCCTATGCTGCTGAAATACCTGGTGGTCCAGAGGTGTAGTGGACAGGAGTGAGCTTTCTGCGCTCCTGCCCTGCTGCTAATCTGCTCGCTCGTTGCCATGAGTTCCAACTTCAGCCGCTGAATGGTACTGAGCAGGAGCGTGCTTTGGCGGGAGCCATTCAGAAAGCCACTCTGTGCTGAGCAGCGCCGCAAAGCACACTCCTCCTCAGTACCACTCAGTGGCTGAAGCCGGTACTCGCAGCAGCAACTGACTAACCAGGTTAGTGGGGCAGGAGCGTGGAAAGCTTGCTCCTGCCAGCTACACCTCTGGACCACTAGTGATTCCAGCAGCAGAGGAGGTACGATGGACAGGGCAGGGAGGGGGTCCAGGTGCAGAGCCTGGCGGGAGGCGATTGGGTGGGCGCTGGGCATTGGCCTGAATATAAACCTGGACCCCAATTTTTGGGCCCCAAAATCCCAGTTTATGTTTAAGCAAATATGGTATTATAGCAGCACACAAGTCATCAATAAGCTTGTAATTTTTGTGCATTTGACAAATTTGAGAAATGTATAACTAAAAATGTACGAGTTATGTATTTTCAAATTTGTCAATATGTATGCTGCTTTAAGTATGTAAATGGTAGCTGATTAATAGATGAAAATATTAATTAATTTTAGTTGGCTTGAAAAATCTAACTAGGATCTTTTATGCATAACCAAATATTGAAATTGTGCTGGTAGCCATATCCAATAAGAATCTCAAATTATGACTGCTGCACTTTATTTAGTGGGGATGGATAACATGTAAACTTTGACATTATTTTAAGTGGATTAAATTACTATGTGATTGGAATGTAATTGAATGCATTTTGTAAATGTACTGTCCTTTGAATTATTGTGAATGTTTTAATTGTTAACCGCTTAGTTGTAGGTGGTTTAGAAATTTTAGAAAGAAATAATGATCTAATACTTTTACAGATTTATCTACTGAGTTATATCTATGAATTAAATTGATCAGGTCTAGAGTCTTATTGCAGAAGCAATTAAATCAAAATTAATAATATACTCAGCACTAAAAAATAAAGATTTATGAACAGCACAGCTAAGCCTTCTCATCTCTAATAATTTTTGGAGGCCTCGGAGGTGACTGCCATGTTTCCCTGAAAATAAGCCCTAGTTAGATTGACCCCTGAAGCCCCTCCTGAATGTCCCCAACTCTCACCAATTCATTGGCGGCGGCACTTTCCCCCCTAGGGCCTTCCTTGTGCCGCATCACTGATGACATCATCAGTGATGTGGTAGAGGGATGGGAAGGCCTCAGTGGGGAAGGCCACGAAGCAACCTGTTTAGTGCTGCCGCCGCTGCTGTTTGGAACAGAGGTATGTTGGCTTCGTGGTGGGAGGGTTGGTGGGGTTCTGCTGCACAGGGGGATGGGAGGGTGAGATGGAAAGATGCTGCGCAGGGAGATGGGTTGGCAGGGTCAGCGGGGTTCTGCTACACGGGGGGAATGGCTTCGTTTTATATGTACAACACCCCAGAATTAGTGAAGATCACCCACTGCAGCAGTCCTGGGCTTTCTAGCCTCAAATGCTAGCTTTAGTTGGGCTGCAACACCCCAAACTCTGAGTGTAACAGTCTTAAAAGTTGTCAAAATGGTGCCAGACATACTTCAGCACAGGCTTCCATTACAGTAAACAGGCAAGTGGCTTATCCTTTGGAGCTGTTTGGTATTGTAGTTACCTCAGAAAAGCCCATGTATTATCTGTTCCTCAAAGATCAAGACTTTTTTTAATTTCAGAAATGCTATGACATCTGAAATTCAGTTTGTTTAAGGATGATCTGAAATTTGTTTATTTGTTAACCATTTAAAGCTCTATTTTATAGGGAAGATGTAGCATACAAGAATAATGCTTAGATTAGACTAGATCTAATGCAACACAATGAAATTGCTTTTGGGGTTCTGCTGCATGGTAGGGGGGATGGGAGGGATAGAAAGATGCTGCACAAGGGGATGGGTGAGAGATGATCATTGTACACACAAAAAAAGACATCCTCCCAAATAAGCTCTAGTGAATTTTTTGGACCCCAAAATTAATATAACAGTGTCTTATTTTTGGGGAAACATGGTAGTTTCACACGAGACACTCTGCCAGTGATTCATTTGAATCTTCATGGGCTTCACATGTTAATTCATTTATTTTCCATTTAAAAAACACATTTTTAAATAATCATTCATGTTACGTACTGTATTTAAATGTACAAAAGTACTTAGCTTTAAAATTATGTCCCTCTTTATTTGAGGCACGGGCCAAATAGCCTGATGTGGGCCGTGTTTCACTCAAGCTGTATCAAAGGCTGGTCCCAAAGCACTAAAGCAAAAAGAAAGCCCCCCAATAACAATTATTTGGAAAAAATTGCCCAAAGAAAAGATCAATACTCTAGGGCATGCTTACATGTCATTGTGTAGCACAACTGATCAAATTTCAGCTGCAAACAGCTTGTTGAAATAAACATAAAATAGCTGGCACTACCCGCATGAAAGACGCTATACTTTCACTTCTGAATGCTAAAGACGTTCAAACAGGAAATCTTTAAATGGCAACAGGAAGCTCAAAACAGCCAATGAAAGCCCTTCCTCAAATTAAGAAGGACCGGTCTAATTTAGCATTAAGCCCATTAATGCAAACTATGAAATTACAACTACAGATCCATAGATATAGTGTGGCCATATCAGATCTGGATCAACCTGTCAAACTTGACTTTAAACCAGGTGACACATCTGATCTTAAGTATTACAATTCTTTTTTGGGGGGAGAGGGGCGCGGTAAGGGGGTTGCTTTTACAGTTTTCATACATATAGAATGAAATGTATTGATATTTTCAAAAGTGAGGTCTCCAAGCAAACATTGCTGGGAACCTGTCATAGCAGGGGAAGGGAGGATTATCCCTTCTGTCTCCTTTCTATTAATTAATTAATTAATTTTAAACATATGTAGCCTGCATATCAAACGTTTATGCGGATGCTGTTTGATCGATTTATATCATAAGGTTTTATTGGTTTTAACTTCATTTTTCTCTCTTAATGTACTTCTGTTTCATTTCATTTGTATTCATTGTATTTTTTACTAATTGTCCAGTACTTCTTGTAAACTGCCTTGAACTATCACGGCTTTGGCGGTATATAAGAATAAATTATTATTATTATTATTATTATACTATTATATGCATAATAAAACTAGACAGATTTAGATCAAAATAAAACATCACCATACAATATACAATTCAAAAACATCTGCAAATAAATAAACAAAATAATAGCAAAACTTAAAAAAAATACCCAAATCTGAAAATGTCAATCGAAAAAAGTGGGCTTTCAAATTTTTTTGAAAGGCCAAAAAGGCAGTGATCAAACGAATACAATCTGGGACTGAGTTCCACAACGATGGTCCAGCTACTTGAAACATGCAAGCACGATTCGCAATTTTGATCACAGAGTGAATTGAAGGAATAACCAAATAGTCTCTGCGTTGTGATCTTAAAGAACGAGAAGGAGCATGTAGCGGCAAAAAAGAAGCGATCACTTTAGGCAATGAGCCACATATAGATTTAAATACCATACTTTAGGTCAGTGTTCTTCAGTGCAAGGCCCAGGGGCCAATGGTAACTCCTGAAGACTTCTGGGGTGGCCATCATCATTCTGGCTGCTTTTTCTGCTACTCTCTTGTCTTTATACCCAACAGAAAGGGGGACGTGGATGAGAGCAAGATCTGCATGCTTGGACAAGGAATTTCTCAATAGGTGAAGAGAATATATTTGAAAATTCCCACTGTTTTTTGAGGATATCCCCAATAAAAAGGTTTGAAGGCAAGTGGTAGAATGGATATCATTGACACAAACTGATAAACAGTGTTGTTGCCTCACATGGGAAGATATTTAACAGCTCTCCTTTAGCTCATTTGGATCCAAAATGGCCTCGATTTAAAAATGATTAAAGAGCACTGCTTTAGATTAATAGACATGGCAACTCGGTACTTAGCTTATAACAGGATAAGCGTGCCACCTTCTGACTTAATTCTTTAATCAAATATCTCATTCCTGCTTCACCTGTCTTACATTCTGGGTCCTGAATGTCAGGGTATGGCTTGCATGCAACATGGATATGGTAGAGATGCTGGAGCAGAAACCAAGGTATTTGATATGAAGCAATACTATTGAAAGCAAGGTATAGTGTTTCCATGCTCTGTGGAGGGTGCTGGGCCCCTCTTCTTGACTGGGCCTCTTGCACTGTAGGGGCTGCGTGGATGGAATTCATGCCACTGCCTTTAAGGAATGTTTGAAAACAAGTATAAGTAGGTTGCACAGTTTGCAAATGCTGATTGGCATTTTTTAATTCTAGGCAAATGCTTTTGTACCCACAAATTAGAACAACATCAACAACAAAAAATCTAATTTTGCTTTTATCAATTTCATCAAACAGGTTTTGTCAGCATTTGAACAGAAGAAAGGACACATCAGTCTGAGTGCTCATTAGGCAGCCGATTTGTCTGAATACTCATTAGACTGATGAGCTCATTTACTGATTGGTGATGACACTTTGTAAAGGAACGTTGTATAGAAAATGACTTAAGATGCAATATAAAAAAGATTAGTGTACCCTATTCTGAGTCTCTTATTATTCATAGTACACCATATCAGATGGAAACTATTTAGCTAACCTCAGATTTCAGTGCATTATTATACGCTACATACATTGCTATCTTTTTGAAGACTCTAATTCAGAGGTAGGCAATTCCGGACCTCGAGAGCTGGAGCCAGGTCAGGTTTTCAGGATATCCACAATGAATATATATGAGATGAGGCATGCACTGCCTCCTTGAGATACAAACCTATCTCATGCATATTTATTGTGGATATCCTGAAAACCTAACTTGTATCCGGCTCTCGAGGACCGGAATTGCCTACCACTGCCCTAATTTGTGTTGCCCAAAAACAAAGTAACCAGGAACCTTTTGTATTTATCCTTCTGCTAAATTTGCTTGAGTACATTATTATACCGACTTAGAGTAGAAGCATTTGTTCTTAAGGGCTGCTTTTCCTCTTCTAGGGAAACCTTCGAAGGTCTTCATTCTTTATATCAAAAGATAGGACTGTCAGTTGGGATTTATGCATTTATTGGATTTCTTTTGCAGAATAAGGCAGTGTATGAAGGTGTTCTATAAATATTGATTATATCCCGGATACTGCACTTAAATGGAACCATTTTAGAATGTGGTTACTGGATATCTAAAACATTTTTGGTGAACCATGTTTAGATCATTCTGCCTATGGCTTTTATAAACACTATTTCTCTTTAATTTACTGACCCTGACAGTTATAGACATCTACCCTAATGGGCTTGCATTTGAAGATAAGACAGCATGTTAACAGATTAACTTTTTTTTAAAATAGAGAGCAATGCCATCAGCAATAATGTACCAGTTCATAAACTATCACAAGCAAGAATTTGAGAACAAGATAAACGACCTATTGTATAACATTTAGTATTGGGCAGACGACATGTCTCTGTATTCCGGGAGATAAGCCTCTCGTATTATTAAACTTTAATAAAATGAGTTAATGATTTGGTATCATAGATAAAGGAACAGTTGGAAATATTTAATAAGCAAACAGGGAAACACTTCATTTCAGTTATCTATAGCAATATAACACAAATTTCTCTATAAAACAAATTGCACTTCTAGAATATACTTTAGTGCGCAATTGACAATGGAGAAAATTAGATGATTGAAGTTCAATTTGTAGCACGTTATTAACCATTTCCGCTTGACTTCATGAGTAAAAGGGTAATGGATGAGGGTTTTATTATTGCCTTTCTGCCAAAATGAAGTAGTATAAAAGATAAGGTGAGGAGATTAATGAATAAATGAAATGGTATTAATCATGCTTCAGTAAGGAGATGAGATGACAGAACTTTAGATTTATAAGCACACAATGTTTCAAAACATGAATGTTATCAGTGTGGTCATTCAGGATGGGTCAAGAACTAAAGAATGGACTTTTGCCATTTGAGCACAGCCAGAACCTTCAGAAAGAAAGATGGTAACAATTAGCACTAGAATAAAAGCAAAGGACCACATGGGTTTAAAATATTTAATTCCTTTGTATCCCCCACTAAAGAGACAAATGTGATGTATGTAGTGTCTTTCACATAAAAATATTCATACAAAAATATAGTTCAAATAGACAGGGTAACCAACAAGTAATTGCTGTGCTTTTAAAAAGCTTTCTGGGCTGGCTTGCTTTAAAACATGACACTTGTGGATGCTGTACATGGAACCATTCTCTCTCTTACCCCCCCCCCCCTCCTAAAATGAGATTGTCTAGTCCAAGTTTTGATACTGTATAAAAATTGAGCCTTTACTTTTGTGGTTAAAAAACAATAATTAAAACCTGTTATCTACACTAGAGAATGACACGGGGACAAATTTTTCCCTGTCCCCGCGGGAACTCATTTTCCCGTCCCCGCAAGTTCTTTTCCTGTCCCATTCCTGCAAACTCCGTCCTTATCTGCACAAGCCTCAAACACTTTAAAATCATAAGTGTTCAAGGCTTGTGCGGTTAAGGCAGAATGGGGACGGGGACGGGAAAATTGAGTTCCTGTGGGGACGGGGACAAATTTGTCCCCGTGTCATTCTCTAATCTACACAGGCCAAATAGCAACGAAAAAAAATATACTAAAATACGACACTGGAAACTACTAATTCAACCTTGGGATGAGTTTTCTCCACGTTCTATCCAGGATCTTTGTTTCCTTGTCAAAAATTTATTTCTTTTTAAAATTTCTATACCGTCTAGTTCCTATGCATTTTATAGTATATCCACGTATACAACACTTATTTATACTCTGTCTCTCTCTTATCAGGAAGCTCCTCTTCTGTTCTGCACCAAAATCCTCTGTCCTTTTTCATCTAGGAATTCAACCATTTTGCCGGCCAAACACTTCCCAAAACCTGGAATCTGTTCCTCTATAATCTCCCAAAAACTCAATTCCCTTATAATGGAACCAGCAATCTAACTTGATAATTATAATATTTAGTCTATTATACAGAAGAACCATACAATTCTAAGATTAATTGTTATTAGGTGGAAAAGACCTCGGAAATGGAGTGTATATATTATCCAGTGTTAATGCCTGGCTTGTAAATGCTCTTATGTTCAATCATAGGCCCAAACCACCATCATACCACTGGGCTGACCGATCCAAAATTAAGTGACTGCTGAGGACCAGTCGCTCAGGTCCTTTCCGACTGCCCTGCCTTCTGCCGCCCTGCCCTCTGCCCTGCTTCTCTGCTCGCAGCCCCGTTCTCCTGTTCTCAGCCCCAATCTCCTGCCTGCCCCGATCTCATGCCTGCCCCAATCTCCTGCTCTCTGCCCCATCTCCTCCTCTCACCCTGAATCTCTCCTGCCATCCTGACTCGCCGCCCTGCTCTCGCCCTGAATCTCTCCTGCCGCCCCAACTCTCCTGCCCTTCCCCATAGTGCAAACCCGTGGTTTTAACCCACGGGCCTAAAGCGGGTTAAAACCACGGGATTGCGAAGAAAGAAAAAAGAGGTTTCCTGCTCTGCCAGGCATGAAGGGCCCAGTGCATGCACAGACCATCTACAGAAGGTCTGCGCCTGCGTCGGGGTCGCTATAGTGTGATCCAGGTGCTCGGTTGGGGGCATGATTCTGATCACCTTCATTTGCATGAGGGCGATTCATGAATCAGCCCCCCAGACAGAGATTGGATTGGATCCCTCACGGATCAGATCTGATCCATGCCCTTAGTGAATCTAGTCCTTTAATTCGCCTGCATTACACTGACTTGTCTAACAAGTAATTTGTACCCAAGTGGATTTTGTCATCACTCTCACCTTCCCTATCCTTCTATGCAAGTATCCTGTTTCCAATAGTAGCCAGCCCAAGCCACATGTACCTGGCAAGATCCCAAGGAGTAAAATGGATTTTGTGCTTCTTTTCCTAGGAATAAGCAGTGAATTTCCTCAAGTTCATCTTAATAGTGGCTTATGGACTTCTGGTTTAGGAAATTATACAAACCTTTTTTAAATCCTGCTAAGCTAACTGCTTTCACCACATTCTCTGGCAATGAATTAGAGTTTAATTACACGTTGAGTGAATAAATATTTTCTCCAGTTTGTTTAAATGTACATATCAGTTAGCTTCATAACATTAAAACCTGTCCTAGTATTTTTGGAGAGAGTAAACAAGCGATACACATTTACCCATTCCACTCCACTTAGCATTTTATAGACCTCTTATCATATCTCCCCTGATCTATCTCTTCTCCAGGCTGAAGAGCCCTCGGCACGTTAGGCTTTCCTCATAGGAAAGTCACCCCAGCCCTTTCATCATTATTGGCACCCTTATCTGTACCTTTTCTAATTCCTCTATACCTTTTTTTGAGAGGCAGCAACCAGAATTGCATATTGTATTCGAGGTGCTACTGCAGAATGGAGCAATTAAGGGCATTATAATATTCTCATCTTTGTTTTCCATTACTTTTCTGATAATTCCTAACATTCTATATGCTTTGTTAGCCACCGCCCACACTGAGCCGATGGTTTCAACATATCCTCAACCATGACACCTAGAGCCTTTTCCTGGGTGGTGACTCCCAACAGGGAACCCTGCATCAAGTAGCCCCATTATATCTTCCGGTGTTACAGGGATTAGTTTGTTTCTCTTATTCATCAGCATTGAATACCATTTCTGGCACTGGTATCTCCCCCTCATCATCTTCGGTGAAGTCCAAAGCAAAGAATTTATTTAATCTGTCCTCTATGGCCTTGTCTGTCCTGAGTACCCCTTTTACTCTGCAGTTTTCTATTTATTTATTTTTTTATTTATTCAATTTTCTTTACCGTTCTCCCAGGGGAGCTCAGAATGGTTTACATTAATTTATTCAGGTACTCGAGCATTATTTCCCTATCTGTCCTACTGGGCTCACAATATTATATAGTTGTCCAACTGATTCTTTTCCCAGCTTCTTGCTTTTAATGTACCCAAAATGTTTTTTCTATGTATTTTTTCTATGTTTTTTCTATGTATTTCTCTTCAAGGTCTCTCTTTGCCTTCTTTATCAGCACCTTGCATTTGACTTGCCATGCCTTATGCTGTTTCCTGTTTCTTTCAGTCAGATCCTTCTTCTACTCTCTGAAAATTTTTCTTTTAGCTCTAATAGTTTCTTTCACCTTAGAAGCCGTAGTTCAGCTGAGAATTCATCTTATAAATACAAATAAATATGTAGGACTGCTTTATTCTTTATTATTACATTATATTACATTAGTGACTTTTATTCCGCCATTACCTTGCGGTTCAAGGTGGATTACATAAGAGATTATCTGGACATTTCCAGAAGAGTTAAATAGTTGAGCAGGTTACTTCGGGGGATTGAAATGCTTCCTGCAGAGTTAGTTTGTCTTGATGGATTTCTTGAATAGCAGGGTTTTTATTTCTTTTCTGAAAGTTTTGTAGTCTGGTGTCGTGATCAGTAGATTGGAGAGTTGGGGGTCAAGTTTCGCTGCCTGCATTTTTTTGTGTTTGATGCCTTTGATCGGGGGGGTGCTTGAATGGTGTCTGGGTTCTCCTTTGCCTGGTTGTGGTAGGTCAGATAAGGCGGTAGTTCGGATAATGCTTTCTTTGGCAAACGTGTACATGTATGGTGAATTTATCATGGATACCTATATTGAGGTTATAAAGATAGAGCTGGAAATTTCATATGGCGGTCTTTTCTTACAACTGGCTCAATTACAACTTTTCTAATTGATAAAGCCAGTTAAGTGCTTCTGTAATGACAGTGATGCCTAATATTTTTGAAAAATGTAACCATCATGGAACTATTAGGTTATCATCTGAATTGTTACTGAAATGCCAGAGGTAAAAGATTTCATATTTAACACTAGAAAGTCTTCAGGCAAGTACCGTGATAGTTTTAGATGCTGCCTATTGAAATTCATCAGAAGTGATATCTTGAGGTAAGAACGGTTAACATAGCTAGTTTTAAAATAGGAACTCTTTAAGTATGTACCACAAATTTGAATCTTATGCATATGAGAAGAAATTGTTTTCTCGATCCTCCACAAACTTGACACGAAACAAATCACCTTGGTCATTCTTAGACTCGTATGTTCGTTCTGCTCTATAGACATTTCTGCCTCTCTCTCTCTCTCTCTCTCTCTCTCTTTATCTCTCTCTATTTCTCTTTCTCTCTCTCCTCTTTTATCTTTCTCTCTCTTTCTCTTATCCCTCCTGCTTCTCTGTCTTTTTCTGTTCCTTTTCTAAGCAGTTCCAGATACTCTGGATCCTTTTCATTAATCTAGTTCTATTCAAACGATTGTAGATACGAATATTTGATACATGATTTTTATTATGATTCTATGTGTTTGAACTGCTTTCTGTTTATAATTCTTATAATATTCAATAAAATTATTGAACTAAAAAAAAAAAAAAAATAGGTTTGGACATAACATAACATAAAAATCTATTTCTAGACTGAATAACCCAAAAGTTCTATGCGGTTTACAAAGAATTAAATAATCATTGACATCAGGAAATAAAATTCAGAAAAAAAAAGAAATTAGATAATCAGCATTATCAGAATGGAGGAAAAGTCCATAGTTTGCTATGGAGACAGACATGGAGGAAGCTACTGCTCACTCTGGATTGATAGCATTGAATGTTGCTACTATTTGGGGTTTTGCCAGGTACTTGTGACCTGGATTGGCCACCGTGAAGACGATCTGCTGGGCTAGATGGACCACTGATCTGACCCAGTAAGGTTATTCTTGTGTTCTTATATGTAGCATAACTGCTTGGAGCAGACTTCGATTGCTGGTTAAATCACTCTTTGTGCATGAGATACCTTCCATCCTTTAACTTCCTTACCCTTGTGAAAACTGTGGAGAGGATGACCAGGAAGGAAAAAGATTTATGAGATCACATGGACTCTTTTGTCTTTTGGAGGAATTCAAGACCAAGACCTAAATGTCTATTTGTATGGACCATTAAAAGCCATCTTTATTACTCAAAAATTGAACACTTTGGGCTCCTTTTACGAAGGTGCGCTAAGCGTTTTTGTGCACGCACCGGATTAGCATGCATTATAGCGAACGCTAGCCGAAAATCTACTGCCTGCTCAAAAGGAGGTGGTAGCGGCTAATGCACGTGGCACTTTAGCATGCGCTATTCCACGCATTAAGGCCCTAACGCGCCTTCGTAAAAGGAGCCCTTTGTCTTCTTTTATATTGTTCATGGCACTACAAGGGTAATTCTATAACTGGGCTCTCCTTGCGAGCATACTTCTACAGAATACTAGCACCAGTATGCATAAAGGCACACTTAACCCCTGAGTGCCAACAGAGTGTCTGCACTATTCTGGTACAGCAAATATAAGTTGCATAGCGTGTAAATACTGTAAGTCCCTTTCAGGTTTATATGACCACAGTCATGGTATAAATGAATAGGGCACTAGTATTCTATAACAGAATTCAGGTGGCCAGATGCAGGGCAGGATTGATTTTTTTTATTTTTTAAAATTTTTTTAATTTATAAGTTTTTCAATCATAACATACATAATGAATAAAGAAAAAAGGCAATTGATACAATAATATAAAGGAAAACACATCTTTTCAAAATTTCCTTTCAAGCCCACATCAATGAAGTGTCACACTAAAATTTGAGGAAAAATACATATCTAATATAGGTAAACAAAAGAATGGACCCGGATTCAGTCAATAATATCTAGGGCTAAATTTACATTTATTCCTCTAAGATCTATTATGGGTAAACAATAGTTATTTCATTCTTTAGCCAGCAGAAATTGTTGTAACTGTGTTGGATCCCAGAACACAAATTCCGTATCATGCAATTTAACTAAACATTTACAAGGGAATTTTAAGTAAAAATATGCCTCCAGAGCAATTACCCTAAGCTTTAATTTCAAAAATTCTTTTCTCTAAGTTGGGTGGCTCTGGAGACATCAGGAAAAATTCTCACCAAATCTCCACAAAATTTTGTCAACCTATTTTTAAAGTATAATTTCATTGGTAATATCTTATCCATCTCACTCATGCAGGTTATTACCAGAGTGGACCGAGTCTGGATCATATCTTGACTATCCTCTAAAAATTCTGTCAAATTTATTCCAGTTGATACTAGTTGGTCAACATCCTGGTTAGATTCAAGTTTTTTCTGGGGAATATAGTAATAATTATTAATAGGGAAGGTCTCCGCATTGGGTAAGCCCAGTATCTCCTTAAAAAATTTTTTTAGCAATATTTCTGGAGAAAGCAAATGGGTTACTGGGAAATTAACCAAACGGAGGTTCCTTGCTCTATAAAGATTCTCCATTCTCTCTAACTTAGAATGCATAACACATGAATCCTTAACTGCTGAGGTAGAAACAGTTTGCAATGTGGTAACTTGTGATTCCATTGTACTCATCCTTTTATCCAAAATACCTAGATTGGAATCTACATTCTCCAACTTATGAACAACTGCTTGTGAAAAGTCCACTGTCTGTTTTACTGTTGACCTCAGAAGCCCCTCCACTCTAGTTATTACTAACCAAAAATCTTTAACTGTATTCCTTCTGATACGGATTGTACCTCCAAATCACTTGAAAATTCAAGTGGCTTAGAAATTTCAGTATAAACAATTCTATTAGTATCACTGGAGAGAACTTCCAATTCAGAGGGATTAGTGGGGCTTACTTTAGTCCCACTTGTACTCGATATTGGTGGAGGGGGAGGAATTCGATCGAGGGGGTTTAATGAAGCTCCAGAGATTGAAGATGAATCCATAGAGAGAGCTGCTCCTGAAGTGTTATCAATTAGTTTTAAATGCTTATCCATTGAGCCTGTAATTGCTGGCGTTGAACTTTTAGGTTTAGGTTTAATTTTCCTTTTACCTATGGTTTATCAATATTTTTAGAAATCAAATAAGTACCTACATTTGGAGTCTTGTTAAGCTCCTCGTGGCTCCCAAGGGGCCTGGCATTCTCCTTAGGGAACCGTGGCTACAGTGTCTTTTTTATGCTGGAAGAGACGAACCCAATGATGTCAGCGGTCCGTCTCTCCAGGTGCCTACCTGAAAGCCTGCACCGGTCTCAACTCAGAATGAGGAAAATAAGCTGCCACGGGAAGCTCCGGTGCTTGCTAAGTCTCCTCTCCAGTGCCCTCCAATGTAGTTCGGCTCCCCGGCAGGATTGATTTTATTTATTTCATTTTCTTTCCTGTTCTCCCCAACAAGCTCAGAATGGGTTACATGTTAACGTACATAATATTCAGTCACAATAGTTAACAATTTACCATGCTTATGCTACAGTGTATTCATCATAACTTACGCTAACCTTTACAGAGGATCTAGTTCAATATACATATACATTTCTATATATATACAATACATTATTTTTTGCTTAAATGGCATCAGGCAAGGTGAAGAAGTGAAGTCTTTTTATTGCATCAGGCAAGGTGAAGAGGTAAGTCTTTTTATTGCTTTCATAAAGTTCAGGAGTCGGACAGATTTGATTCCAGTAGTGTGGTATGGAATGGGAGTAGGATCGTCTGGTGTTTTGTAGTTGAAGGACTCAACCAGGGGTTAACTGTAGACACATTTCCTCCAGGGAGCGGAGTGGCTTGTTAGGTATGTATAGAGGAAGCTTAATTAATATGCAGCCTGGCGTCATGTTGAACATAAGAATAGCCTTACTGGGTCAGACCAATGGTCCATCAAGCCCAATAGCCCGTTCTCACAGTGGCCAATCTGGGTCACTAGTACTTGGCCAAAACCCAAGGTGTAGCAATATTCCATGCTAGCGATACAGGGCAAGTAGTGGCTTCCCCCATGTCTTTCTCAATAACAGACTATGGACTTTTCCTCCAGGAACTTGTCCAAATCTTTCTTAAAACCAGCTACGCTATCCGCTCTTACCAAATCCTCTGTGCAGAGACTTATATGCTAATTTCAGGCCTTTAAAGATGCAGCGTTTGGCAATGGATAACCATTGGGCTGATGATAGCGCCTGAGAAATGAGGTCACGACAAGGAGGTTCTTAAGCAAACTAGGCCTCTGTGTAGGGTCCAAATATTTAGGAAGGGCCCGCTCAATTGCTGCTAGGGCTCTGATAAGAAAGTTGCAGGCAGAAAGAAGGGTTGGCTGGGGGGGGGGGAAGGTCAGAGAACTGTAACTCTTTCGATATCTCCTGACATCGTTCTCCAGGCAGCAGAGGAGTCAGTGAACAGTATTTCTTTCCTCTTTTGTCATCCTCTGCAGTGAGAACCAAGGGGATCCCATTCTGAAACTTTTGAACACATTTATATTATGATGGAGGGCCCGTGGGATTTGTTTGCCTAGGGCTTACCAAAGGATTAATTGTACCCTACCCATATGCCATCATTGAATAGGCTTTCCCAATTTGGCTTCTGGTGCCTGAAAAGAGTTGCGTACTTAAAGAAGTGTCCCCCCCAAAAAAAAATAAAAAAATTTTTTTTATTGTTATACGCATTGAAAATATTTGATATTGCGTTTATATCAAAATTTTAATAAACTTGAAATTTGAAAAGTACCCTTACATTTTTGAATCCTATTTTTCCTCTTGCTTTCTGAGGCTTTGCAGAATTAGAAATAAAACAGTAAGCTGTACACGGAATTATTTACAGGTCAGAGTCTGCAAGGTATATGGATCCGGCAGAACAAATGTTACATCATGAAATTGGAATTTTAGTTTGCTTTAAAACTGTCTGCCTGGAAGCTTCAAACACAGCTTTGCCCACCAAAAGCAACATCAATTTGCCAGACAGTACTTCATGTATCAAAGAGCATTGTGTGAAAATATCAATATCATTGGTTAATATAAATGAAATGAATTTTTAAAGCTAGGCTAAAGGTTGACATCTGAAAAATTGCATTACTTTGCAGAAGAGAAATTTCTGTCGTCTTGTGAAATTTCAGGTCAAGAGGCCAAGTAATTTTCACAATCTTCAATGGAAAGCTGTGAAATATGAACTTCATTGTCACCTAGCCCCAGAGCGATAAGATAAAATGAGCTGATACATCATTTGCTGTGGGTTTATCACTTCCCTAGTAATTGGAAGAGAAAACATTTTGAAGGATATTTTTGTGCGTTTTGATTTTTAACTACCTACTTATAAGTACTCATGCAAACACATTTTTGCACTGATGACGTAAAATTCACTTGGCTTTTAAATTAATATTCCTGGTGCTGATTTGAAACTGCTTAATGGAACATTAAGGAAATTAATACATTTGAATGTGTCTTGCTGAAATATAGAACAGTTAGATACCAATCACTGGTATAGCTAGAATTATGCTTTAGTGGCAGGAAGAAGATGAGATTAAAAATGTTTTATTTAGAGCATTAATTTTGGTCTATTTTAATGTGAAAAGGTACTGTGAAAGGGAATTAAGAGTGAGGAGATAACAAAATTTATAGTACTAGGAAAAGGGTCCAGTGATGGCAGAATTTACGGCTCACTTGTAAAATATTGATACATTCAAAATCGTTAATCAAAAAATAGAAACATACCTGTAAAATAATTTAAGGTTCTTTTTATTTTTGCATTTCTTTCGTAAGGCTTTGTCTTTAGAAATCTTTATAGGTGGCTATTAACTTCTGGGAAACACATTTAGTTCTATTTAATTTTGTCATGTGATTTTTGTTGAAATATTTCACAATGCTTTGGAAAGCAACAGGTCATCTGCTGCATTTAGGAAAGTTTGTCTTGGTGAGTTGATGGTCCAAAATAACTTGTAAATCATACATCAGAGAAAATAAATTAAAACATAAGCTAAATAAGTATAATGAAGCAGGAATAAAGATTTTTGTACTGGAGCTGCATTTTTTGAAGGCTAACTCTATAGTGGTCCAAAATGTCGCTTTATTACAGAAAATTTCCCAGCTTCCAAGGCACCACATGAGACCATCTAAAGTGCAATGCTGTTGCTGAAAAAAAAATATAAGAAATAGCAACTGAATCTTTAGATTTCAGTTTCAGTAAACCGCAACTATTCCCATGGTTGAAGTTTTTAAAATTTTAATCCATCCTATTTGAGTGTTCTAAGGCACAAAGAAATGCTTAGTACTGCAAAGCACTATTGTATAATGTAATATTTATTTTTCAAAGAAAAGAAAAACTCATTTGAAAAAGTTTTATAGTTGGTATGTAATGCAAAATAGAGTTGGGGGGGGAGAGAAGAACCCAACGGAAAACAACAACAAAAAAATAATTGGCAGAAGGAAAACATTGTGAATACTAGGCTTATATATTTGTATTTATTAGGTATACAGTCTTCATTATACATCATAGCTGTTTGCGATTTATAAAAATTGAACTGGTTAAAAGTAAAAGAATCCGTATGTGTCATCAGATAATGAAAACTACACAATAGGAAGGACATAGTCCAATGCCAGAAGAGCATCAATGAGGAGTAACAGGCACTATTATCAGCTGAAGCCAGGAGCCAAGCCTGATCTGAAACTTGAGATAAGAATTTTCCTCTTGTACACTTCCTAAGGGAACTCTATAAAGTATGAACGAGGACATCAAATGTGTTCCAAATAAATTCAAATTATGTTGAAGGGATGGAATCTATAGAAATCTACAGTGAGCGGATAATAACAATGCAGAGGAGTAGATGGAATGAAAGATGATAAAGTAAGTGGATAACTAGAGAGAATAACTGAGTATAAGGCTGATTATGAACAGGGGCTTGTAACGCAACTGGCTTATCTAGAAGAGGTGATGCCAATCAGGCAGATCATTTTCTATGAAAGGTGATTAACTAATTATTGTCTCAAAAGCTCAAGGGGGAAGTTATGTTTGCTTAATATGTAGCCAGACTGGTAACTAGTGCAATTGCTTACAGAGTGGAGAAACATGGGGTTCCTTTTATCAAGGTGCGCTATGGGGGTTAGCGCGTCAGACATTTCATCACGCACTAACCCCCATGGCAAGCCAAAATACTAACGCCTCGTCATTGGAGGCGTTAGCGGCTAGCGCGGCAGGCAGTTTAACGCGCGGTATTCTGCGCGTTAGACCCCCTACCTCGCCTTGATAAAAGGACCCTGTGGTCTCTCCATGTTGCACCAAATAAAAAATTTAACTGCCTTGTTCAGCATTAGCTGGTATTGCCTCATGTGTGCCCTTGTCAGCATATATGATCAATTTTTAGTGGCTAATTTTAGAAAGGATGTAAAGACCCTCTTCAACCCCCATCGCCCCCTAAAATCCCCCCTTCCTCCTGCACCCACTCCTCCATTCTTAACCTATACTTAAGTTGCTGTATAGTCTTTATATTGTCCAAATGTATTCCACTGTGAAAGTTCGCTTGTAACCCATTCTGAGCTACTGGGGTCAGGACGGGCTAGAAATCGAATTAAATAAATAAATAAAGATGGGAATAATAATAATAATAACTTTATTCTTCTATACCGCCACAATCTTGCAACTTCTAGACGGTTTACAATCAAGAGTGCTGGACATTCAGCGAAATACAATAAGTAGATATTCAGAGGAAATACAGAGATCAGAGACCTCAGGAGGCAATAGTATAGAAATACAATTTGCTGAAATACAAACTCAAACTCACTCCATAAGTAATGTTCATGCATCAAAGCAATAATTAACCAGCGAAAGAAAAAAAAACCTCAGAACGTTGGAGGTGTGAACCCACACTCAGCCACCCTTTCATCGTCAAAAAATACTGGAGGGGTAATAAACTCTAAATAAATACCATAGAGTGACTAAAGGAAACAATTTGAAAAAAGAGAAAGTCACTACTTGAAAAATTCACTGTATGAAGATATAATCATAAGTCTTTGTGCACTAATGCACTTAATGCCCAATCTTGTACAAAGAACTCTGCTCAGAGATATGAAGGCATAGTGTTCCGCCTCACCCACCAATCATTGCAGTGTTCAGTGCATAATTGATATATCCAATTTTTAAATACTAGCTGCTAAAGCTATGCTTAGTTCTTAATAGCAATAGCAAAAATCAAAGAAATTTTGCACTTATCTTTGAAAAATTAGCTGGTTCCGACGTGCCACGTTTCGTTGTTGTGTCAGGGAACTGACACAACAACTAAAGTTATAGACTGGAGGTACAAGCTCATTGAATAAGAATTACAATTTTCGGAAGGTATACACAACCCGATTTCTTCCCGGTGCACAAAGACTTATGATTATATCTTCATACAGTGAATTTTTCAAGTAGCAACTTTTTCTTTTTTCAAACCCTTTCATCGTCGGCAGAAAATACTTTCACACAAAAGTTAAATAAGCCTTGAGGTAGGCAATTCTACTACCAAATTAACACAAGCTGTTTTAACATAGATAGCAATGATAAGGGGCGGCAATCATTTTGTGGCAAAGTCACCACTGCTTCAGGGCCACCCACAAGAACTAGCTTATCTGTTCTGCGGTCTCTGGATGTGTCCTGATGAATGGATTGAGAACTATTGTATTAGGGTAACAGAGGAACCTGATTTGCCCCAAATCACACAGAGCTGCAGGGGGATTGGAACCAAGTTTCTCTGCGTCTCAGCCTGCTGCTCTAATCATTAGACTACGCTTCCAGTGTTGCTTTTCTTTCTATATTGTTTATTAAGACCGTTACCCTGCAGTACTATAGATAAATCTCAGTGGCATATATAATTTGTCAAGGGGGCACAAGAAGCGCCCCCATGGGCCAGGAGGCTCGCATGCTGTTTTGCTGGGCAGAGTTATGTCTTCTGTCTCTCTCGGCGGTGCACGTGGCAGGAGTCGACAAGTCCTGGACCTAGGAGAATGGTCCCTCTTGCAGAAAGCATTTCCATCTGATCCGGAATAAGAGGATTTAGGGTGAAGTTAAGAGGTGATTAGGCTCAGGAGTAATCTAAGGAAATACTTCTTTTACAGAAAGGGTGGTAGATGCGCGGAATATTCTCCTGGTAAAGGTGATGAAGACAAAAACTGTGTCTGAATTAAAAAAAACACATGGACAAGGCGTGTGGAATCTCTTAGGGAGAGGAGGAGATAGTGGATGCTGCGGATGGGCAGACTGGATGGGCCATTTGGCCTTTATCTGCCATCATGTTTCAATACATTTCTGTACCTAAAACAGATATACATTTCCATGTTATGGCTACTGCTATACTTTTTTCTTTTATTTTTTTTTAATCAAGGCAAGCAAACTGAACTGTAATTTTTCCAGTCCCCCAACGATTTTTTCTATTGCAATTGAGTAGTTTTGTGTTCTGCTACTGATTAATAGCTTCCAAAATGAGATTTGGAAAGACAAAGGTAATTTCAAGGCCAAGCACAGATGTGTAGATCCTAGACTGAAAAGCCACTGTTTTAAAATCCAGACAGCAATTTTTTGTGCACAGAACGTTTTGTTTTGGTTTGGGTTTTTATTGTCAGTGCTTCAACCTGCTGAAACTCAGCTGATCAGTCATCTTACCTTTCTCTTCAGATAACAGTGTTCTAGAAAAAATATGATTCTTAATAGATAGTATTTTTGGATAGATGTTATCTTTGGTTGCTTTCATAAAAACCACATAAAACAAAAACCAAACAAAAAAAATCTAGATCCCTCCCTCTGACAGATTCAAGAAAAAAACAACAACCACCCAATAAGTAGTCGATATTAAGGGCTCCTTTTATCAAGGCGTGCTACGGGGGGTTAGCGCGTCGGACATTTCATCAGGCGCTAACCCCCGCGGCAGCCTAAAATCCTAACGCCTCGTCAATGGAGGCGTTGGGTACTAGTGCGGCAGGCGGTTTAACGCGCGTTAAACCGCTACCACGCCTTTGTAAAAGGACCCCTAAGTATCCACTGTTACTTTTTATTAGAACAGAGGGATCCTTTTACTAAGGCGCGCTAGCCAATTTAGTGCGTGCTAAATGTTAAGGCATCCATTATATTCTATGGATGCGTTAGCGTTTAGCGCGTGCTAATCGTTAGCACGCACAAAATCGGCTAGCGCGCATTAGCAAAAGAGGGAGATAGTGTTGTGAGCTGTTACATAGGTAATGACCTCATAATGGTTTTCTAAATTGGTCTTCAGATGGGCAAATCATGTCATTTCCTTGTGAAAATATTTACCATTTTGTAGAATTTGCTTGATGTGTTTTGTTTTCTAAATTAAAACAGTTTAGAGAAATATATTCAGAGTAATTATATATTATGATTCTGGACTACTGTAAAGATAAAATTCTGTCCTTTTCAAAAACCCTTATTAAAAGAAAATTGAAGCATTCCAAACAGAAAAATGTATCGTTTCAAATGCTTCTCTGCAGTTAATTGTAAATTGCATCTTAATACTGTATAATTTGTAGCTAGTTTTACGTAATTGCTTTTTTTCCCCCCCCTGTTAGAAAAACAATCTATTTGAATCAGTGATATCAAAGGTTGGAATGACTCGACATGCAGAGTTCTTTATGCGAGATTTTTGTCTGTATGAAAGAACGTTCCTTTGAATCCATATGCTGTATCTTTCAAGCTACCATACTTGGTTTGTTAACTGCAGAGCAATCCTCATGATGCAGTTTCCTTAGAAACGGGTTTATTGAAGGGCTAGACCTCTATCTAGGGTGCTTTCAGTGTGCAAGGAGTTTTCGAAAGAAAAAAAAAGTCCCAAAGAAGGTCTCCTTCCACCTAATCCAGTTTTAATTGAACTCTAGAGACTTTGAAGTGAAACTGCCAACCAGGCAGAGACTATTCCAACGTGAAATGAGGGCCTTGCTTAGCCAGACCTCAGCTGCTTCTCAGTACCACCATCTAATGATTACTAGAAGCCAATGTTTTGTAAATACTTCCTTTATGTTTCTCTGTCTTCAAATGTTTATCGATATATTTTTTTTGTCTTGGTGTATAAGGAGGTTTGAAAAGTGCTAACTCTGTTCATTAACACTTTAAAGAATAGCGCTTTGAACGGAGAAAGGCAAAACGGCAGCAACAAAAAGACAAAATAGTTGGGCTGGAGATGGGATTAGTTTGAATGGTAGAAGCAGAATAATCCACCGTGTCAGAAGTGACAGGAATTGTAACAAGTTACTCTGACAACTGCTTGCTCCACGGAGAGATCAGCACAAGTTCATTAGCAGGTTTGTTTTTCGCTTTGGCTGAGAAAATGATGCTTAAAACTTTTCATACAGTCAATTTTATCTATTCTCATAATAAATGAATGTGAGTTAAAGAAATAAAATGACAAACACTAAGGGTTCCTTATACCAAGGTACGTTAGGGCCTTAACGCGTGGAATAATGTGCACTAAATTGCTGCGTGCGCTAGACTTTAACGCCAGCATTGAGCTGGCATTATTCTAGAAGTGTACTGCGCGGTTTAGCGCGCAGTAATTTTGTGCGTGCACTAAAAACGCTAGCGCACCTTAGTAAAAGGAGCCCTAAATATTGGCCATGACTCATTTGAAATACGATTTTTTATTTTTTGTTAGTGTCATAAAATAGCTAATTCTATTTTCAAATAATGTATTCTATGAAGTGTGTCCGCTGGTGATGTAATTTCTGTTTTACTATGAAACATATCTACTTCAGTATTTTTCACGATTAAATTTCACGTGGTCGGTTCTGATGTTATGCACAGAGGGGGGAAATAATTCCAGCTCCAATTACAAAATGTTAAGTTTTGAGTTGGACATCTCCACCCAGGAAAAAGATTGTGAAGTCAGTGTGGGCAATACATTGAAATTTTCAGGTCAGTGTCTTTTAGAAATTCACAGAGGCCAAGACCAGAGCAAATTTAAAGGCCCCAGGGTCCTGGATTTGTCATAAAAAAAAACAACAAATGCAGAAGCAGTTGAGGCAGATTTTTAGCTATAAAAATAATCATATACACATTTTAATAAAATTAAAATCTCTTCGATTTAAAAATTGAAACCTGTGATCCTTGGAATTATTTGCAGTATAATGTTTTAGTTAAAAATACTTTCCTGACTTTAGAATGTACAGTCTCGTTAAGAATGAGGGAAAAATTATTGACGTTGAGCCTGGGCACCCTATTGAGGTGCTCTTGTACCAATGTAGGATACTAAGGGCTCCTTTTGCGAAGGCGCGTTAGGGCCTTAACGCGTGGA
This sequence comes from Geotrypetes seraphini, assembly GCF_902459505.1. Lineage (NCBI taxonomy): Eukaryota > Metazoa > Chordata > Amphibia > Gymnophiona > Dermophiidae > Geotrypetes > Geotrypetes seraphini. The sequence goes on along the minus strand of NC_047084.1, from coordinate 158,625,306 downwards.
ATAGCGCACGCTAGCCGCTACCGCCTCCTCTTGAGCAGGCGGTAGGTTTTCGGCTAGCGTGCGCTAAAAACGCTAGCGCACCTTTGTAAAAGGAGCCCTAATAGTTTTAGTTTGCCGTAATATACTGAAATTATGTTCACCCGAAGCACTCTTGATAGAAGGAAATGGTTCATAGACAAAACCGCCGAAGACAAAGGCGCGCGCCAACAACTGAGAGCAAGATGGAAGCGCGCGCCAAAGAAAAAGAGTGTTTTTAGGGGCTCCGACGGGGGGGTTTGTTTTGGGGAACCCCCCCACTTTACTTAATACAGAGCGCGGCGGCGTTGTGGGGGGCTTGGGGGGTTGTAACTGCCCTCATTATACTGGAAACTTAACTGTTTTCTTGTTTTTTTAGGGAAAAAGTGAAGTTTTCAGTAAAATGTGGGGGGTTACAACCCCCCAAACCCACCACAACGCCCCCACAACGCGGCATGATCTGTATAAAGTAAAGTGGGGTGGTACCCCCCCACATCCCCCCATCGGAGCCCTTTAAAGCAGTCATTTTCTTCGGCGCGCGCCTCCACTTTGCGCTCAGTTGTCTGCGCGCGTCTTTGTCCCGGCGCGCTTTTGACCTGACACCGAAGGAAATAGAGGATAGTCTTAAGTTATAATGATTTCTTAGAGAAGTTCTTTGGACCTGCAAATTGATTTAAAGTTTGTGGATTTTATCCACTTGAGGAAGACCAACTCATCAGCTAGCTAGGCTGACATTTCCTTGTATTTTTACTAAAACTCTGTTGCTGCTAATTGAGTGTTCTCTTTGCTTAATTCTCGGAATTGCTAAAGGAGGCATAACTGCTGCAATGACTCAAATTGGTGAGTAAGACCAGAATTGATGGATTCAGTTGTAACAAAAGTCACATTGGCTCTCAGAAAATTCAAATTAAATCCTAGTATTCGTGGCTACTGTTTTTGATTCAGCAAGAATGACATCCCATTGATAAACAATTATGTTGAATATCTTTATGGAGGCTTTCAGTGTTCTCTCTTTCTATGTCAAGTGTAACATCATGTTTCTCAGTCACAAGGTTAGTTTCATAAGAACATAAGAATTGCCATACTGGGACAGACCAAAGGTCCATCAAGCTCAGCATCCTGTTTCCAACAGTAGTCAACCCAGGTCCCAAGTACCTAGCTAGATCCCAAGTAGTAAAACTGATTTTATGCTGCTAACCCTAGGAATAAGCAATGGATTTCCCCAAGCCGTCTCAATAATGGCCTATGGAATTCTTTTTAGGAAATTATCCAAACCTTTTTTAAAACCCTGCTAAGCTAACTGATTTCACCATATTCTCCTGGAACAAATTCCAGAGTTTAATTATACGTTGTATGAAGAAATATTTTCTCTGGTTTGTTTTAAATCTACTACTTAGTAGCTTCATCACTACTCCTAGTATTTTTGGATAGAGTAAGCAAGCGATTCACATCTACCCTTTCCACTCCACTCAGTATTTTATAGACTGTATCATATTATCTCTGAGCCGTCTTTTCTTCAAGCTGAAGAGCCTTAGCTACTTTAGCCTTTCCGAATAGGGAAGTCGTCCTATCCCTTTTATCATTTTCATCACCCTTCTCTGTACCTTTTCTAATTCCACTATATCTTTTGAATCATCTTAAGTAACTTCATCCAATAAAATGCTTTCACATTTCAAAATATACTTCTATACTGACTTCAATTTAATGTTAGAGGAAAATCATTACTGTTTAAAGCATTTCTCAAAGAATTTAAATGCTGTGCAACAGGTTTAAAACACCATAGATTCATTTAGACTGGTGGTTGAGAAAACATACCGTGACGCGAAGGTCCATATATTATAAGATATTATATTTTATAGATTTTTTTTTAGTGATTAGGAAGATTATCAGCAGGGAAGTCTACCATATTGCAGAACATGTAACCTGTTTCTTCACTGATCTAAATTTTTCATTGGTTTGTCAATAAATGACTGCATGCACTTATCTTGAATTTTAGTCGTATACCTATCATCCTCACCATGTTTGGCTGCCTATAAAGTTGACACAATAGAGACCTGACAAGCATTTAAGCATGCGTGGCTGGGGCCCACACAGATTGGCAGGTGAGAGTCTGATTACTTTATTGGCCAGACTGGATGGACTGTGCAGGTTTTTATCTGCCGTCATATACTATGGGGCTCATAATAAAAAAAACATCTAAAAAGTGGCCTAAATGGCTACTTGGACGATCAAAATGCCTGATCGTCCAAATACCCATAATCAAAGCTGGTTTTAGACGTATCTATGTGAGTACCATGTGAGTACTTACCAACACCTATTTTGCCAGCTCCCTGCACTTAAAACCGCTAGCGCGGTTTAGTAAAAGGGGGCCTTAATCTAGGACTACCTTAAGAAAAATAAAAAATTATTTTGCATTTCATATCTCTTAGAATTTGAGTTTGCACAAAGCACTACATAATTCAATGAACTGATTTATAAATTTAGAACAATAATGATCCTGCTTTCATTTCAGATTTGTTATATTTCCTGAACATGTTTATTATGTTCAGATAACTGTGAGTTGTACTTCCTAAGAAGCTCAGTGATTCCAAGAAATTTTCCGTTTTCTGTGTTACTTATATGTTGATCCATGCCAAAAAAAGCTAATCCTTTTTCAGAAAGGAAAAGAATAATGTTCAATATATGTCTCTCAGTTTCACTGTTTGCCATTCACTTTTATTATGATAGATTTATTAGCTGATGCTGCTTGAAAAGGAGATTTTCACCAAACCTAGTTATTACTTTATGAATTTCAACTTGAAGATATTCATTCTTTTAAAAATTTTGCCAACTTTTGGAAATAGTTCAATCCGATTAATCAGATATTGGTGGAGAATTTGCTTTGCTGCTATTCAAAATGAAACGGGATACCCTGTAAAGAGATTTCTTTTCCACAGTCCTGCAAGCCACTCCTTTTTTGCATTTGGTAGAGCTTTTGTCAATATGCATACAAGAAAAGCATGATTCAAGCATCTTTGAGCATGTTAACTTGGAGTTGAAAAGCAACTAACCTTCAGAAAGGATTCCCGTCTGTGAAGAATTGTTCTTATCAGGAAGTCCAGATGGCTAAATCCATGTCATTACTTTTGTTGTTCCTGTAAAATTGCATGATGTTCAGTCTCTGTCTCCTCTTGGTGTACTTGAAAATCAGGCAAAAAAAGTCTAAGATCTAGCAGCATGTGTTTTACCTGTTGCAGTTTCCATGACCTCTTGTTCCTCATGTTGATGGTCTGCAGCTGAAGTCGCCTGAAGAGCCTCATCATCAGAAGTATAATTTAACAGTGCTAACCAGTATCGGGACTCTTTCCACAAGAAGAAATGATACTGATTTTAAATGCTTTATTACCACCTTATTTAGCCAGATAGGAAAACAGACCACTGGAAAGGCGACTACAGGGTCTAGAACAGGGGTTCTCTACCCAGTTCTTAGAACATATGCAGCCATTCAGGTTTTCAGGATACCTACAATGAAATGTGTGAGCTAGATTTCATACAATAGAGGTAATGTATGCAAATGATCTCATGCACTTTCATTGTGGATATCTTGAAAACCAGAACTGGGTTGAGAACTCATTGTCTAGAGCAGGGGTAGGCGATTCCGGTCCTCGAGATACACAGGCAGGTCAGGGTTTCAGGGTATCCACAATAAATATGTATCTCAAGGAGGCAGTGCATTCAAATCCATCTCATATATATTTATTGTGGATATCCTGAAAACCTGACCTGCCTGTGGCTCTTGAGGACCGGAATTGCCTACCCCTGGTCTAGAGGAAAGGACGAGTGAACCAATCTGGAGTGAGTGAGAAACTGTTAGGGATAGGCAGCCCCTATCCCCTATGAGACTATGGCAGTAGCTGCATGGAGCCTGTAGACCACTGAATCCATAGAGAGAAAGCTAGAATATATAGTCATATAGACTCTATTAATATCATTGCAATAGAACAGAAGGACAATAAGAAGGAAACACATGGAAACAAGGACCTGTTGATAATGAATGAATAAATAAATAAATAAAGCCATTATGGCTAGTGCTAAGAAAATTAGAAATCTAAATATAGCATGGATTAACTACAGATCTCCTTCGATATTTGCGGATTTGGCACTCGTGACTTTGGTTATTCGCAAGTATTTTGCAATGGTCTCACTTGTGCAGTTTCATCTCACCTGGGACAGAGCTGACTCCGCCCCCCAAGAGATGACATCCTAGAGTGCCGAGAGAAAAATCCAGCACCAGAGAAGTGTATGACCGTGAGTTTTGCTTCAGTGTAGTCGGGGAAAGGCTAGCGTTGGAGAAGTGTGTGACTGTTTTGCTGCAGTGTGGTCAAGCAAAGGCTGGCGCCAGAGAAGTGTGTGACTTAGTTTTGCTGCAGCGTGGTTGGGCAAAGGCCAGCATCGGAGAAAATGTGTGACTTTGAGTTTTGCTGCAGCTACACCAGAAGGGAAAATAAATGCCCCAGGTCAGCCTGTTGGGAATTTTCCGAAGAACAGGTGAGCGTGGTCTGGCCTAGGACAGAGCTGTCTCTGCCCCCCTGAAATAAAAAGAGAAGTGTGTGACTCTGAGTTTTGCTGCAGCTACACCAGAGATACTATATGAAATCTAGGGGCATTGTCCAATTGTAGCCTAGTTCCTGGTATCTAAATTTCATATACAGTGGTACCTTGGATTACAAGCATAATCCGTTCCAGGAGCATGCTCGTAATCCAAAATGCTCGTTTATCAAAGCGAGTTTCCCCATAGGAAATAATGGAAACTCGCTTTGATAGGTTCCCACCCTCCATACTCCCCCCCCCCCGAGGCCAGCAGCGCTGCTCCCCCCCCACGAGAATCGGCATTGCTCCCCCCGAAGGCCCCCCCCCCCGCAAACCGGCACCCTCCCCCCCTGCGATCCGGCACCCCCCCGCAGCCATCGGGCACCCCCCTGCCGCCATCGGGCACCCCCCGCCGTGACCTGAGGTCCCCCCAACCCACCCGAACCCTCTTCTTACTTTGATGTAGCCTCCGCACCGGCACCAGCATGTCCTGTGCTGTGTCGGTGCCCGAAAATCTGCCTCCGGTGCTGGGCCTTGAGCATGTGCGCATGCTCAAGGCCTGAGAGTTCACGTTGGACGTTCGACATGAACTCTCAGGCCTTGAGCATGCGCACATGCTCAAGGTCCAGCACCGGAGGCAGATCTTCAGGCACCGGCACAGCACAGCACAGGACATGCTGGTGTTTAGTTTATAAAGCAGGCTCATAGATCCAAACTCTGTCCATACTCTGCAGCCAGGAACACACCCATTCAAGTGAGATAAATGTGTCTGTGTATATATATATATATATATATATATATATATATATATATATAGGCTGTATGTGCATATAGCACATACTATTCAACCTCCTCCAACCCCCTCCTATTCAACCTCTACATCAGGCCTGTCATTGATATAGCACAGAAATATAGCATTAAAATCCACTCTTATGCAGATGACATCCAGCTGCTCCTCCCACTAGGCGAGAACCGATCATCCCAAATTGCTAACCTACAACAATGCCTATCTGACATGAAAGCTTGGATGTCAAACAACAAACTTCAACTTAACGCCTCTAAAACCGAACTCTTATGGATCAGGAAAAAAAGCACCAAATACACACGTCCCACACTAGCATGGGACTCCACTCTACTAAAGGCAACAGATCAGGTGCGCAGCCTAGGAGTAACCTTAGACGGACACCTATCCCTATCTGCTCACATATCCCAAGTAATCTCCACCTCCTTCTACTACCTCCGCCAACTGAAAAGGATCAAACCCTACATCTCCACACCTGACCTCGCCCAACTCCTTTACGCATATGTCCTCTCCAGAATGGATTACTGTAACTCCCTATTTAATGGCCTAACCAAAAATAATCTCAAACGCCTACAAAGGGTCCAAAATACAGCTATCCGCCTCCTACACAACCTCAACTACCATGATCCTGTCTCCCCGGCACTCCGCGCTGAACACTGGCTCCCAATTAGCCAGCGCTGTGCTTTCAAGGCCCTAACAATAGCCCACAAAAGAATTTATACCACCACCCCCTCCTACATACAATCCAAGCTTCCCATCTACACACCCACCCGCACCCTCCGCTCAAAATCGGAAATACGCCTACGCATTCCCCCTGGAAGGTCCCTCCTCTCAGAAACTGCCCGCAAACGATCCTACAGCCACTTCATTCCACATCTCTGGAACCAACTTCCCCCTCAACTCAGACAACAGAACTCATTATTGACATTCCGTAAAATGGTAAAGACCCTCCTCTTCAACTAAAAGTCACCCTCAGTCCACACACCCCTTAAACCCCCCTCTCTCTTCCCTCCCCTGTCCAACTTCTCCCTAAATTTCAGTACAGTCCTCTCTTAGTCTATACTTTGATAAATTGTATCGAAACTTAACTAACTTGTACTAAACTAAACTACTCATACCAAACTAAACGACTGATACTAAACTAAACTACATATACTTAAACTCTACTCTTAATTTACTGTATACTCCCTGTATTTAACTACTTCGCAGTCCTGTATGTCCAAACATTTAACCTATAGAACATCTTATTTGTCTAATTACTCTCCATTGTGTATGTTTATCTGTAGACCGTTCTGAGCTACTGGGAGAACGGGATAAAAATCTAAATAAATAAATAAATATAGGTGTATATGTACATACCAGGCAATTGGCTTGTAAAGCACTGTTGTGTCTATCTTAAAATTGCATCTGTACTGTGTAGATTAGTAGGTATGCAAATGCCAGATTTCACTATATTTTAAATATTGGTTTGCATTTAAAAATTCTGTAATTATTTTATTTCTCTGAACTATTTTGAGTATGTGTTTTATTTTTTATATCTTATAGATTTTGGCTTACACAGAAGGGCTACATGGAAAATGGTTGTTCACAGAGATTCGAGCCATCTTCTCTAGGCGCTACCTTCTTCAGAACACAGCACTAGAAATCTTTATGGCAAACAGAGGTAACTATTAAATGTATACCTGCTTATTTTTGTGTGATAGAAATTAGAATACCCCAGAGTATTCTGGGTACATTTGTGTTCTGAGAAAACGTGTTTGCATATTGTATACTTCTCTTGCTATGCTTCTTTTTTTGTAAATCTTTATTGATTTTCAAACTTCAATAGTGTAATACAATTGATATATCAGGAAGACTGCACAGAAAACACACTATTAACTATATAATTATTACATTAACAATCATTTCTTCACTCCTGAACTTATTATTTGAACAATAAAACATATAAAATAATTTCAATATTATAATGAAATAAATAATCTTATCAAAATATATTTCCCACCCATCCACCCTCTCTGGATAGGCAATGAATGTAATGAAAAAAGATAATATGTGGTACACTACTTCATGTCAAATCTACTTTAGATAAATTTAAAAATCTCCTTTTCATGATATTGACAGGAATAGTGGTTCAGCTGATTACCCATCATTGGAAAAATCATGATAGGATTAATTTTACTATTTTGTGGGTAACTGTGTATACCACGTACAAATATGAAAAGATGATGACAGAACGTTTTGGGAATAATAAGTCTTTTAAAGATGTATGGAGTGCATTGACTAATTTTATTGTAATATAATTAAGGTCATGTTTGTTTCTTGCTCTGCTTCTTACTGATGGCTGGAATGTTCTGCCCTTGCTAACTTTAAATCTACTCTGAATGAAAAGCTAATAGCAAACATTCTTCACAGATTCAAATAGAAGAAGAAAAATAAGGTGCATACATCATGTAATCTGACCCCTATCAATCTAACAATGAAACACCTGTCCAGAAATTAAATGAATCAACAGTTAACCTAGTGTATGATGTACTAACATTCTTTTTCATAGATCAATGTGTTCTGCCACTCCAAGTATCATCTAAACAAACTCAGTGTGTACTCTCTCTCTCCTGTTGAAGTGGCATTAAGTTCAGAGGTAGGACCCTTCTGCCAGTCCAGTATTGCAGTTGACCTGATAGTCTTTCTCTCTCACTGGAGGGCTCCTTCCAAGACTCTCCACAAGAATCTTAAAATTGGTTCACTTGCTGGTTGAGCTGATATCTGGAGTGATGTAGCTAAAGAGATCTACCGTAGTGGCATTTAATTATCGAAAGGGCAACTATGATAAAATGAAGAAAATGGTTTAAAAGAAGCTAAAAGGATCAGTGGCAAAGGTTAGGTCTGTAAACCAGGCATGGATGTTATTTAAAAATTCCATCGTGGAAGCCCAGACCAGATGTATTTCACGTATTAACAAAGATGGAAAGAAGAGAAAAAGCTGACATGGTTAAAAAGGATAGTGAAAGAGGCTATCAGAGCTAAAAAAAACATTCTTTAAAAAATGGAAAAATGATCCAAATGAAGAAAATAAGAGACATAAGCACTGGAAAGTTAGTTGCAAAGCATTGATAGAGAAATCTAAGAAAGAATATGAAGAGAAACTTGCCAAATAGGCAAAATCTCGTAGTAACAATTTTTTTAGGTACATCGGAAACAGAGAACCTGTAAGTGAATCCATTGGACCATTGGATGATCAAGGAGTAAAAGGGGCACCCAGGGAGAATAAGGCCATAGTGGAGAGACCGAATGAATTCTTTGTTTCAGTCTTTACAGAAGATGATATAAAAGATCTGCCTGAACCGTTAATGGATTTCAAGGGGGGTGATGTGGAGGAACTGAAAGAAATCTTGGAAAATCTGGAAGATATATAAGCCAAATTGACAAGTTAAAAAGTGATAAATCACCTGGGCTGGATGGTATACATCCCAGGATATTAAAATAACTCAAACGTGAAATTGTTGACCTGCTGTTAGTGATCTTTAACCTGTCATTAAAATCATCAGTAGTTCCTAAAGAATGTAGGGTGGCCAATGTTACACTGATTTTTAAAAAAGTTTCTAGGGGACATCTGGGAAATTACAGACCGATAAGCCAGACTTCAGTGCTGGGCAAAATAGTGGACACAATTATAAAAACTAAAATTGTGGAACACATAGATAAACACGATTTGATGGGACAGAGTTAGCAAGGATTCAGTCAAGGAAGATCTTACTTCACTAATTAGCTTGACGTCTTTGAAGGTATGAATAAACATGTGAATAAAGTTCCTCATGAGAGGCTCCTGAATAATCTCCCACATATGAGACCCGATCACCCCAGTGCTGCCCACTGACTGCCAATCGACAGAAGATGTATATTCAAAGGTCTAGTAATGGCCTACAAATTCTTCCATGGCATGGTACTGGCCTATATGGCCATCAAACTTCTTCCCTACACCCTGAGTTGACTGCTCCACTCGCAAGAAGAAAACCGATTACGCGTGACCTCGGGACGTGCCCTTCACCTTGAGACTGCCTGAAAAAGATCTTACATGTATTACCTACCATGCCATTACAACAAGCTACCTACCCACATAAGATCATTAGAAGGTCTACTAAACTTCAGGAAGGCAATAAAAACCCATCTCTTCCCTTACCCTCTGAGACTACCCAAATTCCCAAACCTTACAAAGAAGAGCACCATCCCTCTACTGTCACAAGTTGTACCATAAACTGTCACACTTTATATTGCCCATCATATAATGCCCTACCCTACCAAGTCACCGCCCCCTGTGCAAGATCCCACCATACTATATACTATGTCCTACCATACCATGTTTTTTTTTACCATACAATGCTTTGCCACATTTTGTCATACTGTCATACTATTTGCTACACTATCCTCCTGTTTTACTAAGTTGCGCTATGCGTTTTAGCGCGCGTTTAGCATGCGCTAAATATTAGCGCCCGCTAATGTGTCCATAGACTAACATGCACGCGTTAGCATTTAGCGTGTGGTTAGCGTGTGCTAATATTTAGCGCACCTTAGTAAAAGGAGCCCTATGTCTACTGTGCTATAAATTCTCATGCTATGCCCACTGCACAATATTTGCAATCCTATGTCTATCACGCTAAGTTCTAACATGTTACATATCATTCTGTTATGTCATACTTGGTTAGCCACACTTGTATACTGTATCAATCATGCTATGTTTGTATATATAATCCTATGTTTGCTATACTATGCTTGTATATATGTTTACCATGTTTGCCAAACAATGCTTGCTATGCTATGTTTGCCATGCTATGCTAAATATGTAAAAAACTATGGTGCCATGCTGTGTTAGCCACACTGTTTGCCATGCTATGTTTTGTCATACACGATGTTCGTCATGCTGTGTCTCACCATGTTATGTTTAACCATGCTGTTTTGCCATCTGTGTCAAACAATGTCCTGCCATGCCATAAGAACATAAGCAGTGCCTCCGCCGGGTCAGACCATAGGTCCATCCTGCCCAGCAGTCCGCTCCCGCGGCGGCCCAAACGGGTCACAACCCGTCTGAATCACCAGAAGGGGCTCCCTTGCCACCTTGGTTTCTCATTGAAGTCCTGTCTTCCTATCGAAGTCCTAACCCTCCGGTCTTGCACATTCACGACCTGGTTGGGTTTCTATACTTATTACCTGGTTAGCTTTCTATACTTGTGTTACATCCCAGCTCCTCCCTCAGTATCTCACGATCCCTTTATCCCTCAGGAATCCGTCCAATCCCTGTTTGAATCCCTGTACCGTACTATGCTTGATCACTTCCTCCGGTAGCGCATTCCAAGTGTCCACGACCCTTTAGGTGAAAAAAAACTTCCTTGCATTTGTTTTGAACCTATCTCCCTTCAGTTTCTCCGAATGCCCCCTCGTACTTGTTGTCCCCTTCAGTCTGAAGAATCTGTCCCTATCCACCCTCTCTATGCCCCTCATGATCTTGAAGGTCTCTATCATATCTCCCCTGAGCCTCCTTTTCTCCAGAGAGAAGTGCCCCAGCCTATCCAACCTCTCGGCGTATGGGCAGTGTTCCAGCCCTCTTACCATTTTCGTTGCTCTCCTTTGGACTCTCTCAAGTACCGCCATGTCCTTCTTGAGGTGCGGCGACCAATACTGAACGCAGTATTCCAGATGTGGACGCACCATCGCTCGATACAATGGCATGATGACTTCCCGCGTTCTGGTTGTTATGCCCCTCTTTATGATGCCCAGCATCCTGTTGGCTTTTTTCGAAGCTGCTGCGCACTGTGCAGATGGCTTCAGTGATGCATCCACCAGCATACCCAAGTCTCTCTGTCTCCCAACAATAGCCCCCCCAATTTGTAGTTGAACAACGGGTTCTTTTTCCCTATATGCATGACCTTGCATTTGTCCACGTTAAAGCGCATTTGCCATTTGTTTGCCCAGTCTTCCAGCTTGTCCAGGTCCCTTTGTAGGTCCTCACACTCCTCCCTGGTCCTAACTCTGCCGCACAGTTTGGTATCGTCTGCAAATTTTATAACCTCGCACTTTGCCTCCTTTTCCAGGTCATTGATAAATATGTTGAAGAGTAACGGCCCTAGCACCGATCCCTGTGGCACACCGCTTGTGACTCCCCGCCAGTCAGAGTATTGTCCCTTTACTCCGACCCTCTGCAGTCTACCCGACAACCAGTGCTCGATCCATCTGTGCACATCCCCTCCCACCCCGTGGTTCCACAGTTTCCTAAGCAGCCTTTCATGTGGCACCTTGTCGAAAGCCTTTTGAAAATCAAGGTAAATGATGTCTATAGGTTCCCCATTGTCCACCCGACTGCTTATTCTTCAAAGAAGTACAGAAGGTTCGTTAGGCACGACCTTCCCTTACAGAATCCGTGCTGGCTTGTTCTCAGTAGGCCCTTCCTCTCGATGTGCTCGCAAATGCCGTCCTTGATCATAGCTTCCACCATCTTCCCTATAATTGAAGTCAGGCTCACCGGCCTGTAGTTCCCGGGGTCACCCCTCGATCCCTTCTTGAAGATAGGTGTGACATTTGCCAATTTCCAGTCCTCTGGTACCTCACCAGTTTCCAAGGATAGGTTGCAAACATGCTGGATTGTGCCCGCTATTTCTTGTCTTAGTTCCTTCAGAACCCTTGGGTGGATCCCATCCGGGCCCGGTGATTTGCCGCATTTTAACCAGTCTATCTGTTTGAGGACATCCTCCTTACTTACCTCTATGTGCTCCAATTTCTCAGCCTGTTCCCCACTCATGAGCTCCTCTGAGTCCGGTATATTAGATGTGTCTTCGCTCGTGAAAACCGACGAGAAGAACGTGTTCAACCTCTCAGCTACATCTTTATCCTCCTTAATCACTCCCTTCCTATCCCCATCGTCCAACGGCCCCACCTCCTCTCTCGCTGGTCGCTTCCCCTTTACGTAACTGAAGAATGCCTTGAAGTTTTTTGCCTCCCTGGCCAGCCCCTCTTCGTATTCCCCCTTTGCTTTTCTAACCTCCCGGTGGCATTCCTTTTGGCATTTCCTGTGCGCCTGGTGATTTTCCTCCGTTGGGTCCTTTTTCCATCTCCGGAAGGATACTTTTTTGTCATTTATTGCCCTCTTTTACTTCTGTTGACATCCAAACCGGGTCCTTTGATCGCTTGTTCTTGCAGCCTTTCCTGAAACTGGGGACGTACATTCTCTGTGCTTCCTGCAGGGTGTCCCTGAATAGGGTCCAGGCACTTCCCACAGTCTCCATCCTAAAGATGTTTCTGAGCTTCCTCCCCACCATTTCCCTCATAGCAACATAGTTCCCTTTCTTGAAGTTTAGCGCAGTTGTTGCGGTCCTCCTTACTATGGGTGTCTCCCTTTCTAATGTGAATCTGATCGTGTTGTGATCACTGTTGCCTAGTGGCCCTCCCACTTCTACCCCTCTTGCAGGCCCCCCTAATCCGTTTAGGATGAGGTCAAGAGTAGCACCCCCTCGCGTCGGTTCTTTGACTAGTTGCTCCATGAAGCAGTCCTTCACAGCTTCTACAAATCCTGTTTCCCTAGTGCAGTTGGAGTGACCCGTACTCCAGTCTATTCCCGGGTAGTTGAAGTCCCCCATCACTGTTACACTTCCAGTCCTGCATTCCTGTCTCAGTTCCGCTTCCAAGTCGTGTCCGACTCCTTCTGGCGTACCAGGTGGTCGATAGTATAGCCCCAGTTTTATGCCCGCACCCTTGTTTCCCGGTAATTTGACCCATAGCGATTCCAGCCCCTCTGCCTTCGTTGCCATATCCATCCCGACCGAGTGGATAGAGTCCTTTATATATAGTGCTATGCCTCCCCCCTTCTTGTGGGTCCTGTCCCTCCTGTAGAGCTTGTACCCCGGTAGCGCCACATCCCATTGATTTTCCTCTGTCCACCAGGTTTCCGCAATTCCAATTATATCCAGGTCCTCCCCCTTGGCCACGACTTCTAGTTCACCCATCTTGGCCATGAGGCTTCTTGCATTTGCGTATAAGCACCGCAGGTCCCGTAGGTCCCGTCGTGTTTCTTCCACCTCTGCATTTACCTGGGCCACCTGCCCTTGGATTTCGGGCAGTTTTCCCGTTCCCTGTGCGTCTGCTTTGCCCTCAGCGCAAAACATAGTACACTAAACTAATTGGCACAAACAACTCCGACACAAAAACACTCTTCAACTTAGTAAAAAAACTTACGGACACAAACCCATTCCTTGCCACTCAAGGCAATAAAACACCAACAGCTCACCAATTAGCAGACCATTTCAAACTCAAGATCATCAAAATCAGAACAACCTTCAACAACTCAACTACCACACTCGACGAGTTAATAACAACCCCCACAATGGAAGAAGCCGTAACTGCAGACAGAACATGGACCACCTTCCCAACTTCTACAATGGCCTGATTTGAACCGACTATATAAAAAATACAGCCACACCTCATGCGACTTGAACTACTGCCCATCGTATCTACTCACAAATGCCTCCCACAAATTCAAAACCAGCCTCACGCAGTGGATACAAAGCACTCTCATAGAAGGCCAATTTCCACAAGATCTTGGAGAGATCATAATCACACCCTTACTGAAAGACCAAAAAGGTCCAGTAGACACACCTACCAACTATAGACCTATCGCTTCGATCCCATTATATGTCAAGCTGATTGAAGGACTTGTGGCTCAATACCTCACCAACTACCTAGCTGACCACAATATAGGATTTAGATCTTACCACAGCACGGAAACACTACTAGCAACACTACTGGACATAGCCCGACAACACCTCAGTAAAGGACACAGGATCCTAATTATCCAACTAGATCTTTCCGCCGCCTTCGATCTAGTTGATCATACCATACTACTCCAGATACTTGATGCAATAGGGATCTCAGGGGTGGTTTACAACTGGTTCCAAGGATTCCTTAAAACAAGAACGTACAGAGTTAAGATAAACGATATGAAATCTAACCCATGGTCAAACCCATGCGGAGTCCCGCAGGGATCTCCACTTTCACCCATTCTATTCAATCTCTACATCTCCTCCCTTGGTACCACTCTTGACATCCTAAATGTAACATCATTCAGCTACGCAGACGACATAACTATTCTCCTCCCCTTCGAAACCCAAGACCACACCTCAACAGGACACCTGGAAACAACACTGAACGAAGTAGAAAAATGGATGACAAACCACAAATTAAAACTAAACTCGGACAAAACCAAATTCTTAATGCTCGAAACGGACAAAAACCCATCCATAACAGACCTGGAAATTAAAGCAATCAAATACCCAATCCAAACCTCCCTCAAAATCCTGGGAGTGCTGATAGACAGATGCTGCACTATGCAGACTCAAATCAACAAAACTACCCAAAAAGCATTCTTCACAATGCGCAACCTAAGAAAAATAAGGAAATACTTTGACAAAGAACACTACAGGATCATTGTACAATCCCTGGTACTAGGTCTTGTGGACTACTGCAATATCCTATATCTACCATGCCCTACAAACATGATCAAAAAACTACAGACCGTTCAGAACACAGCTCTCAGACTAATCTACTCCCTCGGAAAATATGACCACATCACCAACGCCTACCTAGACTCACATTGGCTACCAATTAAAGCCAGAATTCAATTCAAACTGTACTGTCTAATCTTCAAAATTTTCAACGGTACTGCACCTGCCTATCTAAACGATCGCCTAAAACGTAACCTTCCACCCAGAATAAGAAGAACACAGACACCATTCTCATAGAACATAGAAACATAGAAATAGATGGCAGATAAGGGCCCACGGCCCATCTAGTCTGCCCACCTTAATGTCCCTCCCCTACCTTTGCCCTGTGAAGAGATCCCATGTGCCGATCCCATTTGGCCTTAAAATCAGGCACGCTGCTGGCCTCAATCACCTGTAGTGGAAGACTATTCCAGCGATCAACCACTCTTTCAGTGAAAAAGAATTTCCTGGTGTCACCTCGTAGTTTCCCGCCCCTGATTTTCAACGGATGCCCTCTTGTTGTCGTGGGACCCTTGAAAAAGAAGATATCTTCCTCCGCCTCGATGCGGCCCGTAAGATACTTGAACGTCTCGATCATGTCCCCCCTCTCTCTGCGCTCCTCGAGCGAGTATAGCTGTAATTTGTCAAGCCGTTTTTCGTATGGTAGATCCTTGAGTCCCGAGACCATCCGGGTGGCCATTCTTTGCACCGACTCCAGTCTCAGCACATCCTTGCGATAATGCGGCCTCCAGAATTGCACACAGTATTCCAGGTGGGGCCTCACCATGGATCTATACAATGGCATAATGACTTCCGCCTTACGACTGACGAAACCCCTTCGTATGCAGCCCATGATTTGTCTTGCCTTGGACGAAGCCTGCTCCACTTGATTGGCAGACTTCATGTCCTCACTGACGATTACCCCCAAGTCTCGTTCTGCTACCGTTTTTGCTAGGATCTCGCCATTAAGGGTATAAGACTTGCATGGATTCTGGCTGCCCAGGTGCATAACTTTGCATTTTTTGGCATTGAAGTTGAGTTGCCATGTCCTAGACCATCGCTCCAGTAGGAGTAGGTCGTGCATCATGTTGTCGGGCACTGAATCTTCGTCTGTTGTGCATTTGCCCACTACATTACTCAGTTTGGCGTCATCGGCGAATAATGTTATTTTACCACTCAATGGCACTCATCGTAAAAAGCTTTATGATAACCTCATAGCAACGCATGCAGCAAAACTGGAACCCTCCATCACTAGATTGTTAACCTCAACATCTGACTTCAAAGCATTCCGTAAAGAAATCAAAACGCTGCTCTTCAAAAAGTATTTACAATCTACCTAATCTCCCTCTCCTCTTCCACCAACCAGGTTTGCTCACTCCCTGGCACCATACCATCAATCGACAAAAAATACATATAAAAAAAAAAAATAATAATAATAAAAAAAAAAATAAAATAAAAAATACCTGGAACCTAATTCACCCTACCGAAACCGATTACCTACCAACGCATGGAAACAGAATATTTGATATGTATAGTAATGTAACCTGATTTATCTTCCATTGTTATTATGTCTACACACTCACTCTGTCATTAAGTCTATACCCTCAATCTGTATTCTCCAATGTCATGTACCCTTCTGGAAATGGCCAGCTCTCTTCGTATGTAATCCGCTTTGAACCGCAAGGCACAAGCGGAATAAAAATCACTAATGTAATGTAATGTAATGTACCCTCTTAGCTTTCAGCTTCCCCACATTCCCGCCACCCCACTTCCTCGCTTTTCCTCTGGGTTTTCTAGCCCTACCGGCCCCCTCCTGGGCTATCATCCCTTGAGCCTCTGTTTGATCCCCCTCGCCTTGTGGTACCTCTATATTGCCCTCGGCTTTCGCCCTCGTGCCACCCAGTCCCCCTGTGTCTCCATGCCCCTTAGTCTTCTCCCAGCAAGCTCCCTTTACCTGATGTTTCCCTCGCTGTCTGATCATAAGATCTTCCGGTCCCTCTGCTTCCTCCCTGCAGTCAGCCCATTCAGCATCTGTTCTGGATACTGTTGTCCGAAGCGTCAACATCAGATCAGCTGTCGGCTTTCCCCCTCTCCTCAGTTTAAAGCCCTCTCGTTGTCCTTCCTCACATTTGCTGCCAGTAGTCTAGTTCCCGCTGTGCTCAGGTGCAGGCCGTCCCGCCGGTAGAGCTTGCTCTTTCCCCAGAAGGACGTCCAGTTCCTCACAAAGTGGAAGCCCTCCTCCTGGCACCATCTCCTCAACCATGCATTCACAGCTTGGAGGTCAGCCTGCCTCTTTGCATCTGCTCTCGGTACAGGCAGGATCTCCGAGAATGCTATCCTCCGTGTGCTCCGCTTCAGCTTTCGTCCCAGGACCCTGAACTGGTCAGTCAGTGTGGCCATGCTGAAGTTCCTCCGGCTCACATCATTTGTTCCGACGTGGATTATTACCGCAGTCTCCTCTGTCTCTGCTCCGTCCAGGATCCTCTCGATCCTATCAGTGATGTCTCGTGTCTTGGCCCCTGGGAGACACGTCACTAGCCGGTCCTCCCTTCCTCCAGCTACGTGACTGTCTCCCTCTCTCAAGATCGAGTCTCCCACCACAATAGCAGACTTCCCTTTCCTCAGCAACCTCCTCTGCCTCAGGTCCGTGTCCTTGGTGTAGTGTGGTGTCTCTCCCTCGGGGTCCTGGTGAGTCGCGGTCTCCTCCTCTTGCGTGGTTCCTCCGCTAGGTCCTTCCCCGGTGTCGCCTTGTGGATCCTGGGTCTCATCTGCCGACATCCGTCTGTGCTGCTGCTGGTCCCGTTCCTCCACCTTCCTATAGGCCTCCTCGATGAATCTCTCGAGGTCCCTCACCTGGTCCACAATGGGGCCTGCTCCGTCTGTGCTCTGGGTTGACCAGCTCGTCTCCTCTGTGGTGCGCAGTCCCTCCAGTCCCTCCAGTTCCTGGACCCTGACCCTCAATCTGCCGACCTCCATCCTCAGGCTTTCCAGTTCCTGACACCGACTGCATATGTACTCCCGCCTTCCCGAAGGGAGGTAGTCGTACATATTGCACTCTGTGCAGTATACCGGAAAGTACCTCTGGGATCCTGGGTCCTCCTTCGCTCTTGTAAAGTGCTGGTGTGCTCCTGCAGAGAGAAGAGAGAAAAGAAGGTGATTACTTGGTGTTTCTGTCTCCCTCGCAAGGCTCCTTCGCAAAGGCGCTCGCCTTCGCCGCGCGCCAAACGGCCGCGCGCCGTTGGCTCGCCCCTTTTTAAGGGGGAGCCTGGGCGCTGACGCTGCCTCTGACGCGGTGGGGTGGGCGGAGCTTACTCTCGCCGCTACCCCCGCTGGATCGCCTGCCTGCCCGCCTCCGCCCGACTCTGCCTTGGCTCTGCCCGACTTCGCTGGTCCTCTCCCTGCTGCTCTCCTGCTTCCCTAGTCAGAGAGCAGTCGCGCTCGGCTCGCCCCTTTTAAGGGGGAGCCCGGGCGCTGACGCTGCCTCTGACGCGGTGGGGTGGGCGGAGCTTACTCTCGCCGCTACCCCCGCTGGATCGCCTGCCTGCCCACCTCCGCCCGACTCTGCCTTGGCTCTGCCCGACTTTGCTGGTCCTCTTCCTGCTGCTCTCCTGCTTCCCTAGTCAGAGAGCAGTCGCGCTCGGCTCGCCCCTTTTAAGGGGGAGCCCGGGCGCTGACGCTGCCTCTGACGCGGTGGGGTGGGCGGAGCTTACTCTCGCCGCTACCCCCGCTGGATCGCCTGCCTGCCCGCCTCCGCCCGACTCTGCCTTGGCTCTGCCCGACTTCGCTGGTCCTCTCCCTGCTGCTCTCCTGCTTCCCTAGTCAGAGAGCAGTCGCGCTCGGCTCACCATGTTTGCCATCACCTCACATAAATTCACTTTAATATGTATGTAAATTTGTAACCTGTTCTGAGCTCCCCTGGGAGGTTGGGATATAAAACCAAATAAATAAAGTTGTTAAAACACATGCAGATTGTGAAAAATTGCAGGCAGACCTTAGGAAACTGGAAGACTGGGTGTCCAAATAGCAGATGAAATTTAATGTGGACAAATGTAAAGTATTGCATATTGGGAAGAATAACCTAAATCATAGTTACCAGGGTCTATCTTAAGAGTCAGCGTCCATGAAAAAGATCTGGGTATCATTGTAGACAATATGATAAAACCTTCAGCCCAATGTTTGGCAGCGGCCAAAAAAGCAAACAAGATGCTAGGAAATATTAAGAAAGAGATGGTTAACAAAACTAAGAATGTTATAATGCCTCTGTATTGCTCAATGGTGCAACTTCACCGTGAGTATTGCGTTCAATCCTGGTCACCTTATCTCAAGAAAGATACAGTAGATCTAGAAAAGGTTCAAAGAACGACGACCACGATGATAAAGGGGATGAAACTCCACTCATATGAGGAAAGACTAAAAAGGTTAGGGCTCTTCAGCTTGGAAAAGACATGGCTGAGGGGAGTCTACAAAATCCTGAGTGGGTAGAATGTGTACAAGTGGATCAAGTTTTTACTTTTTCAAAATTACAAAGTCTATATAGTAACATAGTAAATGACGCCAGAGAAAGACCCGAATAGTCCATCCAATCTGCCCAACCATACACGCTCTATAAATAAATCATTTAATTTAAATGGTCTTTTTTCTTAGATATTTCTGGGCCAGAAACCCAGAGCTCTGTCCGGTAGAGTGCTTAGGTTCTGTCTACTGGAGTCTGCATCAAAGCTCAATCCAGCCCATCTAGTGCCACTATGAAGATATTGGGAGTAACACTGGACCAGAACCTGACCATGAAAAACCAGGTAGACTCCTTGATCAGAAAACTCTTTCACACCTTTTGGAAGCTTCGGTCCATCAGAGCTTACTTCGATGGCTCATCATTCCGTATTCTGGTACAATCCCTTATACTGAGTAACTAGATTATTGTAACATCGCCTACTTGGCACTCCCCCAGAAGTATGCGCGACGATTGCAGCTAGTTCAAAATGCAGCGATCAGACTACTCTGTGGCCTGAAAAAGTTCGATCACGTGACACCTTCCTATTGACTTTTACACTGGCTGCCGATGGAGGCACGTGTGAAATTCAAGTTTGGTTGTTTCTGCTTCAAGGTACTCTACGGCCTAGCACCTAAATACATAACAGACCTTTTCTCCTTCACAACCAAGAGACACAAACGAAGCTCACATCTGAACTTTGTCTCTCCACCGGTCAGAGGTTGTAAATTTAAAAGTCATCACCAACGTCTTCTCGCACATCAAGCAGCACTATGGGGTAAAGACCTCGAACAATTGCTTGTGCCCACTACCTATGTGGAATTCAGGAAACGCCTAAAAACACATCTGTTCCTGAAATACTTAGGAAACCAACCTATACAATCTCAATCCTCAACAAATGATCGCTAGAACTACCAATAATTAAGTCTGTACTTTGTTTATTCCATTTAATCTGTAACATTTCTAAAAATTGTAAACCGCATAGAACTTCACGGTCCTGTGGTATATAAACTGTTATTATTATTATTATTATATCTTTCTTGAGATAAGGAGACCAGAATTGAACGCAATACTCCAGGTGAGGTCGCACCATGGAGCGATACAGTGGCGAAATAATGCGTAGAATTTAGGAGGTTGGTTGGACTAAGAACTTTTCAGCGCCCTCTCATATGCTGAATTCTAATCTGCATAGAAATATCTTGATAGAGCATGATATAAATGAATTAAATAAATAAAGAGGAACCACACCCTCTGTGAGAAATTCCCTATCTCCTATTTGTCCTGTTTGTATGTTTTAATTAGATTGTAAGCTGTATTACACAAAGATTGTCACTTACATGTTTATAGTGCTATAGAACCAGTAAAACAAGAGGACATAATATGAGGTTGTGGGGTGGTAAACTTAGGAGTAATGCCAGGAAATACTTTTTCTCAGAGAGGGTGGTGGATGTTTGGAATGCCCTCCCTGCGGCAGTGATGGAAGCAAAACAGTGATCGAGTTCAAAAATGTGTGGGATAGACACAAAGGGGAGAGTATGGTGCAAGTGGTTAAAGCTACAACCTCAGCACCCTGAGGTTGTGGGTTCAAGCCTATGCTGCTCCTTGGGCAAGTCACTTAGTTCCCCCATTGTCCCAGGTACGTTACATAGTGAGCCTTCCAGGACAGACCTAGGGAAAAATGGCTGAGTACCTTAAAAAGAGTTTGAAAGGCTGACTATTTTCAAGTGATTTGGAGATGATTTGCAGCAGCAGAGCAGTATTTCAGTGGCCAGACATCAGAGTATTTTTTGAAGGATTACAGAAATTTCAGACATGATGTGTCAAGTGTGTTGAACTGAGGGGTGAATATATGCAATAACCTGTAAGTTCCATGGTTCCATGTCATTCCCTTCTTGGTTAGGCTGAGAACCTTTCAGCATGCCCTCATAAACATCCCCTTCCATTTCCCCTAATTTGACCCTCACAATCATTTTAGTAATCCTCCCTCTAATTCCCTAAATACTCTTCCCCTGAACCAAAGCCCCATCTACAAGTTTTGAAGGAAATCCTACCTTTTCCCCCTTATCACCCTGGGACTTAGGTAGAGGTAATCTTGGGTACTATCTGCCACTGCAGATAACACGGTGCATGTCCCCCCAGACATATCCAAGGAAACCCTCCTAGCCCCTTCCCCTCCTTGGAACTAATCTGAAGGAGATCCCTGGTAGTTCAGTGGGCCAGGATGGAAGAAGGCCCCTTCCAGTTAGCTGCAGTTCATATACAGAGACTGTCTCAACCAGGCAAGTCCTGGGGCAGTAGGGGAGGCTAGAGAGTGAGAGAGGATTTTCTTGGAAATAATGTGGGTAAGGGGATTAAGGGATTGGGACATGTATGCTGCCCTTTTGTAGTTATACAACCACACTTCAAAACAGTTTACATACAGGTACTTCAAGTATTTTCCCTATTTATCCCAGTGGGCTTACAATTGATCTAATAATGTACCTGTGGCAGTGAATTAAGTGACTTGCCCAGAGTCAGAGGGAGCAGTGCGGGATTTGAACCCACAACCTCAGGGTGCTGAGGTTGTAGCTGTAATCACTATGCCACACTCTGGTAGATCTGTCATTTGGGGAGGAGTTTACAGGGGAGATCAGATCTGGGGGAGATTATGAGGGAACAGATGGAGAGGATCTGCAAAGGAGGTAAGGGTTCACATCATGTGAGTGGGGTTGTTCAGGTCAAACAGTGTCAGAGAAATCAGATTGGAGAAGGTCTCAGGAGATGTATATGGGGTGGTGCACTGCTGTGGCAGATTTGTGATATTTATTTAATCTTGGGCTTCTGTGTTTCTAAACACAAGTGCAAGACCTTATTGCGCTTTAGTAAAAGAGATCCTACATTTAAACCATAATTCCTTTCTCTATGTAATATATGGAGATATAAATATTTCAAATTTCCATTAGAAAAATGGGGGGGGGGGGAGATAGTTTTAACTGTCAGAAAATTGATTAAGAAATAAGGTTTAATGGAACTGTTGAATTCAAGGCAAGATTTGGAAGATCAGGAAAAATATCTAACAACCTGCCTGAAAACTAGTTAGATCTGGAAAAAAGAACCCACAACTTATTGTTAAAAGACAAGCTAAAAATGTGTACCTATCAATGGAGTGGTTGTCCATAGTACTGCACTGGTTGTACAACGGTGATCTGCATGGGGTGGGGGAGATGGAGTAGATTTGTCAGAAGGGAACAGTCATACAATATATATTGGGAGAGAAAAGGTTAATGTGGTTGAAAAAAATAATATCTTGTTAGCTGTTCAGTACAGAGATTAATCTGTTATGCTTGTGGGTTGTGTGGCAGCCGGTGGACAGGAAATATTGTGCAGATGGATGGAAAAATGGAAGCTAATGTCCCATAGTTATTGAAGAAATTGAAGCTGTGATTAGGTGGATATTTCAGCAATACAGTGATCCGAAACGTACCTCAAAATCAACCATGAAATACTTAAAGTTGGAGGTTTTAGTATGGTCTTTGACAGCCCCCAGACTTACCTAAATAGTATTGAAAATCTCTAGGGATATGTCAAATGTGCAGAGTAGGTAAGGAGACTTGTTGTATGAGTAATTCTGAGCTAGGTGAGTTCTGCAAGTAAGAGTGGAAGCAAATTTCCAAAAGCCGTTATTTGGAAGCCGTTATTTTTCATTGACCGGCAGGATTGAGTCAGGCCTACAGTAGGTGATATCTTCTGACAGTTCTGAGAGACAATACCTGAGCAATGATTCTTTTACCTCAGTTTTGAGTTTTCCACTGTGAGAAGACATGAAAAGAGAGCCTATGTGTAATGTTTTTTCTATTCACCTTTTTTTTTTTTAAATCTTTATTAATTTTCAGAACTGATACAAAGTGCAAACCATGAAACATAAAACAGCACTTACAGTCGAACAAATATTTAAAAAAGTACCTTCCCCCCTCCCTCCCTCTCTGGATGCGTGTTAAAATCATCTAGGAATTAGGGGATTAATCAACTAGTCAGTCTTTTGTTTAACAAATGCCTCTAATGGATCCCATATTTCTCTAAATCTTTTATTAAACTAAACTAAACTAAACCTTGGGTTTATATACCGCACCATCTCCACGAATGCGGAGCTCGGCACGGTTTACAGGAAGAAGGATGAGAGAGGAACTACAGTGGAGAGATTAAAGAGTTAGGTGTAAAGGGGGAAGGTGAGAGGCCTAAGAGGGGGGAAGTGTTAGAGTTTTGAGAATAGCCAGGTTTTTAGGTGTTTGCGGAAGAGTTGGAGGGAGCTTGAGGTTCGGAGTGGGGAGGTGAGTTTATTCCAGATCTCAGTGATTCTAAAGGGGAGGGATGACCCAAGTTTGCCTGCATGGGAAATACCTTTTATGGAAGGGAAGGATAGTTTAAAAATTTGGGAGGATCTGGAGGAAGTAGGGGTTGGGGAGTTCCAGGATAGAGGGATAACGGTAGGAAGGATGCCATGTAGGATCTTGTAGGCCAGACACGCACATTTGAAGTGGATCCTGGGGATTACTGTGAGCCAATGGAGCTTAGACAGGAGTGGTGAGACATGATCAAATTTGCTTTTCGCAAAAACAAGCTTAGCTGCGGCGTTCTGAATCCGCTGAAGTCTGTGGAGGCTTTTCTTGGTTAGGCTGAGGTAGATAGAATTGCAATAATCCAATCTGGAGAGGATGATGGATTGTACTAGGACTGCGAAGTGTTTTTGGTGAAAATAGGGTCTGACTTTCCTTAGCATGTGAAGGCTGAAGAAGCATTTCTTCACCAGGGATTGGAGATGTTCGTTGAAGGATAGAGAAGAGTCTAAGGTGACACCCAGAACTTTGCTTGAGAACTCGAGCTGTAATGGGGGGCCGGAGGACAATGGGATGGAGGAAGGTAGATGGTCTAATTTTGGGCCGAGCCAAAGGAGTTTTGTTTTGGACTCGTTTAGTTTCATATGCATTGTGAATGCCCAGGATTGGAGGTTCTTTATGCATGAGGATATGTTCGTGGAGAGGTTAGTGAGTTTCGAGTCGGTCTCAAGGAGGACGAGGATGTCATCAGCGTAAGTGTAAAGAGTTTCAAGGGGGGATAGTTGGAGTAGTTTCAGGGAGGACATGTAAATGTTAAAGAGGATTGGGGAGAGGGGTGAGCCTTGTGGGACACCACAAGTCGGGGTCCAGGGGGAGGATGAGGTGCCGCTCATGTTAACCATGTAAGAGCGGGAGCGCAAGAATTTGGAGAACCAATCAAGAACTATGGAGCTAATGCCTATCTCGGAGAGTTGGAAAATTAGAATGTCGTGGTGGACAACGTCAAAAGCTGCGGAGAGGTCAAATTGTAGAAGGACAGCAAACTTGTTACGAGAATGCAGTTGCTGAACCTTAGAGATTAGAGAGGCCAATAGGGATTCAGTGCAGAAGTTGGGTCTGAAGCCATATTGGTAAGGTAAGAGGATGGAGAATCTTTCTAAGTAGGAAGAGAGCTGGGTAGATATGATAGACTCGAGCAGTTTGGTGAGGAGAGGGATATTTGCTATTGGACGGTAGTTGGATGGTATGGAGGGGTCTAGGTCAGCTTTTTTCAGTAAAGGGGTCAATGCGATGTGTCCCATTTCAGTGGAGAATAGGCCTGATAATAGGGCAGAATTTATGAGTTTGGTAAGAGATGTGATGGCCTGTGCAGGGATTTTCTCAAATAGGTAGGAGGGAAATGGGTCCAGGATGCAGTTGCATTATTTTAACTTGAGGCAGAGTTTAAGGGTCTGAGAATCAGATATGAGCTCGAAGACAGTCCTTTTATTATTTCCCAATTGTTCTGCACTCTGAAATAAACTATTAACATACTCATTTGGTAACAAACCACAGGCGAAATCATCATTTTCATGGTTTGGACTCTCCCCCACCAAGAAAGATGTAGTGGGCTCCAATGCGCTCACACATTACTTTGACTTTCAATAATAAGGATTTTTCATTTACTGTCATTGTGTCGTCCAATGATTTTTGAATCATTATATCCAAATATTTTATTCCCTCTTCCTTCCAAAGGAATGGGAATGGATCAAATAAAGCTTTTATACAGTGTACATTCAATGAAAGAACCTTTGATTTACTCCAATTTATCTTATATCCAGAACATTTTCCAAAACAATCAATCAATTCCAGTTGATTCAGGATTTTTCAAATGAAGCAAAATATCATCTGCATAAGCCGAAACTTTATAATCTCAACCCACATCCGGAATTCCCTGTATTTCCTATTCATCTTAAAAAAATAAAAGTACATTGCCGACTTTTACTTTTTTTCCTGTGATGATGTCCCCGATGAAGTCAGGGTTCTGTCTCTGCCTGCAGTGTGGGGGGTCTAAGTGCAGGTAAAGCACAGACATCAGGGCAGAACACGCTACAGGGATTCAAAGAAGGTTTGGATAAATTCCTGAAGGATAAGGGGATGGAGGGGTACGGATAGAAGTAGAGCTAGGTTATAGGTAGAGTCAGGGACCACTTGACAGGTCATGGACCTGATGGGACGCCGCGGGTGCGGACTGCTGGGCGCGATAGACCTCTGGTCTGACCCAGTGGAGACAACTTCTTATGTTCTTATGTTGGCCTGTAGCAGTGCAGACATCTCCTTTGGAACAGCTTACCCCTTCCAGTGGCATCTACTGAATCCGGGTCATAGTAACAATGAGGTTTCTCCCACTGGTTTACTGCCTCTTCCAGAGAAGCCATATAACACACTAACAACCCAGAATAAATCTTTATATTATATCCTCTAAAATTACTGATTTAGCACCATTTTTTTTTTAAAATAGTAATGCTTTTGTTCTGTAAAATCCTCAGCAGGCTCCTCCTCCTTTTTACGTGCAGTTCATATAAGGAAAGTATGAGCCACTTTCTTCACCGTATCCTATTTTTGTATATTTTTCTTTTTAAATTATTTGTGCAAACACACCACCTTTATATAAATATTAAATAGTTTATAAGAAAGACGTATCTTAAAGTAAGTCTTGGGAATGCCTCCACCGACATGCCATGTTTCACTTTTTCTTCAGGGTCCAGGCTCCCAACATACCAGGAGATTTTCATATTGCGCTCCAAAGGTTCTCATTGAGAATTGACCATGAGAACCTTTGAACCTGCCCCCACTTGCTTGCCTATCAAGTGCTGCCTTCCTATATCTGCAGTGCAACAGGAAACAAAAACTCTGTTCTTCCCCTCTCTTCCACCTACCCGTTTCTTTACCCTTTGCCTCCTAGATTCTGTGGCTGCAAAAAAACAAAGCAGATGCAGGGCCATAGCTTGCAGCCATGAAGTCCAGGAGGCAGTAGGAAGGGAGCAGGTAGGTGGCAAGGAGGGGAAAGAGAGTTTTTATGTTGTAGGGTGGGGAAGGGGAGAAAGATAGAGGGCTGATCTTGGATAGTGGCAGGAGAAGACAGAGGAAATGTTGCATAGGAAGGGGGGGGGAGACTGATTTTGTTACTGTTCTGCACTCTGTCTGACCTGTTGGCTGTGTTTCAGGCACTCTCCAATCCATTCCTGAGCCCTCCTGCCTCTTTAGCCACCGCAAATGAGGTAGATCTGATTGCTTGCCCTGTCCATCCAGAATTGATATCAGCGGTAGAGAATGACACGGGGAAAAAATTTATCACCGTTCCCGCCCCATCCCCGTGAGCTTTTCCCCATTCCTTCCCCATCCCCGTGAGCTCAGTCCCTATCCCGTGAGCTCAGTCCCCCTTCCTGCCTTGCAAACTGTCAGATCCCATCTGCACAAGCCTTGAATAGTTATGATTTATACTGAACTTATTTTATTAAAGTATAAAAAGAGACAATATTCTGTATAATTGTCATTTTATAAACACAAATAATACAGAGCAAAGATCAACAAAACCCCTGTCTCCCCTCCCTTTCACAAATATCCCCTTCACTATTGTGAAAACTGAACAAACCAAATTACTACAGAATGCTACATAGAAAAATCAAGCTAACAGAATATTTCAGTCACACATGGAAGGAATAGTGTTAGGTGAGTGCAACTAGGGCAACTGGCCATTGGTCAGAGAGAGAGCCCTAAGCCAGCTGGAAGCTAAAGAAGCACAGCCAGGGCTTTGCGGTCCCCAGTTATGTCTAATACCAGCTCTAGCAAGATACATATTTCAAATCTGAAATATTCTAATCATAAAATATAAAATACATTTATTATTTTCTACCTTTTGTTGTCTGGTAATTTTATTCTTCAAATCACATTAGTCTCAAGCTTTGGTTTTGGGTTCCTTCTGTCTTCATCGTGGCATGGCTAGCTCCTGAAAGTAAAATAGGTACAAGAGGAGTTCAGGAGGAAATGCCGAGTCTGACGGGGGCGCAATTTTTTTTACCACAGGAGTAAGATTTTTCAATGCTCCCATAGGACGGTGAAAGGTCTTGTCCCCATTCCTGCAGTAAACCAGTTGCACATGTCTCCATTCCTGTGGATTTACTGCAGTGACCACAGTTTACCCTGGTAAATGGTCCCCGTGTCATTCTCTAATCAGCGGCACTCTCCGGTCCTTTATTGAGACCCTCCTGTGTCTCTAGCCATTGTGAATGCGGCAGGCTCATCTCGCTATGTCCCTTTGCAATTGCTAATAAAGATATTTAAAAAAAAAAAGTGATTTAAGCAGTTAGCACCATATCTTCACTGGCCCTAGCAGTGTGTACTACTTAGGCATGTACCACGGGAATACACATAAGGAACAGGGCATTTCCTTTGTGTGCTCTTGAATGTTCACCTCCTCTTACATGGCCCTCTGCTTATATTATAGTGTCCTATTCCACACTTGCCATATCTTATTACCCTCTCTTACCTTCATCACCATGGGTCTGTCACACTATATCTCTGTTATCTAAGGCCATTGTATGCTGCATTACTGCATTCTTGAACCAGTAATCTTTCTCTCCTCCACTCATTGATAGTACACCCTTGCCTGGACCCTTTCTTATAGTACTAGTAGGCAGTCGGCCTTATGAATCCCTGTTTCCTGTGGGGCAAATCTCATCTAATACATGATTTGATTTTAACTCATAACTTAGCCCTCCTCTGTCTGATTGAAACCTGGTTCACTGATGCTGATATAGCATATGAGGTACATCCATTAATCTAACCCTCTGACTTTCTGGATTTTATTTTATTAATTTTTTTTAAAAAAAATTTATTTAGTTTTTAATGCCAGCAGAAAGTGCAATACAATTTACATACAAATAATAATAATCAAATAAGCACTTATAAACATAAAAAGCATAAGTCATGGCTCTGACAGACCCTAATTCTTCTCCCTCCCTATGCTGAGACTTAGTGTCACGGACCTCAGGGCAAAAGTTTTGCCACTTTTAGTCTCAGCATAGGGAAGGAGAAGCATTAGGGTCCGTCAAAGCTAAAGTGTCATGGAGGTCTGTCAGAGCTATGACCTATGCTGAGACTAAAAGTGGCAAAACTTTGCTATTTCACAAGCTATCAAAGTAGCTTAGAGGTTAGGGCAGTTGTCTTGGCCCCTGCTGAGCTGGGTTCAAGACCAGCTTGAACCAAACATATGTTTTCCTGCCGCAGCTCTGTGGTAAAACACAGACCTCCCTTAGCTAAACTTTTTCCTCAAATTAATTATTATTAATAAAAGACTGTCAGCACAGATCTGTGGGGTCAGAAACGGCAACAGATACAGGGGTGGAATGAGGGGCTAAAACGCGGACCTGCACACATGAAATATGAAACCTCAGCTGTCAATAAATGAAGATTTTTAAGGATGTGCGGTTAAGGTCCATGAGATCCACGTTTTACCCCTTCCCCCCATAGCCCACTAATAACATTTGATTAACAAAAAGGGGGAATGTTCAGTGGCACATCAATGTAGCCTATATAAATCCAATGTTATTGTATGGGATAAAATCAAATATAATGTTTTAACTGTTCTGTTTTCCTACAGTTGCCGTCATGTTCAACTTTCCAGACCAGTCCATGGTAAAGAAAGTAGTACATTGTCTACCCCGAGTTGGCATTGGCACTAATTTTGGATTGCCACAAACAAGGTATTACAAGTTTCAAACTGTATCCTGGAAAACTAGAAGAAAATTGATCATATTTCATAAAAGAACAGTATTTGTTAAAAATTGGTTACTCTCTTCTATAGCTGAATGTTTTATCATGATCTTAATTCTATAATTAGAACAAAATCAGTCACAAGAGATACTGTAGCTACTTATTCTGTAGCTGATAATAAACCATGAACAGAATTGTTTGGCTCATCTGATTTCATCTTATGAATAGAGAGAGTCCAATAAATGTAAGTAGCCATATAATATTAACATAGTAACATAGTAGATGACGGCAGATAAAGACCCGAATGGTCCATCCAGTCTGCCCAACCTGATTCAATTTAAATTTTTTTTTTTTTTTTTTTCTTCTTAGCTATTTCTGGGCAAGAATCCAAAGCTTTACCCGGTACTATGCTTGGGTTCCAACTTTGAAAAACTATTATTTTTCAAGAGTAGAGACATAGACGAACATAGAACATTGCAGAAAGACCATGCTTATCCCATCTCCCCATTCGTACCAACTGACAACTTCACACATTTCCTGTGTTTTGACAGCATTTTTCCATGAATGAATGCAGAGAAATAAAGTTTATAAATAAAAGCAAAAAAAATAATATACCTTTTTAATTCAACTAACAATGTATTTCATGACCAACTTTGGGAAATTTAACACTCCCTCAGGTTAGAATAAAACAAAAGATGATATTCCCAGAAAATATAATTGAATCATGGAAAGCAATCTGAGGATAGTCTGGAGGAGAAAGATGAGGGGATAAGGAGAGTTCATGGATGACTGGCAGTAGCATTTTATGACTCATACTGAATTTTAAAGCCCAGATTTTTGTTAGCCTTTTTGTTTTTATCAGATCCAAACTTCGAAAAGCCTTATGTTTCTGGAATGTTATAAATTTTGGTATCATAAGGTCACAAATGCAATGGTGTGTTCCTAAAAAAATGCATCTACAAAAATGTGTCACCTTGGCCTTCTGCAGTGGTATATGAGCTTATGACTATAATGTAGTGCCCTTCACATTTTCTCAACTCAGAGAATTGTTAAGCTCTGGAACGTGTTTTTCAGAGGATGTGGTAAGAGCAGATAGCATAGCTGGTTTTAAGAAAGGTTTGGAGGAGAAGTCCATAGTCTGTTATTGAGAAAGACATGGGGGAAGCCACTGCTTGCCCTGTATTGGTAGCATGGAATGTTGCTACTGTTTGGGGTTCTGGAATCTTTTGTTCCTCTTTGGGATTCCGGAATCTGAATGGAATGTTACTACACCTTGGATTTTGGCCAGGTACTGGTGACCTGGATTGGCCACCGTGGGAACGGGCTTCTGACCCAGTGAAGCTATTCTTATGTTCTTATGTTACTACATTGGATGAGGAGCATGAGTACAATCCCCTTATGCTATGTGTATTGGGTGCATGTATCGGGGTGTAGGAGAGGGATCAACTGCCTAAGTTAAACTTGATTACAAATATAAAAAGTGTTATAAGGTGAAGAAGGTCAGAGCTTGTATAAAAGGATCATCTGTTGATTGCAGAAATAAACTAGAGATAGTATTCTGCAGTGAAAATCATTGGGGTCCTTTTACTAAGGTACGCAAACTGATTTAGCATGCACTAAATGCTAAGGCTCCCATTATATTCTATGGGCACCCTAGCATTTAGCACACGCTAAATCGATTAGCGCGAGCTTAAATCAGCACGTGCTAAATCGGTTTGCGCAACTTAGTAAAAGGACCCCATTGATATTGTTTTTAAAAGAAGGATAGAGGGCCAGAAGAAAGATCATTCATCCATGGGAAAACCTATGGAGTAATGTGATGTAATGTGATGTAATGCAATGTAATCCAGCATTTATAGATTGCCTTCTGCCCCTACATCAGTCCAAGAGATCTGCAATAGAATCATCACTCCAGAACAGATAAAATTGCTGAAAAGGAGAACTGTCATAAAGGCAGATGGCGTTTAATGTGAGCAAGGGCAAAGTGATGCATGTGGGAAAGAGGAACCCGAACTAAAGCTACGTGATGCTGGGTTCTGTGTTAGGAGCCACTGCCCAAGGAAAGGATCTAGGTGGCACTATAGAGGATACGTTAAAACCCTCATCTCAATGTGCGGCGGCAGCTAAGAAAGCAAAGAGAAGATTAGGAATTATCAGGAAAAGGATGGAAAACAATGCTGAAAATGTAATAATGCACTTGTATTGCTTTATGGTATCGCTGAACCTCAAATACTGTATGCAATTGCTGTATCTCAAAAAAGATATAGTAGAATTAGAAAAGGTACAGAGAAGGGTGATGGAAATGTTAAAAAGAATGGGATGACTTCCCTATAAGGAAAGTCCAAAGTAGCTAGGTCTCTTCAGCTTGGAGAAGAGATGGCTCAGGGGTGATATAATAGAGGTCTATAAAATACTGAGTGGTGTGGAAAGATTAGATGTGGATCGCTTGTTTACTCTTTCCAAAAATACTAAGACTAGGAGGCATGTGATGAAGCTACTAAGTAGTAGATTTAAAACAAACTGGAGAAAATATTTCTTCACCCAACGTGTAATCAAACTCTGGAATTCGTTGCCAGAGAATGTAGTGAAATAAATGAGCTTAGCAGGGTTTTAAAAAAAGTTTAGATAAATTCCTAAAAGTGAAGTCCATAGGCCACTATTGAGATGGCTTAGGGAAATCTACTGCTTATTTGTAAGATAAGCAGCATAAAATCTGTTTTATTACTTGGGATCTAGCTAGGTTCTTGGAACCTGGGTTGGTCACAGTTAGAAACAGGATGTTGGGCTTGATGGACCTTTGGTCTGTCCCGGTATGGCAGTTCTTATATTTGATTCTATTTGGGTAGCTCTATTTCGGGTAGAACTCTGAGTTACTAAGAATTCTGTTGAAGTTGTTTTAATTGCAAATAAATTGGAATTGGTTAAAGCACAACAAAGGGAGAGGGTTGTTATCTGAAGGAGGGAAACATTGGAACAAACTGTGAAATAACATAGGGCTCTTTTTACTAAGGTGCGCTAGCGTTTTTAGCGCACACTAGCCAAAAAATTACCGCCTGCTTAAAAGGAGGCGGTAGTGGCTAGCGTACGCTAAAACCGCTAGCACACGTTTGTAAAAGGAGCCCATAGTGATTTAGTGAATTAATATCTAATAATGTTCAGGAGAGACTTATGCAAAGAGAGGAAATGAAACTATGGAAAATAAATTGAGACTTCTGAATTAGAAATTTGGGAACCATTTGGATTACCAAGAAACACTTTGAAGAAATATTGCTAAATGTTCCAACTTGCCAGTTAGATCTGGGCAAGGAGATCTCAATATTTAATTAGGTGCAACTTTATAGAATAGGGGCGTAAATCATTTATATGTTTATCTACAAATTAGTGCCAATTATTGCTTGTTACATTAATTATTGGTAATTTATTGCCAATTAGCTAATTTGATTGCGTGCAGAAATGACTCCTGCATACCAAATTGCTTGCTTTATATTGAATTTGGGGGTGACCTGGATTGGCGACCGTGAGAACGGGCTGCTGGGCTTGATGGACCATTGGTCTGACCCAGTAAGGCTATTCTTATGTTATTATGTTCTTAGAATAATTAGTAGATTTTGCATTTGT